>NC_082666.1:101833700-102175899 GCF_025265405.1 Mesoplodon densirostris
CGATATGTGTCTTTCACTTTCTGACTTACTACAAGTCACGTGCTTACCTGTAGACTCATCTACGGGGCTGCAAATGGCATTGTGCCCTTTTTTTCCTTGGCTAATATTCTGTCTTAGTGAGGTCCACTTTCTGCAATGTGATTCCCTGAGGGCTGAGGATTAGCTGACCTGGGCAGCCTGACCCTGCCGGCAAGCCCTCCCCAGGTGTGCGTGGGTTGAGGTCGATAGAAACAGCACTCCAGGCAGCAATAGCCCCTGCAGCTGTGCCTGACTCCATATTCTCTGCCCCGTCAGCCGTCTCGGGGCTGTGCTGGTGGGAGGGTGTGAGGGTCTACGGCTTTGTTGGTGGCCCGGTGTGAGTGGGGCTCTGCTGGACTTTCTGCAGGAGTTGCCAGGCTGCCACCTGTAAAGAAGAGGATGTGTCACCCATACCTTCCACTGGAATTTCTCTCCGTGCTGAGGTGAGGAAGGAAAAAAAGGAGTGGGGGCCGGGACAGGAGGGGTATATCAGGCAGGGAAATGGAAAGCTTCCAGAAGAGCGCCCGGGTCCAGGACCATCCTGGCTGGCCTGCAGGCACCAAGTTTGCCTGCGTGCTGTCGCTGGTGTGGCTCCACGGCCCTTCCTCTAGGCTTTCAAGCCCTTGTACATATTCAGGTGTTTTACCTGGGAAGGGTGGGAACAGTTCAGCAGCAGCTGGCCTGGGGCTCAGCTCACGTTTACTCACAGAGGGCTCGGCATGGTCCCGCAGCTTTGCAATGAGGACGCTCCTTGCGTGGGGGGACCGGGCTGCTGGCTGTATGGGAGATGATTCCCCACCTCTGACCAATGTCAGAATTGTTTACCGCTGGAGCAAGTGCCCTGATAGGGTTTTCCTCTGTATCACTGCTGGGTTCAGGATTTTTTTTTTCTTTTTTGGTTCAAGTTAGAATTTATTCATCTTTTATGTATTTATTGATATAAGCATGGAAATAATTCATTCATAGAAATACATCTGTGTGAAGGCAAGAACTTTTTTCTGTTTTATTTTTAAATTTCATTTCTAAAAATTTTGAAGTTTAATTATATTTATTTTTCTATACAGCAGGTTATTATTAGTTATCTATTTTATTCATATACATATATACAGGTCAATACCTATCTCCCAACTCATCTGACCACCAACACCCCATGGCTTCCCCCACTTGGTGTCCATACGTTTGTTCTCTACCTCTGTTTCTCTATTTCTGCCCTGCAAACCTGTTCATCTGTACCATATATCTAGGTTCCACATACATGCATTAATACAGAATATTTGTTTTGCTCTTTCTGACTTACTTCATTCTGTATGACAGTCTCTAGGTCCACCAACTTCTCTACAAATAACCCAGTTTCATTCCTTTTCATGGCTGAGTCATATTCCATTTTATATATGTACCACATCTTTATCCATTCGTCTGTCTGTGGGCATTTAGGTTGCTTCCATTACCTGGCTATTGTAAATAGTGCTGCAATGAACATTGTGGTTAATGTGTGTTTTTGATTTATGGTTTTCTTTGGGTATATGCCCAGAAGTGGGATTGCTGGATCCTATGGTAATTCTATTTCTAGTTTCTTTAAGGAAACTCCATACTGTTCTCCATAGTGACTGTATCAATTTACCTTCCCACTAATAGTGGAAGAGGGTTCCTTTTGTCCACACCCTCCCCAGAATTTGTTGTTTGTAGATTTTCTGATGATGCCGATTCTAACAGGTGTGAGGTGATACCTCATTGTCGTTGTGATTTGCATTTCTCTAATAATTAGTGGTGTTGAGCAGCTTTTCATGTGCGTCTTGGCCATCTCTGTGACTTCTTTGAAGAAACGTCTATTTAGATCTTCTGCCCATTTTTGTATTGGGTTGTTTGTTTTATTAATATTAAGCTGCGTGAGCTGTTTATATATGTTGGAGATTAAACCCTTGTCCATTGATTCGTTTGCGAACGTTTTGGCCCATTCTGAGGGTTGCCTTTTTCCATTCCCGTATTTTTTAACCAAAAAAGAAAGAAAGCAAAAGAAGCAGAACACTAATGTGCGTGAAATATGCCTCTTGAAACTGTCGTTTTGAAATATGGACGTCTTTTGAACTTTTTGGTCGATATATGACCCCAGGATTTGTTTTCAGGGCAGGTGTCATTTAGAGGCCTGCAATGATTTGGAATATCCACTGACCATTAGCGCTTGGATTAAATTGCTGTTGTGTGAAACGGCCACAAGGTGGCAGCAGTTCTCCCTTAGCAAATCTGCTTACTAGGGCAACAGCCTCAATGGAAGCCTGTTCTAGATTGGAATTTAGAATGGAATGTGCCAGGAGAAAGCCCCTCAAGTTTGTCTCACTACTTCTTGTTCGTGTTTTAAATTTAATTTTTAATTTTTTATTACAGCAAGTTTGATTACAACGTTTGCTTGTTGTAGGTGTGCAAGATGTGGTTCTGTTACACATATACATATGTCTGTTCTTCCTGGGACCCTTTTCCCATGTACGTTATGACAGAATGTTGAGTAGTCTTCTCTTGGCATTCCGTAGGTCTTTGGTGATTATATATTTCACCTGTGTTTGTATATGTCTCTTAACCCCAATATCGTAATGAATCCAATCCTCACACCTTTCCATTGGTGAACCATAAGTTTGTTTAATGAATCTGTGATTGCCCTTCTCCGTGGAAATATCGGCCCTGGTATCCGTTTTTAGGTAACACCTATAAGTGATATCCTACGATATGTGTCTTTCACTTTCTGACTTACTACAAGTCACGTGCTTACCTGTAGACTCATCTACGGGGCTGCAAATGGCATTGTGCCCTTTTTTTCCTTGGCTAATATTCTGTCTTAGTGAGGTCCACTTTCTGCAATGTGATTCCCTGAGGGCTGAGGATTAGCTGACCTGGGCAGCCTGACCCTGCCGGCAAGCCCTCCCCAGGTGTGCGTGGGTTGAGGTCGATAGAAACAGCACTCCAGGCAGCAATAGCCCCTGCAGCTGTGCCTGACTCCATATTCTCTGCCCCGTCAGCCGTCTCGGGGCTGTGCTGGTGGGAGGGTGTGAGGGTCTACGGCTTTGTTGGTGGCCCGGTGTGAGTGGGGCTCTGCTGGACTTTCTGCAGGAGTTGCCAGGCTGCCACCTGTAAAGAAGAGGATGTGTCACCCATACCTTCCACTGGAATTTCTCTCCGTGCTGAGGTGAGGAAGGAAAAAAAGGAGTGGGGGCCGGGACAGGAGGGGTATATCAGGCAGGGAAATGGAAAGCTTCCAGAAGAGCGCCCGGGTCCAGGACCATCCTGGTTGGCCTGCAGGCACCAAGTTTGCCTGCGTGCTGTCGCTGGTGTGGCTCCACGGCCCTTCCTCTAGGCTTTCAAGCCCTTGTACATATTCAGGTGTTTTACCTGGGAAGGGTGGGAACAGTTCAGCAGCAGCTGGCCTGGGGCTCAGCTCACGTTTACTCACAGAGGGCTCGGCATGGTCCCGCAGCTTTGCAATGAGGACGCTCCTTGCGTGGGGGGACCGGGCTGCTGGCTGTATGGGAGATGATTCCCCACCTCTGACCAATGTCAGAATTGTTTACCGCTGGAGCAAGTGCCCTGATAGGGTTTTCCTCTGTATCACTGCTGGTTTCAGGATTTTTTTTTTCTTTTTTGGTTCAAGTTAGAATTTATTCATCTTTTATGTATTTATTGATATAAGCATGGAAATAATTCATTCATAGAAATACATCTGTGTGAAGGCAAGAACTTTTTTCTGTTTTATTTTTAAATTTCATTTCTAAAAATTTTGAAGTTTAATTATATTTATTTTTCTATACAGCAGGTTATTATTAGTTATCTATTTTATTCATATACATATATACAGGTCAATACCTATCTCCCAACTCATCTGACCACCAACACCCCATGGCTTCCCCCACTTGGTGTCCATACGTTTGTTCTCTACCTCTGTTTCTCTATTTCTGCCCTGCAAACCTGTTCATCTGTACCATATATCTAGGTTCCACATACATGCATTAATACAGAATATTTGTTTTGCTCTTTCTGACTTACTTCATTCTGTATGACAGTCTCTAGGTCCACCAACTTCTCTACAAATAACCCAGTTTCATTCCTTTTCATGGCTGAGTCATATTCCATTTTATATATGTACCACATCTTTATCCATTCGTCTGTCTGTGGGCATTTAGGTTGCTTCCATTACCTGGCTATTGTAAATAGTGCTGCAATGAACATTGTGGTTAATGTGTGTTTTTGATTTATGGTTTTCTTTGGGTATATGCCCAGAAGTGGGATTGCTGGATCCTATGGTAATTCTATTTCTAGTTTCTTTAAGGAAACTCCATACTCTTCTCCATAGTGACTGTATCAATTTACCTTCCCACTAATAGTGGAAGAGGGTTCCTTTTGTCCACACCCTCCCCAGAATTTGTTGTTTGTAGATTTTCTGATGATGCCGATTCTAACAGGTGTGAGGTGATACCTCATTGTCGTTGTGATTTGCATTTCTCTAATAATTAGTGGTGTTGAGCAGCTTTTCATGTGCGTCTTGGCCATCTCTGTGACTTCTTTGAAGAAACGTCTATTTAGATCTTCTGCCCATTTTTGTATTGGGTTGTTTGTTTTATTAATATTAAGCTGCGTGAGCTGTTTATATATGTTGGAGATTAAACCCTTGTCCATTGATTCGTTTGCGAACGTTTTGGCCCATTCTGAGGGTTGCCTTTTTCCATTCCCGTAATTTTTAACCAAAAAAGAAAGAAAGCAAAAGAAGCAGAACACTAATGTGCGTGAAATATGCCTCTTGAAACTGTCGTTTTGAAATATGGACGTCTTTTGAACTTTTTGGTCGATATATGACCCCAGGATTTGTTTTCAGGGCAGGTGTCATTTAGAGGCCTGCAATGATTTGGAATATCCACTGACCATTAGCGCTTGGATTAAATTGCTGTTGTGTGAAACGGCCACAAGGTGGCAGCAGTTCTCCCTTAGCAAATCTGCTTACTAGGGCAACAGCCTCAATGGAAGCCTGTTCTAGATTGGAATTTAGAATGGAATGTGCCAGGACAAAGCCCCTCAAGTTTGTCTCACTACTTCTTGTTCGTGTTTTAAATTTAATTTTTAATTTTTTTTACAGCAAGTTTGATTACAACGTTTGCTTGTTGTAGGTGTGCAAGATGTGGTTCTGTTACACATATACATATGTCTGTTCTTCCTGGGACCCTTTTCCCATGTACGTTATGACAGAATGTTGAGTAGTCTTCTCTTGGCATTCCGTAGGTCTTTGGTGATTATATATTTCACCTGTGTTTGTATATGTCTCTTAACCCCAATATCGTAATGAATCCAATCCTCACACCTTTCCATTGGTGAACCATAAGTTTGTTTAATGAATCTGTGATTGCCCTTCTCCGTGGAAATATCGGCCCTGGTATCCGTTTTTAGGTAACACCTATAAGTGATATCCTACGATATGTGTCTTTCACTTTCTGACGTACTACAAGTCACGTGCTTACCTGTAGACTCATCTACGGGGCTGCAAATGGCATTGTGTCCTTTTTTTCCTTGGCTAATATTCTGTCTTAGTGAGGTCCACTTTCTGCAATGTGATTCCCTGAGGGCTGAGGATTAGCTGACCTGGGCAGCCTGACCCTGCCGGCAAGCCCTCCCCAGGTGTGCGTGGGTTGAGGTCGATAGAAACAGCACTCCAGGCAGCAATAGCCCCTGCAGCTGTGCCTGACTCCATATTCTCTGCCCCGTCAGCCGTCTCGGGGCTGTGCTGGTGGGAGGGTGTGAGGGTCTACGGCTTTGTTGGTGGCCCGGTGTGAGTGGGGCTCTGCTGGACTTTCTGCAGGAGTTGCCAGGCTGCCACCTGTAAAGAAGAGGATGTGTCACCCATACCTTCCACTGGAATTTCTCTCCGTGCTGAGGTGAGGAAGGAAAAAAAGGATTGGGGGCCGGGACAGGAGGGGTATATCAGGCAGGGAAATGGAAAGCTTCCAGAAGAGCGCCCGGGTCCAGGACCATCCTGGCTGGCCTGCAGGCACCAAGTTTGCCTGCGTGCTGTCGCTGGTGTGGCTCCACGGCCCTTCCTCTAGGCTTTCAAGCCCTTGTACATATTCAGGTGTTTTACCTGGGAAGGGTGGGAACAGTTCAGCAGCAGCTGGCCTGGGGCTCAGCTCACGTTTACTCACAGAGGGCTCGGCATGGTCCCGCAGCTTTGCAATGAGGACGCTCCTTGCGTGGGGGGACCGGGCTGCTGGCTGTATGGGAGATGATTCCCCACCTCTGACCAATGTCAGAATTGTTTACCGCTGGAGCAAGTGCCCTGATAGGGTTTTCCTCTGTATCACTGCTGGGTTCAGGATTTTTTTTTTCTTTTTTGGTTCAAGTTAGAATTTATTCATCTTTTATGTATTTATTGATATAAGCATGGAAATAATTCATTCATAGAAATACATCTGTGTGAAGGCAAGAACTTTTTTCTGTTTTATTTTTAAATTTCATTTCTAAAAATTTTGAAGTTTAATTATATTTATTTTTCTATACAGCAGGTTATTATTAGTTATCTATTTTATTCATATACATATATACAGGTCAATACCTATCTCCCAACTCATCTGACCACCAACACCCCATGGCTTCCCCCACTTGGTGTCCATACGTTTGTTCTCTACCTCTGTTTCTCTATTTCTGCCCTGCAAACCTGTTCATCTGTACCATATATCTAGGTTCCACATACATGCATTACTACAGAATATTTGTTTTGCTCTTTCTGACTTACTTCATTCTGTATGACAGTCTCTAGATCCACCGACTTCTCTACAAATAACCCAGTTTCATTCCTTTTCATGGCTGAGTCATATCCCATTTTATGTATGTACCACATCTTTATCCATTCATCTGTCTGTGGGCATTTAGGTTGCTTCCATTACCTGGCTATTGTAAATAGTGCTGCAATGAACATTGTGGTGAATGTGTGTTTTTGATTTATGGTTGTCTCTGGGTATATGCCCAGAAGTGGGATTGCTGGATCCTATGGTAATTCTATTTCTAGTTTCTTTAAGGAAACTCCATACTCTTCTCCATAGTGACTGTATCAATTTACCTTCCCACCAATAGTGGAAGAGGGTTCCTTTTGTCCACACCCTCCCCAGAATTTGTTGTTTGTAGATTTTCTGATGCTGCCGATTCTAACAGGTGTGAGGTGATACCTCATTGTCATTTTGATTTGCATTTCTCTAATAATTAGTGGTGTTGAGCAGCTTTTCATATGTGTCTTGGCCGTCTCTGTGACTTCTTTGAAGAAACGTCTATTTAGATCTTCTGCCCATTTTTGTATTGGGTTGTTTGTTTTATTAATATTAAGCTGCGTGAGCTGTTTATATATATTGGAGATTAAACCCTTGTCCATTGATTCGTTTGCGAACGTTTTGGCCCATTCTGAGGGTTGCCTTTTTCCATTCCCGTTTTTTTTTAACCAAAAAAGAAAGAAAGCAAAAGAATCAGAACACTAATGTGCGTGAAATATGCCTCTTGAAACTGTCATTTTGAAATATGGACGTCTTTTGAACTTTTTGGTCGATATATGACCCCAGGATTTGTTTTCAGGGCAGGTGTCATTTAGAGGCCTGCAATGATTTGGAATATCCACTGACCATTAGCGCTGGGATTAAAGCTGCTGTTGTGTGAAACGGCCACAAGGTGGCAGCAGTTCTCCCTTAGCAAATCTGGTTACTAGGGCAACAGAGCCTCAATGGAAGCCTCTTCTAGATTGGAATTTAGAATGGAATGTGCCAGGAGAAAGCCCCTCAAGTTTGTCTCACTACTCTTGTTCGTGTTTTTAATTTAATTTTTAATTTTTTATTACAGCAAGTTTGATTACAACGTTTGCTTGTTGTAGGTGTGCAAGATGTGGTTCTGTTACACATATACATATGTCTGTTCTTCCTGGGACCCTTTTCCCATGTACGTTATGACAGAATGTTGAGTAGTCTTCTCTTGGCATTCCGTAGGTCTTTGGTGATTATATATTTCACCTGTGTTTGTATATGTCTCTTAACCCCAATATCGTAATGAATCCAATCCTCACACCTTTCCATTGGTGAACCATAAGTTTGTTTAATGAATCTGTGATTGCCCTTCTCCGTGGAAATATCTGCCCTGGTATCCGTTTTTAGGTAACACCTATAAGTGATATCCTACGATATGTGTCTTTCACTTTCTGACTTACTACAAGTCACGTGCTTACCTGTAGACTCATCTACGGGGCTGCAAATGGCATTGTGCTCTTTTTTTCCTTGGCTAATATTCTGTCTTAGCGAGGTCCATTTTCTGCAATGTGATTCCCTGAGGGCTGAGGATTAGCTGACCTGGGCAGCCTGACCCTGCCGGCAAGCCCTCCCCAGGTGTGCCTGGGTTGAGTTCAATAGAAACAGCACTCCAGGCAGCAATAGCCCCTGCAGCTGTGGCTGACTCCATATTCTCTGCCCCGTCAGCAGTCTCGGGGCTTTGCTGGTGGGAGGGTGTGAGGGTCCATGGCTTTGTTGGTGTCCCGGTGTGAGTGGGGCTCTGCTGGAATTTCTGCAGGAGTTGCCAGGTTGCCACCTGTAAAGAAGAGGATGTGTCACCCATAACTTCCACTGGAATTACTCTCCGGGCTGAGGTGAGGGAGGAAAAAAAGGAGTGGGGGCCGGGACAGGAGTGGTATCACAGGCAGGGAAATGGAAAGCTTCCAGAAGAGCGCCCAGGGCCAGGACCATCCTGGCTGGCCTGCAGGCACCAAGTTGGCCTGCGTGCTGTCGCTGGTGTGGCTCCACGGCCCTTCCTCTAGGCTTTCAAGCCCTTGTACATATTCAGGTGTTTTACCTGGGAAGGGTGGTAACAGTTCAGCAGCAGCTGGCCTGGGGCTCAGCTCACGTTTACTCACAGAGGCCTCGGCACGGTCCCCCAGCTTTGCAATCAGGACGCTCCTTGCGTGGGGGGGCCGGGCTGCTGGCTGTATGGGAGATGATTCCCCACCTCTGACCAATCTCAGAATTGTTTACCGATGGAACAAGTGCCCTGATAGGGTTTTCCTCTGTATAACTGCTGGGTACAGGATTTGTTTTTTCTTTTTTGGTTCAAGTTAGAAGTTATTCATCTTTTATGTATTTATTGATATAAGCATGGAAATAATTCATTCATAGAAATACATCTGAGTGAAGGGAAGAACTTTTTTTCTGTTTTATTTTTAAATTTCATTTCTAAAAATTTTGAAGTTTAATCATATTTAATTTTCTATACAGCAGGTTATTATTAGTTATCTATTTTATTCATATACATATATACAGGTCAATACCTATCTCCTAACTCATCTGACCACCAACACCCCATGGCTTCCCCCACTTGGTGTCCATACGTTTGTTCTCTACCTCTGTTTCTCTATTTCTGCCCTGCAAACCTGTTCATCTGTACCATATATCTAGGTTCCACATACATGCATTAATACAGAATATTTGTTTTGCTCTTTCTGACTTACTTCATTCTGTATGACAGTCTCTAGATCCACCGACTTCTCTACAAATAACCCAATTTCATTCCTTTTCATGGCTGAGTCATATCCCATTTTATGTATGTACCACATCTTTATCCATTCGTCTGTCTGTGGGCATTTAGGTTGCTTCCATTACCTGGCTATTGTAAATAGTGCTGCAATGAACATTGTGGTGAATGTGTGTTTTTGATTTATGGTTTTCTCTGGCTATATGCCCAGAAGTGGGATTGCTGGATCCTATGGTAATTCTATTTCTAGTTTCTTTAAGGAAACTCCATACGGTTCTCCATACGACTGTATCAATTTACCTTCCCACTAATAGTGGAAGAGGGTTCCTTTTGTCCACACCTTCCCCAGAATTTGTTGTTTGTAGATTTTCTGATGATGCCGATTCTAACAGGTGTGAGGTGATACCTCATTGTCGTTTTGATTTGCATTTCTCTAATAATTAGTGGTGTTGAGCAGCTTTTCATGTGCGTCTTGGCCGTCTCTGTGACTTCTTTGAAGAAACGTCTATTTAGATCTTCTGCCCATTTTTGTATTGGGTTCTTTGTTTTATTAATATTAAGCTGCGTGAGCTGTTTATATATATTGGAGATTAAACCCTTGTCCATTGATTCGTTTGCGAACGTTTTCGCCCATTCTGAGGGTTGCCTTTTTCCATTCCCGTTTTTTTTAACCAAAAAAGAAAGAAAGCAAAAGAAGCAGAACACTAATGTGCGTGAAATATGCCTCTTGAAACTGTCGTTTTGAAATATGGACGTCTTTTGAACTTTTTGGTCGATATATGACCCCAGGATTTGTTTTCAGGGCAGGTGTCATTTACAGTCCTGCAATGATTTGGAATATCCACTGACCATTAGCGCTTGGATTAAATTGCTGTTGTGTGAAACGGCCACAAGGTGGCAGCAGTTCTCCCTTAGCAAATCTGCTTACTAGGGCAACAGCCTCAATGGAAGCCTGTTCTAGATTGGAATTTAGAATGGAATGTGCCAGGAGAAAGCCCCTCAAGTTTGTCTCACTACTTCTTGTTCGTGTTTTAAATTTAATTTTTAATTTTTTATTACAGCAAGTTTGATTACAACGTTTGCTTGTTGTAGGTGTGCAAGATGTGGTTCTGTTACACATATACATATGTCTGTTCTTCCTGGGACCCTTTTCCCATGTACGTTATGACAGAATGTTGAGTAGTCTTCTCTTGGCATTCCGTAGGTCTTTGGTGATTATATATTTCACCTGTGTTTGTATATGTCTCTTAACCCCAATATCGTAATGAATCCAATCCTCACACCTTTCCATTGGTGAACCATAAGTTTGTTTAATGAATCTGTGATTGCCCTTCTCCGTGGAAATATCGGCCCTGGTATCCGTTTTTAGGTAACACCTATAAGTGATATCCTACGATATGTGTCTTTCACTTTCTGACTTACTACAAGTCACGTGCTTACCTGTAGACTCATCTACGGGGCTGCAAATGGCATTGTGCCCTTTTTTTCCTTGGCTAATATTCTGTCTTAGTGAGGTCCACTTTCTGCAATGTGATTCCCTGAGGGCTGAGGATTAGCTGACCTGGGCAGCCTGACCCTGCCGGCAAGCCCTCCCCAGGTGTGCGTGGGTTGAGGTCGATAGAAACAGCACTCCAGGCAGCAATAGCCCCTGCAGCTGTGCCTGACTCCATATTCTCTGCCCCGTCAGCCGTCTCGGGGCTGTGCTGGTGGGAGGGTGTGAGGGTCTACGGCTTTGTTGGTGGCCCGGTGTGAGTGGGGCTCTGCTGGACTTTCTGCAGGAGTTGCCAGGCTGCCACCTGTAAAGAAGAGGATGTGTCACCCATACCTTCCACTGGAATTTCTCTCCGTGCTGAGGTGAGGAAGGAAAAAAAGGAGTGGGGGCCGGGACAGGAGGGGTATATCAGGCAGGGAAATGGAAAGCTTCCAGAAGAGCGCCCGGGTCCAGGACCATCCTGGCTGGCCTGCAGGCACCAAGTTTGCCTGCGTGCTGTCACTGGTGTGGCTCCACGGCCCTTCCTCTAGGCTTTCAAGCCCTTGTACATATTCAGGTGTTTTACCTGGGAAGGGTGGGAACAGTTCAGCAGCAGCTGGCCTGGGGCTCAGCTCACGTTTACTCACAGAGGGCTCGGCATGGTCCCGCAGCTTTGCAATGAGGACGCTCCTTGCGTGGGGGGACCGGGCTGCTGGCTGTATGGGAGATGATTCCCCACCTCTGACCAATGTCAGAATTGTTTACCGCTGGAGCAAGTGCCCTGATAGGGTTTTCCTCTGTATCACTGCTGGGTTCAGGATTTTTTTTTCTTTTTTGGTTCAAGTTAGAATTTATTCATCTTTTATGTATTTATTTATATAAGCATGGAAATAATTCATTCATAGAAATACATCTGTGTGAAGGCAAGAACTTTTTTCTGTTTTATTTTTAAATTTCATTTCTAAAAATTTTGAAGTTTAATTATATTTATTTTTCTATACAGCAGGTTATTATTAGTTATCTATTTTATTCATATACATATATACAGGTCAATACCTATCTCCCAACTCATCTGACCACCAACACCCCATGGCTTCCCCCACTTGGTGTCCATACGTTTGTTCTCTACCTCTGTTTCTCTATTTCTGCCCTGCAAACCTGTTCATCTGTACCATATATCTAGGTTCCACATACATGCATTAATACAGAATATTTGTTTTGCTCTTTCTGACTTACTTCATTCTGTATGACAGTCTCTAGGTCCACCAACTTCTCTACAAATAACCCAGTTTCATTCCTTTTCATGGCTGAGTCATATTCCATTTTATATATGTACCACATCTTTATCCATTCGTCTGTCTGTGGGCATTTAGGTTGCTTCCATTACCTGGCTATTGTAAATAGTGCTGCAATGAACATTGTGGTGAATGTGTGTTTTTGATTTATGGTTTTCTCTGGCTATATGCCCAGAAGTGGGATTGCTGGATCCTATGGTAATTCTATTTCTAGTTTCTTTAAGGAAACTCCATACGGTTCTCCATACGACTGTATCAATTTACCTTCCCACTAATAGTGGAAGAGGGTTCCTTTTGTCCACACCTTACCCAGAATTTGTTGTTTGTAGATTTTCTGATGATGCCGATTCTAACAGGTGTGAGGTGATACCTCATTGTCGTTTTGATTTGCATTTCTCTAATAATTAGTGGTGTTGAGCAGCTTTTCATGTGCGTCTTGGCCGTCTCTGTGACTTCTTTGAAGAAACGTCTATTTAGATCTTCTGCCCATTTTTGTATTGGGTTCTTTGTTTTATTAATATTAAGCTGCGTGAGCTGTTTATATATATTGGAGATTAAACCCTTGTCCATTGATTCGTTTGCGAACGTTTTCGCCCATTCTGAGGGTTGCCTTTTTCCATTCCCGTTTTTTTTAACCAAAAAAGAAAGAAAGCAAAAGAAGCAGAACACTAATGTGCGTGAAATATGCCTCTTGAAACTGTCGTTTTGAAATATGGACGTCTTTTGAACTTTTTGGTCGATATATGACCCCAGGATTTGTTTTCAGGGCAGGTGTCATTTACAGTCCTGCAATGATTTGGAATATCCACTGACCATTAGCGCTTGGATTAAATTGCTGTTGTGTGAAACGGCCACAAGGTGGCAGCAGTTCTCCCTTAGCAAATCTGCTTACTAGGGCAACAGCCTCAATGGAAGCCTGTTCTAGATTGGAATTTAGAATGGAATGTGCCAGGAGAAAGCCCCTCAAGTTTGTCTCACTACTTCTTGTTCGTGTTTTAAATTTAATTTTTAATTTTTTATTACAGCAAGTTTGATTACAACGTTTGCTTGTTGTAGGTGTGCAAGATGTGGTTCTGTTACACATATACATATGTCTGTTCTTCCTGGGACCCTTTTCCCATGTACGTTATGACAGAATGTTGAGTAGTCTTCTCTTGGCATTCCGTAGGTCTTTGGTGATTATATATTTCACCTGTGTTTGTATATGTCTCTTAACCCCAATATCGTAATGAATCCAATCCTCACACCTTTCCATTGGTGAACCATAAGTTTGTTTAATGAATCTGTGATTGCCCTTCTCCGTGGAAATATCGGCCCTGGTATCCGTTTTTAGGTAACACCTATAAGTGATATCCTACGATATGTGTCTTTCACTTTCTGACTTACTACAAGTCACGTGCTTACCTGTAGACTCATCTACGGGGCTGCAAATGGCATTGTGCCCTTTTTTTCCTTGGCTAATATTCTGTCTTAGTGAGGTCCACTTTCTGCAATGTGATTCCCTGAGGGCTGAGGATTAGCTGACCTGGGCAGCCTGACCCTGCCGGCAAGCCCTCCCCAGGTGTGCGTGGGTTGAGGTCGATAGAAACAGCACTCCAGGCAGCAATAGCCCCTGCAGCTGTGCCTGACTCCATATTCTCTGCCCCGTCAGCCGTCTCGGGGCTGTGCTGGTGGGAGGGTGTGAGGGTCTATGGCTTTGTTGGTGGCCCGGTGTGAGTGGGGCTCTGCTGGACTTTCTGCAGGAGTTGCCAGGCTGCCACCTGTAAAGAAGAGGATGTGTCACCCATACCTTCCACTGGAATTTCTCTCCGTGCTGAGGTGAGGAAGGAAAAAAAGGAGTGGGGGCCGGGACAGGAGGGGTATATCAGGCAGGGAAATGGAAAGCTTCCAGAAGAGCGCCCGGGTCCAGGACCATCCTGGCTGGCCTGCAGGCACCAAGTTTGCCTGCGTGCTGTCACTGGTGTGGCTCCACGGCCCTTCCTCTAGGCTTTCAAGCCCTTGTACATATTCAGGTGTTTTACCTGGGAAGGGTGGGAACAGTTCAGCAGCAGCTGGCCTGGGGCTCAGCTCACGTTTACTCACAGAGGGCTCGGCATGGTCCCGCAGCTTTGCAATGAGGACGCTCCTTGCGTGGGGGGACCGGGCTGCTGGCTGTATGGGAGATGATTCCCCACCTCTGACCAATGTCAGAATTGTTTACCGCTGGAGCAAGTGCCCTGATAGGGTTTTCCTCTGTATCACTGCTGGGTTCAGGATTTTTTTTTCTTTTTTGGTTCAAGTTAGAATTTATTCATCTTTTATGTATTTATTGATATAAGCATGGAAATAATTCATTCATAGAAATACATCTGTGTGAAGGCAAGAACTTTTTTCTGTTTTATTTTTAAATTTCATTTCTAAAAATTTTGAAGTTTAATTATATTTATTTTTCTATACAGCAGGTTATTATTAGTTATCTATTTTATTCATATACATATATACAGGTCAATACCTATCTCCCAACTCATCTGACCACCAACACCCCATGGCTTCCCCCACTTGGTGTCCATACGTTTGTTCTCTACCTCTGTTTCTCTATTTCTGCCCTGCAAACCTGTTCATCTGTACCATATATCTAGGTTCCACATACATGCATTAATACAGAATATTTGTTTTGCTCTTTCTGACTTACTTCATTCTGTATGACAGTCTCTAGGTCCACCAACTTCTCTACAAATAACCCAGTTTCATTCCTTTTCATGGCTGAGTCATATTCCATTTTATATATGTACCACATCTTTATCCATTCGTCTGTCTGTGGGCATTTAGGTTGCTTCCATTACCTGGCTATTGTAAATAGTGCTGCAATGAACATTGTGGTTAATGTGTGTTTTTGATTTATGGTTTTCTTTGGGTATATGCCCAGAAGTGGGATTGCTGGATCCTATGGTAATTCTATTTCTAGTTTCTTTAAGGAAACTCCATACTGTTCTCCATAGTGACTGTATCAATTTACCTTCCCACTAATAGTGGAAGAGGGTTCCTTTTGTCCACACCCTCCCCAGAATTTGTTGTTTGTAGATTTTCTGATGATGCCGATTCTAACAGGTGTGAGGTGATACCTCATTGTCGTTGTGATTTGCATTTCTCTAATAATTAGTGGTGTTGAGCAGCTTTTCATGTGCATCTTGGCCATCTCTGTGACTTCTTTGAAGAAACGTCTATTTAGATCTTCTGCCCATTTTTGTATTGGGTTGTTTGTTTTATTAATATTAAGCTGCGTGAGCTGTTTATATATGTTGGAGATTAAACCATTGTCCATTGATTCGTTTGCGAACGTTTTGGCCCATTCTGAGGGTTGCCTTTTTCCATTCCCGTATTTTTTAACCAAAAAAGAAAGAAAGCAAAAGAAGCAGAACACTAATGTGCGTGAAATATGCCTCTTGAAACTGTCGTTTTGAAATATGGACGTCTTTTGAACTTTTTGGTCGATATATGACCCCAGGATTTGTTTTCAGGGCAGGTGTCATTTACAGGCCAGCAATGATTTGGAATATCCACTGACCATTAGCGCTGGGATTAAATCTGATGTTGTGTGAAACGGCCACCAGGTGGCAGCAATTTTCCATTAGCAAATCTGGTTACCAGGGCAACAGAGCCTCAATGGAAGCCATGTTCTAGATTGGAATTTAGAATGGAATGTGCCAGGAGAAAGCCCCTCAAGTTTGTCTCACTACTTCTTGTTCGTGTTTTTAATTTAATTTTTAATTTTTTATTACAGCAAGTTTGATTACAACATTTTTTCTTGTTGTAGGTGTGCAAGGTGTGGTTCTTTTACACATATACATATGTCTGTTCTTCCTGGACCCTTTTCCCATGTACGTTATGACAGAATGTTGAGTAGTCTTCTCTTGGCATTCCGTAGGTCTTTGGTGATTATATATTTCACCTGTGTTTGTATATGTCTCTTAACCCCAATATCGTAATGAATCCAATCCTCACACCTTTCCATTGGTGAACCATAAGTTTGTTTAATGAATCTGTGATTGCCCTTCTCCGTGGAAATATCTTCCCTGGTATCCGTTTTTAGGTAACACCTATAAGTGATATCCTACGATATGTGTCTTTCACTTTCTGACTTACTACAAGTCACGTGATTACCTGTAGACTCATCTACGGGGCTGCAAATGGCATTGTGTCCTTTTTTTCCTTGGCTAATATTCTGTCTTAGTGAGGTCCATTTTCTGCAATGTGATTCCCTGAGGGCTGAGGATTAGCTGACCTGGGCAGCCTGACCCTGCCGGCACACCCTCCCCAGGTGTGCCTGGGTTGAGGTCAATAGAAACAGCACTCCAGGCAGCAATAGCCCCTGCAGCTGTGCCTGACTCAATATTCTCTGCCCCGTCAGCAGTCTAGCGGCTGTGCTGGTGGGAGGGTGTGTGCGTCCACGGCTTTGTTGGTGGCCCGGTGTGAGTGGGGCTCTGCTGGACTTTCTGCTGGAGTTGCCAGGCTGCAACTTGTAAAGAAGAGGATGTGTCACCCATAACTTCCGCTGGAATTTCTCTCCGTGCTGAGGTGAGGGAGGAAAAAAAGGAGTGGGGGCCGGGACAGGAGGGGTATCTCAGGCAGGGAAATGGAAAGCTTCCAGAAGAGCGCCCAGGGCCAGGACCATCCTGGATGGCCTGCAGGCACCAAGTTGGCCTGCGTGCTGTCGCTGGTGTGGCTGCATGGCCCTTCCTCTAGGCTTTCAAGCCCTTGTACATATTCAGGTGTTTTACCTGGGAAGGGTGGGAACAGTTCAGCAGCAGCTGGCCTGGGGCTCAGCTCACGTTTACTCACAGAGGCCTTGGCACTGTCCCCCAGCATTGCAATCAGGACGCTCCTTGCGTGGGGGGGCCGGGCTGCTGGCTGTATGGGAGATGATTCCCCACCTCTGACCAATCTCAGAATTGTTTACCGCTGGAACAAGTGCCCTGATAGGGTTTTCCTCTGTATAACTGCTGGGTACAGGATTTGTTTTTTCTTTTTTGGTTCAAGTTAGAAGTTATTCATCTTTTATGTATTTATTGATATAAGCATGGAAATAATTCATTCATAGAAATACATCTGAGTGAAGGGAAGAACTTTTTTTCTGTTTTATTTTTAAATTTCATTTCTAAAAATTTTGAAGTTTAATCATATTTAATTTTCTATACAGCAGGTTATTATTAGTTATCTATTTAATTCATATACATATATACAGGTCAACACCTATCTCCCAACTCATCTGACCACCAACACCCCATGGCTTCCCCCACTTGGTGTCCATACGTTTGTTCTCTACCTCTGTTTCTCTATTTCTGCCCTGCAAACCTGTTCATCTGTACCATATATCTAGGTTCCACATACATGCATTACTACAGAATATTTGTTTTGCTCTTTCTGACTTACTTCATTCTGTATGACAGTCTCTAGATCCACCGACTTCTCTACAAATAACCCAGTTTCATTCCTTTTCATGGCTGAGTCATATCCCATTTTATGTATGTACCACATCTTTATCCATTCATCTGTCTGTGGGCATTTAGGTTGCTTCCATTACCTGGCTATTGTAAATAGTGCTGCAATGAACATTGTGGTGAATGTGTGTTTTTGATTTATGGTTGTCTCTGGGTATATGCCCAGAAGTGGGATTGCTGGATCCTATGGTAATTCTATTTCTAGTTTCTTTAAGGAAACTCCATACTCTTCTCCATAGTGACTGTATCAATTTACCTTCCCACCAATAGTGGAAGAGGGTTCCTTTTGTCCACACCCTCCCCAGAATTTGTTGTTTGTAGATTTTCTGATGCTGCCGATTCTAACAGGTGTGAGGTGATACCTCATTGTCATTTTGATTTGCATTTCTCTAATAATTAGTGGTGTTGAGCAGCTTTTCATATGTGTCTTGGCCGTCTCTGTGACTTCTTTGAAGAAACGTCTATTTAGATCTTCTGCCCATTTTTGTATTGGGTTGTTTGTTTTATTAATATTAAGCTGCGTGAGCTGTTTATATATATTGGAGATTAAACCCTTGTCCATTGATTCGTTTGCGAACGTTTTGGCCCATTCTGAGGGTTGCCTTTTTCCATTCCCGTTTTTTTTTAACCAAAAAAGAAAGAAAGCAAAAGAATCAGAACACTAATGTGCGTGAAATATGCCTCTTGAAACTGTCATTTTGAAATATGGACGTCTTTTGAACTTTTTGGTCGATATATGACCCCAGGATTTGTTTTCAGGGCAGGTGTCATTTACAGGCCTGCAATGATTTGGAATATCCACTGACCATTAGCGCTGGGATTAAAGCTGCTGTTGTGTGAAACGGCCACAAGGTGGCAGCAGTTCTCCCTTAGCAAATCTGGTTACTAGGGCAACAGAGCCTCAATGGAAGCCTGTTCTAGATTGGAATTTAGAATGGAATGTGCCAGGAGAAAGCCCCTCAAGTTTGTCTCACTACTCTTGTTCGTGTTTTTAATTTAATTTTTAATTTTTTATTACAGCAAGTTTGATTACAACGTTTGCTTGTTGTAGGTGTGCAAGATGTGGTTCTGTTACACATATACATATGTCTGTTCTTCCTGGGACCCTTTTCCCATGTACGTTATGACAGAATGTTGAGTAGTCTTCTCTTGGCATTCCGTAGGTCTTTGGTGATTATATATTTCACCTGTGTTTGTATATGTCTCTTAACCCCAATATCGTAATGAATCCAATCCTCACACCTTTCCATTGGTGAACCATAAGTTTGTTTAATGAATCTGTGATTGCCCTTCTCCGTGGAAATATCTGCCCTGGTATCCGTTTTTAGGTAACACCTATAAGTGATATCCTACGATATGTGTCTTTCACTTTCTGACTTACTACAAGTCACGTGCTTACCTGTAGACTCATCTACGGGGCTGCAAATGGCATTGTGCTCTTTTTTTCCTTGGCTAATATTCTGTCTTAGCGAGGTCCATTTTCTGCAATGTGATTCCCTGAGGGCTGAGGATTAGCTGACCTGGGCAGCCTGACCCTGCCGGCAAGCCCTCCCCAGGTGTGCCTGGGTTGAGTTCAATAGAAACAGCACTCCAGGCAGCAATAGCCCCTGCAGCTGTGGCTGACTCCATATTCTCTGCCCCGTCAGCAGTCTCGGGGCTTTGCTGGTGGGAGGGTGTGAGGGTCCATGGCTTTGTTGGTGTCCCGGTGTGAGTGGGGCTCTGCTGGAATTTCTGCAGGAGTTGCCAGGTTGCCACCTGTAAAGAAGAGGATGTGTCACCCATAATTTCCACTGGAATTACTCTCCGGGCTGAGGTGAGGGAGGAAAAAAAGGAGTGGGGGCCGGGACAGGAGTGGTATCTCAGGCAGGGAAATGGAAAGCTTCCAGAAGAGCGCCCAGGGCCAGGACCATCCTGGCTGGCCTGCAGGCACCAAGTTGGCCTGCGTGCTGTCGCTGGTGTGGCTCCACGGCCCTTCCTCTAGGCTTTCAAGACCTTGTACATATTCAGGTGTTTTAACTGGGAAGGGTGGTAACAGTTCAGCAGCAGCTGGCCTGGGGCTCAGCTCACGTTTACTCACAGAGGCCTCGGCACGGTCCCCCAGCTTTGCAATCAGGACGCTCCTTGCGTGGGGGGGCCGGGCTGCTGGCTGTATGGGAGATGATTCCCCACCTCTGACCAATCTCAGAATTGTTTACCGATGGAACAAGTGCCCTGATAGGGTTTTCCTCTGTATAACTGCTGGGTACAGGATTTGTTTTTTCTTTTTTGGTTCAAGTTAGAAGTTATTCATCTTTTATGTATTTATTGATATAAGCATGGAAATAATTCATTCATAGAAATACATCTGAGTGAAGGGAAGAACTTTTTTTCTGTTTTATTTTTAAATTTCATTTCTAAAAATTTTGAAGTTTAATCATATTTAATTTTCTATACAGCAGGTTATTATTAGTTATCTATTTTATTCATATACATATATACAGGTCAATACCTATCTCCTAACTCATCTGACCACCAACACCCCATGGCTTCCCCCACTTGGTGTCCATACGTTTGTTCTCTACCTCTGTTTCTCTATTTCTGCCCTGCAAACCTGTTCATCTGTACCATATATCTAGGTTCCACATACATGCATTAATACAGAATATTTGTTTTGCTCTTTCTGACTTACTTCATTCTGTATGACAGTCTCTAGGTCCACTGACTTCTCTACAAATAACCCAGTTTCATTCCTTTTCATGGCTGAGTCATATTCCATTTTATATATGTACCACATCTTTATCCATTCGTCTGTCTGTGGGCATTTAGGTTGCTTCCATTACCTGGCTATTGTAAATAGTGCTGCAATGAACATTGTGGTTAATGTGTGTTTTTGATTTATGGTTTTCTTTGGGTATATGCCCAGAAGTGGGATTGCTGGATCCTATGGTAATTCTATTTCTAGTTTCTTTAAGGAAACTCCATACTGTTCTCCATAGTGACTGTATCAATTTACCTTCCCACTAATAGTGGAAGAGGGTTCCTTTTGTCCACACCCTCCCCAGAATTTGTTGTTTGTAGATTTTCTGATGATGCCGATTCTAACAGGTGTGAGGTGATACCTCATTGTCGTTGTGATTTGCATTTCTCTAATAATTAGTGGTGTTGAGCAGCTTTTCATGTGCGTCTTGGCCGTCTCTGTGACTTCTTTGAAGAAACGTCTATTTAGATCTTCTGCCCATTTTTGTATTGGGTTCTTTGTTTTATTAATATTAAGCTGCGTGAGCTGTTTATATATATTGGAGATTAAACCCTTGTCCATTGATTCGTTTGCGAACGTTTTCGCCCATTCTGAGGGTTGCCTTTTTCCATTCCCGTTTTTTTTAACCAAAAAAGAAAGAAAGCAAAAGAAGCAGAACACTAATGTGTGTGAAATATGCCTCTTGAAACTGTCGTTTTGAAATATGGACGTCTTTTGAACATTTTGGTCGATATATGACCCCAGGATTTGTTTTCAGGGCAGGTGTCATTTACAGGCCTGCAATGATTTGGAATATCCACTGACCATTAGCGCTTGGATTAAATTGCTGTTGTGTGAAACGGCCACAAGGTGGCAGCAGTTCTCCCTTAGCAAATCTGCTTACTAGGGCAACAGAGCCTCAATGGAAGCCTGTTCTAGATTGGAATTTAGAATGGAATGTGCCAGGAGAAAGCCCCTCAAGTTTGTCTCACTACTTCTTGTTCGTGTTTTAAATTTAATTTTTAATTTTTTATTACAGCAAGTTTGATTACAACGTTTGCTTGTTGTAGGTGTGCAAGATGTGGTTCTGTTACACATATACATATGTCTGTTCTTCCTGGGACCCTTTTCCCATGTACGTTATGACAGAATGTTGAGTAGTCTTCTCTTGGCATTCCGTAGGTCTTTGGTGATTATATATTTCACCTGTGTTTGTATATGTCTCTTAACCCCAATATCGTAATGAATCCAATCCTCACACCTTTCCATTGGTGAACCATAAGTTTGTTTAATGAATCTGTGATTGCCCTTCTCCGTGGAAATATCGGCCCTGGTATCCGTTTTTAGGTAACACCTATAAGTGATATCCTACGATATGTGTCTTTCACTTTCTCACTTACTACAAGTCACGTGCTTACCTGTAGACTCATCTACGGGGCTGCAAATGGCATTGTGCCCTTTTTTTCCTTGGCTAATATTCTGTCTTAGTGAGGTCCACTTTCTGCAATGTGATTCCCTGAGGGCTGAGGATTAGCTGACCTGGGCAGCCTGACCCTGCCGGCAAGCCCTCCCCAGGTGTGCGTGGGTTGAGGTCGATAGAAACAGCACTCCAGGCAGCAATAGCCCCTGCAGCTGTGCCTGACTCCATATTCTCTGCCCCGTCAGCCGTCTCGGGGCTGTGCTGGTGGGAGGGTGTGAGGGTCTACGGCTTTGTTGGTGGCCCGGTGTGAGTGGGGCTCTGCTGGACTTTCTGCAGGAGTTGCCAGGCTGCCACCTGTAAAGAAGAGGATGTGTCACCCATACCTTCCACTGGAATTTCTCTCCGTGCTGAGGTGAGGAAGGAAAAAAAGGAGTGGGGGCCGGGACAGGAGGGGTATCTCAGGCAGGGAAATGGAAAGCTTCCAGAAGAGCGCCCGGGTCCAGGACCATCCTGGCTGGCCTGCAGGCACCAAGTTTGCCTGCGTGCTGTCGCTGGTGTGGCTCCACGGCCCTTCCTCTAGGCTTTCAAGCCCTTGTACATATTCAGGTGTTTTACCTGGGAAGGGTGGGAACAGTTCAGCAGCAGCTGGCCTGGGGCTCAGCTCACGTTTACTCACAGAGGGCTCGGCATGGTCCCGCAGCTTTGCAATGAGGACGCTCCTTGCGTGGGGGGACCGGGCTGCTGGCTGTATGGGAGATGATTCCCCACCTCTGACCAATGTCAGAATTGTTTACCGCTGGAGCAAGTGCCCTGATAGGGTTTTCCTCTGTATCACTGCTGGGTTCAGGATTTTTTTTTTCTTTTTTGGTTCAAGTTAGAATTTATTCATCTTTTATGTATTTATTGATATAAGCATGGAAATAATTCATTCATAGAAATACATCTGTGTGAAGGCAAGAACTTTTTTCTGTTTTATTTTTAAATTTCATTTCTAAAAATTTTGCAGTTTAATTATATTTATTTTTCTATACAGCAGGTTATTATTAGTTATCTATTTTATTCATATATATATATACAGGTCAATACCTATCTCCCAACTCATCTGACCACCAACACCCCATGGCTTCCCCCACTTGGTGTCCATACGTTTGTTCTCTACCTCTGTTTCTCTATTTCTGCCCTGCAAACCTGTTCATCTGTACCATATATCTAGGTTCCACATACATGCATTAATACAGAATATTTGTTTTGCTCTTTCTGACTTACTTCATTCTGTATGACAGTCTCTAGGTCCACCAACTTCTCTACAAATAACCCAGTTTCATTCCTTTTCATGGCTGAGTCATATTCCATTTTATATATGTACCACATCTTTATCCATTCGTCTGTCTGTGGGCATTTAGGTTGCTTCCATTACCTGGCTATTGTAAATAGTGCTGCAATGAACATTGTGGTTAATGTGTGTTTTTGATTTATGGTTTTCTTTGGGTATATGCCCAGAAGTGGGATTGCTGGATCCTATGGTAATTCTATTTCTAGTTTCTTTAAGGAAACTCCATACTGTTCTCCATAGTGACTGTATCAATTTACCTTCCCACTAATAGTGGAAGAGGGTTCCTTTTGTCCACACCCTCCCCAGAATTTGTTGTTTGTAGATTTTCTGATGATGCCGATTCTAACAGGTGTGAGGTGATACCTCATTGTCGTTGTGATTTGCATTTCTCTAATAATTAGTGGTGTTGAGCAGCTTTTCATGTGCGTCTTGGCCATCTCTTTGACTTCTTTGAAGAAACGTCTATTTAGATCTTCTGCCCATTTTTGTATTGGGTTGTTTGTTTTATTAATATTAAGCTGCGTGAGCTGTTTATATATGTTGGAGATTAAACCATTGTCCATTGATTCGTTTGCGAACGTTTTGGCCCATTCTGAGGGTTGCCTTTTTCCATTCCCGTATTTTTTAACCAAAAAAGAAAGAAAGCAAAAGAAGCAGAACACTAATGTGCGTGAAATATGCCTCTTGAAACTGTCGTTTTGAAATATGGACGTCTTTTGAACTTTTTGGTCGATATATGACCCCAGGATTTGTTTTCAGGGCAGGTGTCATTTACAGGCCAGCAATGATTTGGAATATCCACTGACCATTAGCGCTGGGATTAAATCTGATGTTGTGTGAAACGGCCACCAGGTGGCAGCAATTTTCCATTAGCAAATCTGGTTACCAGGGCAACAGAGCCTCAATGGAAGCCATGTTCTAGATTGGAATTTAGAATGGAATGTGCCAGGAGAAAGCCCCTCAAGTTTGTCTCACTACTTCTTGTTCGTGTTTTTAATTTAATTTTTAATTTTTTATTACAGCAAGTTTGATTACAACATTTTTCTTGTTGTAGGTGTGCAAGATGTGGTTCTTTTACACATATACATATGTCTGTTCTTCCTGGACCCTTTTCCCATGTACGTTATGACAGAATGTTGAGTAGTCTTCTCTTGGCATTCCGTAGGTCTTTGGTGATTATATATTTCAACTGTGTTTGTATATGTCTCTTAACCCCAATATCGTAATGAATCCAATCCTCACACCTTTCCATTGGTGAACCATAAGTTTGTTTAATGAATCTGTGATTGCCCTTCTCCGTGGAAATATCTTCCCTGGTATCCGTTTTTAGGTAACACCTATAAGTGATATCCTACGATATGTGTCTTTCACTTTCTGACTTACTACAAGTCACGTGATTACCTGTAGACTCATCTACGGGGCTGCAAATGGCATTGTGTCCTTTTTTTCCTTGGCTAATATTCTGTCTTAGTGAGGTCCATTTTCTGCAATGTGATTCCCTGAGGGCTGAGGATTAGCTGACCTGGGCAGCCTGACCCTGCCGGCACACCCTCCCCAGGTGTGCCTGGGTTGAGGTCAATAGAAACAGCACTCCAGGCAGCAATAGCCCCTGCAGCTGTGCCTGACTCCATATTCTCTGCCCCGTCAGCAGTCTAGGGGCTGTGCTGGTGGGAGGGTGTGTGCGTCCACGGCTTTGTTGGTGGCCCGGTGTGAGTGGGGCTCTGCTGGACTTTCTGCAGGAGTTGCCAGGCTGCAACTTGTAAAGAAGAGGATGTGTCACCCATAACTTCCGCTGGAATTTCTCTCCGTGCTGAGGTGAGGGAGGAAAAAAAGGAGTGGGGGCCGGGACAGGAGGGGTATCTCAGGCAGGGAAATGGAAAGCTTCCAGAAGAGCGCCCAGGGCCAGGACCATCCTGGATGGCCTGCAGGCACCAAGTTGGCCTGCGTGCTGTCGCTGGTGTGGCTGCACGGCCCTTCCTCTAGGCTTTCAAGCCCTTGTACATATTCAGGTGTTTTACCTGGGAAGGGTGGGAACAGTTCAGCAGCAGCTGGCCTGGGGCTCAGCTCACGTTTACTCACAGAGGCCTTGGCACTGTCCCCCAGCTTTGCAATCAGGACGCTCCTTGCGTGGGGGGGCCGGGCTGCTGGCTGTATGGGAGATGATTCCCCACCTCTGACCAATCTCAGAATTGTTTACCGCTGGAACAAGTGCCCTGATAGGGTTTTCCTCTGAATAACTGCTGGGTACAGGATTTGTTTTTTCTTTTTTGGTTCAAGTTAGAAGTTATTCATCTTTTATGTATTTATTGATATAAGCATGGAAATAATTCATTCATAGAAATACATCTGAGTGAAGGGAAGAACTTTTTTCCTGTTTTATTTTTAAATTTCATTTCTAAAAATTTTGAAGTTTAATCATATTTAATTTTCTATACAGCAGGTTATTATTAGTTATCTATTTAATTCATATACATATATACAGGTCAACACCTATCTCCCAACTCATCTGACCACCAACACCCCATGGCTTCCCCCACTTGGTGTCCATACGTTTGTTCTCTACCTCTGTTTCTCTATTTCTGCCCTGCAAACCTGTTCATCTGTACCATATATCTAGGTTCCACATACATGCATTACTACAGAATATTTGTTTTGCTCTTTCTGACTTACTTCATTCTGTATGACAGTCTCTAGATCCACCGACTTCTCTACAAATAACCCAGTTTCATTCCTTTTCATGGCTGAGTCATATCCCATTTTATGTATGTACCACATCTTTATCCATTCATCTGTCTGTGGGCATTTAGGTTGCTTCCATTACCTGGCTATTGTAAATAGTGCTGCAATGAACATTGTGGTGAATGTGTGTTTTTGATTTATGGTTGTCTCTGGGTATATGCCCAGAAGTGGGATTGCTGGATCCTATGGTAATTCTATTTCTAGTTTCTTTAAGGAAACTCCATACTCTTCTCCATAGTGACTGTATCAATTTACCTTCCCACCAATAGTGGAAGAGGGTTCCTTTTGTCCACACCCTCCCCAGAATTTGTTGTTTGTAGGTTTTCTGATGCTGCCGATTCTAACAGGTGTGAGGTGATACCTCATTGTCATTTTGATTTGCATTTCTCTAATAATTAGTGGTGTTGAGCAGCTTTTCATATGTGTCTTGGCCGTCTCTGTGACTTCTTTGAAGAAACGTCTATTTAGATCTTCTGCCCATTTTTGTATTGGGTTGTTTGTTTTATTAATATTAAGCTGCGTGAGCTGTTTATATATATTGGAGATTAAACCCTTGTCCATTGATTCGTTTGCGAACGTTTTGGCCCATTCTGAGGGTTGCCTTTTTCCATTCCCGTTTTTTTTTAACCAAAAAAGAAAGAAAGCAAAAGAATCAGAACACTAATGTGCGTGAAATATGCCTCTTGAAACTGTCATTTTGAAATATGGACGTCTTTTGAACTTTTTGGTCGATATATGACCCCAGGATTTGTTTTCAGGGCAGGTGTCATTTACAGGCCTGCAATGATTTGGAATATCCACTGACCATTAGCGCTGGGATTAAAGCTGCTGTTGTGTGAAACGGCCACAAGGTGGCAGCAGTTCTCCCTTAGCAAATCTGGTTACTAGGGCAACAGAGCCTCAATGGAAGCCTGTTCTAGATTGGAATTTAGAATGGAATGTGCCAGGAGAAAGCCCCTCAAGTTTGTCTCACTACTCTTGTTCGTGTTTTTAATTTAATTTTTAATTTTTTATTACAGCAAGTTTGATTACAACGTTTGCTTGTTGTAGGTGTGCAAGATGTGGTTCTGTTACACATATACATATGTCTGTTCTTCCTGGGACCTTTTTCCCATGTACGTTATGACAGAATGTTGAGTAGTCTTCTCTTGGCATTCCGTAGGTCTTTGGTGATTATATATTTCACCTGTGTTTGTATATGTCTCTTAACCCCAATATCGTAATGAATCCAATCCTCACACCTTTCCATTGGTGAACCATAAGTTTGTTTAATGAATCTGTGATTGCCCTTCTCCGTAGAAATATCTGCCCTGGTATCCGTTTTTAGGTAACACCTATAAGTGATATCCTACGATATGTGTCTTTCACTTTCTGACTTACTACAAGTCACGTGCTTACCTGTAGACTCATCTACGGGGCTGCAAATGGCATTGTGCTCTTTTTTTCCTTGGCTAATATTCTGTCTTAGCGAGGTCCATTTTCTGCAATGTGATTCCCTGAGGGCTGAGGATTAGCTGACCTGGGCAGCCTGACCCTGCCGGCAAGCCCTCCCCAGGTGTGCCTGGGTTGAGTTCAATAGAGACAGCACTCCAGGCAGCAATAGCCCCTGCAGCTGTGGCTGACTCCATATTCTCTGCCCCGTCAGCAGTCTCGGGGCTTTGCTGGTGGGAGGGTGTGAGGGTCCATGGCTTTGTTGGTGTCCCGGTGTGAGTGGGGCTCTGCTGGAATTTCTGCAGGAGTTGCCAGGTTGCCACCTGTAAAGAAGAGGATGTGTCACCCATAACTTCCACTGGAATTACTCTCCGGGCTGAGGTGAGGGAGGAAAAAAAGGAGTGGGGGCCGGGACAGGAGTGGTATCTCAGGCAGGGAAATGGAAAGCTTCCAGAAGAGCGCCCAGGGCCAGGACCATCCTGGCTGGCCTGCAGGCACCAAGTTGGCCTGCGTGCTGTCGCTGGTGTGGCTCCACGGCCCTTCCTCTAGGCTTTCAAGACCTTGTACATATTCAGGTGTTTTACCTGGGAAGGGTGGTAACAGTTCAGCAGCAGCTGGCCTGGGGCTCAGCTCACGTTTACTCACAGAGGCCTCGGCACGGTCCCCCAGCTTTGCAATCAGGACGCTCCTTGCGTGGGGGGGCCGGGCTGCTGGCTGTATGGGAGATGATTCCCCACCTCTGACCAATCTCAGAATTGTTTACCGATGGAACAAGTGCCCTGATAGGGTTTTCCTCTGTATAACTGCTGGGTACAGGATTTGTTTTTTCTTTTTTGGTTCAAGTTAGAAGTTATTCATCTTTTATGTATTTATTGATATAAGCATGGAAATAATTCATTCATAGAAATACATCTGAGTGAAGGGAAGAACTTTTTTTCTGTTTTATTTTTAAATTTCATTTCTAAAAATTTTGAAGTTTAATCATATTTAATTTTCTATACAGCAGGTTATTATTAGTTATCTATTTTATTCATATACATATATACAGGTCAATACCTATCTCCTAACTCATCTGACCACCAACACCCCATGGCTTCCCCCACTTGGTGTCCATACGTTTGTTCTCTACCTCTGTTTCTCTATTTCTGCCCTGCAAACCTGTTCATCTGTACCATATATCTAGGTTCCACATACATGCATTAATACAGAATATTTGTTTTGCTCTTTCTGACTTACTTCATTCTGTATGACAGTCTCTAGATCCACCGACTTCTCTACAAATAACCCAGTTTCATTCCTTTTCATGGCTGAGTCATATCCCATTTTATGTATGTACCACATCTTTATCCATTCGTCTGTCTGTGGGCATTTAGGTTGCTTCCATTACCTGGCTATTGTAAATAGTGCTGCAATGAACATTGTGGTGAATGTGTGTTTTTGATTTATGGTTTTCTCTGGCTATATGCCCAGAAGTGGGATTGCTGGATCCTATGGTAATTCTATTTCTAGTTTCTTTAAGGAAACTCCATACTGTTCTCCATACGACTGTATCAATTTACCTTCCCACTAATAGTGGAAGAGGGTTCCTTTTGTCCACACCTTCCCCAGAATTTGTTGTTTGTAGATTTTCTGATGATGCCGATTCTAACAGGTGTGAGGTGATACCTCATTGTCGTTTTGATTTGCATTTCTCTAATAATTAGTGGTGTTGAGCAGCTTTTCATGTGCGTCTTGGCCGTCTCTGTGACTTCTTTGAAGAAACGTCTATTTAGATCTTCTGCCCATTTTTGTATTGGGTTCTTTGTTTTATTAATATTAAGCTGCGTGAGCTGTTTATATATATTGGAGATTAAACCCTTGTCCATTGATTCGTTTGCGAACGTTTTCGCCCATTCTGAGGGTTGCCTTTTTCCATTCCCGTTTTTTTTAACCAAAAAAGAAAGAAAGCAAAAGAAGCAGAACACTAATGTGTGTGAAATATGCCTCTTGAAACTGTCGTTTTGAAATATGGACGTCTTTTGAACTTTTTGGTCGATATATGACCCCAGGATTTGTTTTCAGGGCAGGTGTCATTTACAGGCCTGCAATGATTTGGAATATCCACTGACCATTAGCGCTTGGATTAAATTGCTGTTGTGTGAAACGGCCACAAGGTGGCAGCAGTTCTCCCTTAGCAAATCTGCTTACTAGGGCAACAGAGCCTCAATGGAAGCCTGTTCTAGATTGGAATTTAGAATGGAATGTGCCAGGAGAAAGCCCCTCAAGTTTGTCTCACTACTTCTTGTTCGTGTTTTAAATTTAATTTTTAATTTTTTATTACAGCAAGTTTGATTACAACGTTTGCTTGTTGTAGGTGTGCAAGATGTGGTTCTGTTACACATATACATATGTCTGTTCTTCCTGGGACCCTTTTCCCATGTACGTTATGACAGAATGTTGAGTAGTCTTCTCTTGGCATTCCGTAGGTCTTTGGTGATTATATATTTCACCTGTGTTTGTATATGTCTCTTAACCCCAATATCGTAATGAATCCAATCCTCACACCTTTCCATTGGTGAACCATAAGTTTGTTTAATGAATCTGTGATTGCCCTTCTCCGTGGAAATATCGGCCCTGGTATCCGTTTTTAGGTAACACCTATAAGTGATATCCTACGATATGTGTCTTTCACTTTCTCACTTACTACAAGTCACGTGCTTACCTGTAGACTCATCTACGGGGCTGCAAATGGCATTGTGCCCTTTTTTACCTTGGCTAATATTCTGTCTTAGTGAGGTCCACTTTCTGCAATGTGATTCCCTGAGGGCTGAGGATTAGCTGACCTGGGCAGCCTGACCCTGCCGGCAAGCCCTCCCCAGGTGTGCGTGGGTTGAGTTCGATAGAAACAGCACTCCAGGCAGCAATAGCCCCTGCAGCTGTGCCTGACTCCATATTCTCTGCCCCGTCAGCCGTCTCGGGGCTGTGCTGGTGGGAGGGTGTGAGGGTCTACGGCTTTGTTGGTGGCCCGGTGTGAGTGGGGCTCTGCTGGACTTTCTGCAGGAGTTGCCAGGCTGCCACCTGTAAAGAAGAGGATGTGTCACCCATACCTTCCACTGGAATTTCTCTCCGTGCTGAGGTGAGGAAGGAAAAAAAGGAGTGGGGGCCGGGACAGGAGGGGTATCTCAGGCAGGGAAATGGAAAGCTTCCAGAAGAGCGCCCGGGTCCAGGACCATCCTGGCTGGCCTGCAGGCACCAAGTTTGCCTGCGTGCTGTCGCTGGTGTGGCTCCACGGCCCTTCCTCTAGGCTTTCAAGCCCTTGTACATATTCAGGTGTTTTACCTGGGAAGGGTGATAACAGTTCAGCAGCAGCTGGCCTGGGGCTCAGCTCACGTTTACTCACAGAGGGCTCGGCATGGTCCCGCAGCTTTGCAATGAGGACGCTCCTTGCGTGGGGGGACCGGGCTGCTGGCTGTATGGGAGATGATTCCCCACCTCTGACCAATGTCAGAATTGTTTACCGCTGGAGCAAGTGCCCTGATAGGGTTTTCCTCTGTATCACTGCTGGGTTCAGGATTTTTTTTTTCTTTTTTGGTTCAAGTTAGAATTTATTCATCTTTTATGTATTTATTGATATAAGCATGGAAATAATTCATTCATAGAAATACATCTGTGTGAAGGCAAGAACTTTTTTCTGTTTTATTTTTAAATTTCATTTCTAAAAATTTTGAAGTTTAATTATATTTATTTTTCTATACAGCAGGTTATTATTAGTTATCTATTTTATTCATATACATATATACAGGTCAATACCTATCTCCCAACTCATCTGACCACCAACACCCCATGGCTTCCCCCACTTGGTGTCCATACGTTTGTTCTCTACCTCTGTTTCTCTATTTCTGCCCTGCAAACCTGTTCATCTGTACCATATATCTAGGTTCCACATACATGCATTAATACAGAATATTTGTTTTGCTCTTTCTGACTTACTTCATTCTGTATGACAGTCTCTAGGTCCACCAACTTCTCTACAAATAACCCAGTTTCATTCCTTTTCATGGCTGAGTCATATTCCATTTTATATATGTACCACATCTTTATCCATTCGTCTGTCTGTGGGCATTTAGGTTGCTTCCATTACCTGGCTATTGTAAATAGTGCTGCAATGAACATTGTGGTTAATGTGTGTTTTTGATTTATGGTTTTCTTTGGGTATATGCCCAGAAGTGGGATTGCTGGATCCTATGGTAATTCTATTTCTAGTTTCTTTAAGGAAACTCCATACTCTTCTCCATAGTGACTGTATCAATTTACCTTCCCACTAATAGTGGAAGAGGGTTCCTTTTGTCCACACCCTCCCCAGAATTTGTTGTTTGTAGATTTTCTGATGATGCCGATTCTAACAGGTGTGAGGTGATACCTCATTGTCGTTGTGATTTGCATTTCTCTAATAATTAGTGGTGTTGAGCAGCTTTTCATGTGCGTCTTGGCCATCTCTGTGACTTCTTTGAAGAAACGTCTATTTAGATCTTCTGCCCATTTTTGTATTGGGTTGTTTGTTTTATTAATATTAAGCTGCGTGAGCTGTTTATATATGTTGGAGATTAAACCATTGTCCATTGATTCGTTTGCGAACGTTTTGGCCCATTCTGAGGGTTGCCTTTTTCCATTCCCGTATTTTTTAACCAAAAAAGAAAGAAAGCAAAAGAAGCAGAACACTAATGTGCGTGAAATATGCCTCTTGAAACTGTCGTTTTGAAATATGGACGTCTTTTGAACTTTTTGGTCGATATATGACCCCAGGATTTGTTTTCAGGGCAGGTGTCATTTACAGGCCAGCAATGATTTGGAATATCCACTGACCATTAGCGCTGGGATTAAATCTGATGTTGTGTGAAACGGCCACCAGGTGGCAGCAATTTTCCATTAGCAAATCTGGTTACCAGGGCAACAGAGCCTCAATGGAAGCCATGTTCTAGATTGGAATTTAGAATGGAATGTGCCAGGAGAAAGCCCCTCAAGTTTGTCTCACTACTTCTTGTTCGTGTTTTTAATTTAATTTTTAATTTTTTATTACAGCAAGTTTGATTACAACATTTTTCTTGTTGTAGGTGTGCAAGATGTGGTTCTTTTACACATATACATATGTCTGTTCTTCCTGGACCCTTTTCCCATGTACGTTATGACAGAATGTTGAGTAGTCTTCTCTTGGCATTCCGTAGGTCTTTGGTGATTATATATTTCAACTGTGTTTGTATATGTCTCTTAACCCCAATATCGTAATGAATCCAATCCTCACACCTTTCCATTGGTGAACCATAAGTTTGTTTAATGAATCTGTGATTGCCCTTCTCCGTGGAAATATCTTCCCTGGTATCCGTTTTTAGGTAACACCTATAAGTGATATCCTACGATATGTGTCTTTCACTTTCTGACTTACTACAAGTCACGTGATTACCTGTAGACTCATCTACGGGGCTGCAAATGGCATTGTGTCCTTTTTTTCCTTGGCTAATATTCTGTCTTAGTGAGGTCCATTTTCTGCAATGTGATTCCCTGAGGGCTGAGGATTAGCTGACCTGGGCAGCCTGACCCTACCGGCACACCCTCCCCAGGTGTGCCTGGGTTGAGGTCAATAGAAACAGCACTCCAGGCAGCAATAGCCCCTGCAGCTGTGCCTGACTCCATATTCTCTGCCCCGTCAGCAGTCTAGGGGCTGTGCTGGTGGGAGGGTGTGTGCGTCCACGGCTTTGTTGGTGGCCCGGTGTGAGTGGGGCTCTGCTGGACTTTCTGCAGGAGTTGCCAGGCTGCAACTTGTAAAGAAGAGGATGTGTCACCCATAACTTCCGCTGGAATTTCTCTCCGTGCTGAGGTGAGGGAGGAAAAAAAGGAGTGGGGGCCGGGACAGGAGGGGTATCTCAGGCAGGGAAATGGAAAGCTTCCAGAAGAGCGCCCAGGGCCAGGACCATCCTGGATGGCCTGCAGGCACCAAGTTGGCCTGCGTGCTGTCGCTGGTGTGGCTGCACGGCCCTTCCTCTAGGCTTTCAAGCCCTTGTACATATTCAGGTGTTTTACCTGGGAAGGGTGGGAACAGTTCAGCAGCAGCTGGCCTGGGGCTCAGCTCACGTTTACTCACAGAGGCCTTGGCACTGTCCCCCAGCTTTGCAATCAGGACGCTCCTTGCGTGGGGGGGCCGGGCTGCTGGCTGTATGGGAGATGATTCCCCACCTCTGACCAATCTCAGAATTGTTTACCGCTGGAACAAGTGCCCTGATAGGGTTTTCCTCTGTATAACTGCTGGGTACAGGATTTGTTTTTTCTTTTTTGGTTCAAGTTAGAAGTTATTCATCTTTTATGTATTTATTGATATAAGCATGGAAATAATTCATTCATAGAAATACATCTGAGTGAAGGGAAGAACTTTTTTTCTGTTTTATTTTTAAATTTCATTTCTAAAAATTTTGAAGTTTAATCATATTTAATTTTCTATACAGCAGGTTATTATTAGTTATCTATTTAATTCATATACATATATACAGGTCAACACCTATCTCCCAACTCATCTGACCACCAACACCCCATGGCTTCCCCCACTTGGTGTCCATACGTTTGTTCTCTACCTCTGTTTCTCTATTTCTGCCCTGCAAACCTGTTCATCTGTACCATATATCTAGGTTCCACATACATGCATTACTACAGAATATTTGTTTTGTTCTTTCTGACTTACTTCATTCTGTATGACAGTCTCTAGATCCACCGACTTCTCTACAAATAACCCAGTTTCATTCCTTTTCATGGCTGAGTCATATCCCATTTTATGTATGTACCACATCTTTATCCATTCATCTGTCTGTGGGCATTTAGGTTGCTTCCATTACCTGGCTATTGTAAATAGTGCTGCAATGAACATTGTGGTGAATGTGTGTTTTTGATTTATGGTTGTCTCTGGGTATATGCCCAGAAGTGGGATTGCTGGATCCTATGGTAATTCTATTTCTAGTTTCTTTAAGGAAACTCCATACTGTTCTCCATAGTGACTGTATCAATTTACCTTCCCACCAATAGTGGAAGAGGGTTCCTTTTGTCCACACCCTCCCCAGAATTTGTTGTTTGTAGATTTTCTGATGCTGCCGATTCTAACAGGTGTGAGGTGATACCTCATTGTCATTTTGATTTGCATTTCTCTAATAATTAGTGGTGTTGAGCAGCTTTTCATATGTGTCTTGGCCGTCTCTGTGACTTCTTTGAAGAAACGTCTATTTAGATCTTCTGCCCATTTTTGTATTGGGTTGTTTGTTTTATTAATATTAAGCTGCGTGAGCTGTTTATATATATTGGAGATTAAACCCTTGTCCATTGATTCGTTTGCGAACGTTTTGGCCCATTCTGAGGGTTGCCTTTTTCCATTCCCGTTTTTTTTTAACCAAAAAAGAAAGAAAGCAAAAGAATCAGAACACTAATGTGCGTGAAATATGCCTCTTGAAACTGTCATTTTGAAATATGGACGTCTTTTGAACTTTTTGGTCGATATATGACCCCAGGATTTGTTTTCAGGGCAGGTGTCATTTACAGGCCTGCAATGATTTGGAATATCCACTGACCATTAGCGCTTGGATTAAAGCTGCTGTTGTGTGAAACGGCCACAAGGTGGCAGCAGTTCTCCCTTAGCAAATCTGGTTACTAGGGCAACAGAGCCTCAATGGAAGCCTGTTCTAGATTGGAATTTAGAATGGAATGTGCCAGGAGAAAGCCCCTCAAGTTTGTCTCACTACTCTTGTTCGTGTTTTTAATTTAATTTTTTATTTTTTATTACAGCAAGTTTGATTACAACGTTTGCTTGTTGTAGGTGTGCAAGATTTGGTTCTGTTACACATATACATATGTCTGTTCTTCCTGGGACCCTTTTCCCATGTACGTTATGACAGAATGTTGAGTAGTCTTCTCTTGGCATTCCGTAGGTCTTTGGTGATTATATATTTCACCTGTGTTTGTATATGTCTCTTAACCCCAATATCGTAATGAATCCAATCCTCACACCTTTCCATTGGTGAACCATAAGTTTGTTTAATGAATCTGTGATTGCCCTTCTCCGTAGAAATATCTGCCCTGGTATCCGTTTTTAGGTAACACCTATAAGTGATATCCTACGATATGTGTCTTTCACTTTCTGACTTACTACAAGTCACGTGCTTACCTGTAGACTCATCTACGGGGCTGCAAATGGCATTGTGCTCTTTTTTTCCTTGGCTAATATTCTGTCTTAGCGAGGTCCATTTTCTGCAATGTGATTCCCTGAGGGCTGAGGATTAGCTGACCTGGGCAGCCTGACCCTGCCGGCAAGCCCTCCCCAGGTGTGCCTGGGTTGAGTTCAATAGAGACAGCACTCCAGGCAGCAATAGCCCCTGCAGCTGTGGCTGACTCCATATTCTCTGCCCCGTCAGCAGTCTCGGGGCTTTGCTGGTGGGAGGGTGTGAGGGTCCATGGCTTTGTTGGTGTCCCGGTGTGAGTGGGGCTCTGCTGGAATTTCTGCAGGAGTTGCCAGGTTGCCACCTGTAAAGAAGAGGATGTGTCACCCATAACTTCCACTGGAATTACTCTCCGGGCTGAGGTGAGGGAGGAAAAAAAGGAGTGGGGGCCGGGACAGGAGGGGTATCTCAGGCAGGGAAATGGAAAGCTTCCAGAAGAGCGCCCAGGGCCAGGACCATCCTGGCTGGCCTGCAGGCACCAAGTTGGCCTGCGTGCTGTCGCTGGTGTGGCTCCACGGCCCTTCCTCTAGGCTTTCAAGACCTTGTACATATTCAGGTGTTTTACCTGGGAAGGGTGGTAACAGTTCAGCAGCAGCTGGCCTGGGGCTCAGCTCACGTTTACTCACAGAGGCCTCGGCACGGTCCCCCAGCTTTGCAATCAGGACGCTCCTTGCGTGGGGGGGCCGGGCTGCTGGCTGTATGGGAGATGATTCCCCACCTCTGCCCAATCTCAGAATTGTTTACCGATGGAACAAGTGCCCTGATAGGGTTTTCCTCTGTATAACTGCTGGGTACAGGATTTGTTTTTTCTTTTTTGGTTCAAGTTAGAAGTTATTCATCTTTTATGTATTTATTGATATAAGCATGGAAATAATTCATTCATAGAAATACATCTGAGTGAAGGGAAGAACTTTTTTTCTGTTTTATTTTTAAATTTCATTTCTAAAAATTTTGAAGTTTAATCATATTTAATTTTCTATACAGCAGGTTATTATTAGTTATCTATTTTATTCATATACATATATACAGGTCAATACCTATCTCCTAACTCATCTGACCACCAACACCCCATGGCTTCCCCCACTTGGTGTCCATACGTTTGTTCTCTACCTCTGTTTCTCTATTTCTGCCCTGCAAACCTGTTCATCTGTACCATATATCTAGGTTCCACATACATGCATTAATACAGAATATTTGTTTTGCTCTTTCTGACTTACTTCATTCTGTATGACAGTCTCTAGATCCACCGACTTCTCTACAAATAACCCAGTTTCATTCCTTTTCATGGCTGAGTCATATCCCATTTTATGTATGTACCACATCTTTATCCATTCGTCTGTCTGTGGGCATTTAGGTTGCTTCCATTACCTGGCTATTGTAAATAGTGCTGCAATGAACATTGTGGTGAATGTGTGTTTTTGATTTATGGTTTTCTCTGGCTATATGCCCAGAAGTGGGATTGCTGGATCCTATGGTAATTCTATTTCTAGTTTCTTTAAGGAAACTCCATACTGTTCTCCATACGACTGTATCAATTTACCTTCCCACTAATAGTGGAAGAGGGTTCCTTTTGTCCACACCTTCCCCAGAATTTGTTGTTTGTAGATTTTCTGATGATGCCGATTCTAACAGGTGTGAGGTGATACCTCATTGTCGTTTTGATTTGCATTTCTCTAATAATTAGTGGTGTTGAGCAGCTTTTCATGTGCGTCTTGGCCGTCTCTGTGACTTCTTTGAAGAAACGTCTATTTAGATCTTCTGCCCATTTTTGTATTGGGTTCTTTGTTTTATTAATATTAAGCTGCGTGAGCTGTTTATATATATTGGAGATTAAACCCTTGTCCATTGATTCGTTTGCGAACGTTTTCGCCCATTCTGAGGGTTGCCTTTTTCCATTCCCGTTTTTTTTAACCAAAAAAGAAAGAAAGCAAAAGAAGCAGAACACTAATGTGTGTGAAATATGCCTCTTGAAACTGTCGTTTTGAAATATGGACGTCTTTTGAACTTTTTGGTCGATATATGACCCCAGGATTTGTTTTCAGGGCAGGTGTCATTTACAGGCCTGCAATGATTTGGAATATCCACTGACCATTAGCGCTTGGATTAAATTGCTGTTGTGTGAAACGGCCACAAGGTGGCAGCAGTTCTCCCTTAGCAAATCTGCTTACTAGGGCAACAGAGCCTCAATGGAAGCCTGTTCTAGATTGGAATTTAGAATGGAATGCGCCAGGAGAAAGCCCCTCAAGTTTGTCTCACTACTTCTTGTTCGTGTTTTAAATTTAATTTTTAATTGTTTATTACAGCAAGTTTGATTACAACGTTTGCTTGTTGTAGGTGTGCAAGATGTGGTTCTGTTACACATATACATATGTCTGTTCTTCCTGGGACCCTTTTCCCATGTACGTTATGACAGAATGTTGAGTAGTCTTCTCTTGGCATTCCGTAGGTCTTTGGTGATTATATATTTCACCTGTGTTTGTATATGTCTCTTAACCCCAATATCGTAATGAATCCAATCCTCACACCTTTCCATTGGTGAACCATAAGTTTGTTTAATGAATCTGTGATTGCCCTTCTCCGTGGAAATATCGGCCCTGGTATCCGTTTTTAGGTAACACCTATAAGTGATATCCTACGATATGTGTCTTTCACTTTCTCACTTACTACAAGTCACGTGCTTACCTGTAGACTCATCTACGGGGCTGCAAATGGCATTGTGCCCTTTTTTTCCTTGGCTAATATTCTGTCTTAGTGAGGTCCACTTTCTGCAATGTGATTCCCTGAGGGCTGAGGATTAGCTGACCTGGGCAGCCTGACCCTGCCGGCAAGCCCTCCCCAGGTGTGCGTGGGTTGAGGTCGATAGAAACAGCACTCCAGGCAGCAATAGCCCCTGCAGCTGTGCCTGACTCCATATTCTCTGCCCCGTCAGCCGTCTCGGGGCTGTGCTGGTGGGAGGGTGTGAGGGTCTACGGCTTTGTTGGTGGCCCGGTGTGAGTGGGGCTCTGCTGGACTTTCTGCAGGAGTTGCCAGGCTGCCACCTGTAAAGAAGAGGATGTGTCACCCATACCTTCCACTGGAATTTCTCTCCGTGCTGAGGTGAGGAAGGAAAAAAAGGAGTGGGGGCCGGGACAGGAGGGGTATCTCAGGCAGGGAAATGGAAAGCTTCCAGAAGAGCGCCCGGGTCCAGGACCATCCTGGCTGGCCTGCAGGCACCAAGTTTGCCTGCGTGCTGTCGCTGGTGTGGCTCCACGGCCCTTCCTCTAGGCTTTCAAGCCCTTGTACATATTCAGGTGTTTTACCTGGGAAGGGTGGGAACAGTTCAGCAGCAGCTGGCCTGGGGCTCAGCTCACGTTTACTCACAGAGGGCTCGGCATGGTCCCGCAGCTTTGCAATGAGGACGCTCCTTGCGTGGGGGGACCGGGCTGCTGGCTGTATGGGAGATGATTCCCCACCTCTGACCAATGTCAGAATTGTTTACCGATGGAGCAAGTGCCCTGATAGGGTTTTCCTCTGTATCACTGCTGGGTTCAGGATTTTTTTTTTCTTTTTTGGTTCAAGTTAGAATTTATTCATCTTTTATGTATTTATTGATATAAGCATGGAAATAATTCATTCATAGAAATACATCTGTGTGAAGGCAAGAACTTTTTTCTGTTTTATTTTTAAATTTCATTTCTAAAAATTTTGAAGTTTAATTATATTTATTTTTCTATACAGCAGGTTATTATTAGTTATCTATTTTATTCATATACATATATACAGGTCAATACCTATCTCCCAACTCATCTGACCACCAACACCCCATGGCTTCCCCCACTTGGTGTCCATACGTTTGTTCTCTACCTCTGTTTCTCTATTTCTGCCCTGCAAACCTGTTCATCTGTACCATATATCTAGGTTCCACATACATGCATTAATACAGAATATTTGTTTTGCTCTTTCTGACTTACTTCATTCTGTATGACAGTCTCTAGGTCCACCAACTTCTCTACAAATAACCCAGTTTCATTCCTTTTCATGGCTGAGTCATATTCCATTTTATATATGTACCACATCTTTATCCATTCGTCTGTCTGTGGGCATTTAGGTTGCTTCCATTACCTGGCTATTGTAAATAGTGCTGCAATGAACATTGTGGTTAATGTGTGTTTTTGATTTATGGTTTTCTTTGGGTATATGCCCAGAAGTGGGATTGCTGGATCCTATGGTAATTCTATTTCTAGTTTCTTTAAGGAAACTCCATACTGTTCTCCATAGTGACTGTATCAATTTACCTTCCCACTAATAGTGGAAGAGGGTTCCTTTTGTCCACACCCTCCCCAGAATTTGTTGTTTGTAGATTTTCTGATGATGCCGATTCTAACAGGTGTGAGGTGATACCTCATTGTCGTTGTGATTTGCATTTCTCTAATAATTAGTGGTGTTGAGCAGCTTTTCATGTGCGTCTTGGCCATCTCTGTGACTTCTTTGAAGAAACGTCTATTTAGATCTTCTGCCCATTTTTGTATTGGGTTGTTTGTTTTATTAATATTAAGCTGCGTGAGCTGTTTATATATGTTGGAGATTAAACCATTGTCCATTGATTCGTTTGCGAACGTTTTGGCCCATTCTGAGGGTTGCCTTTTTCCATTCCCGTATTTTTTAACCAAAAAAGAAAGAAAGCAAAAGAAGCAGAACACTAATGTGCGTGAAATATGCCTCTTGAAACTGTCGTTTTGAAATATGGACGTCTTTTGAACTTTTTGGTCGATATATGACCCCAGGATTTGTTTTCAGGGCAGGTGTCATTTACAGGCCAGCAATGATTTGGAATATCCACTGACCATTAGCGCTGGGATTAAATCTGATGTTGTGTGAAACGGCCACCAGGTGGCAGCAATTTTCCATTAGCAAATCTGGTTACCAGGGCAACAGAGCCTCAATGGAAGCCATGTTCTAGATTGGAATTTAGAATGGAATGTGCCAGGAGAAAGCCCCTCAAGTTTGTCTCACTACTTCTTGTTCGTGTTTTTAATTTAATTTTTAATTTTTTATTACAGCAAGTTTGATTACAACATTTTTCTTGTTGTAGGTGTGCAAGATGTGGTTCTTTTACACATATACATATGTCTGTTCTTCCTGGACCCTTTTCCCATGTACGTTATGACAGAATGTTGAGTAGTCTTCTCTTGGCATTCCGTAGGTCTTTGGTGATTATATATTTCACCTGTGTTTGTATATGTCTCTTAACCCCAATATCGTAATGAATCCAATCCTCACACCTTTCCATTGGTGAACCATAAGTTTGTTTAATGAATCTGTGATTGCCCTTCTCCGTGGAAATATCTTCCCTGGTATCCGTTTTTAGGTAACACCTATAAGTGATATCCTACGATATGTGTCTTTCACTTTCTGACTTACTACAAGTCACGTGATTACCTGTAGACTCATCTACGGGGCTGCAAATGGCATTGTGTCCTTTTTTTCCTTGGCTAATATTCTGTCTTAGTGAGGTCCATTTTCTGCAATGTGATTCCCTGAGGGCTGAGGATTAGCTGACCTGGGCAGCCTGACCCTGCCGGCACACCCTCCCCAGGTGTGCCTGGGTTGAGGTCAATAGAAACAGCACTCCAGGCAGCAATAGCCCCTGCAGCTGTGCCTGACTCCATATTCTCTGCCCCGTCAGCAGTCTAGGGGCTGTGCTGTTGGGAGGGTGTGTGCGTCCACGGCTTTGTTGGTGGCCCGGTGTGAGTGGGGCTCTGCTGGACTTTCTGCAGGAGTTGCCAGGCTGCAACTTGTAAAGAAGAGGATGTGTCACCCATAACTTCCGCTGGAATTTCTCTCCGTGCTGAGGTGAGGGAGGAAAAAAAGGAGTGGGGGCCGGGACAGGAGGGGTATCTCAGGCAGGGAAATGGAAAGCTTCCAGAAGAGCGCCCAGGGCCAGGACCATCCTGGATGGCCTGCAGGCACCAAGTTGGCCTGCGTGCTGTCGCTGGTGTGGCTGCACGGCCCTTCCTCTAGGCTTTCAAGCCCTTGTACATATTCAGGTGTTTTACCTGGGAAGGGTGGGAACAGTTCAGCAGCAGCTGGCCTGGGGCTCAGCTCACGTTTACTCACAGAGGCCTTGGCACTGTCCCCCAGCTTTGCAATCAGGACGCTCCTTGCGTGGGGGGGCCGGGCTGCTGGCTGTATGGGAGATGATTCCCCACCTCTGACCAATCTCAGAATTGTTTACCGCTGGAACAAGTGCCCTGATAGGGTTTTCCTCTGTATAACTGCTGGGTACAGGATTTGTTTTTTCTTTTTTGGTTCAAGTTAGAAGTTATTCATCTTTTATGTATTTATTGATATAAGCATGGAAATAATTCATTCATAGAAATACATCTGAGTGAAGGGAAGAACTTTTTTTCTGTTTTATTTTTAAATTTAATTTCTAAAAATTTTGAAGTTTAATCATATTTAATTTTCTATACAGCAGGTTATTATTAGTTATCTATTTAATTCATATACATATATACAGGTCAACACCTATCTCCCAACTCATCTGACCACCAACACCCCATGGCTTCCCCCACTTGGTGTCCATACGTTTGTTCTCTACCTCTGTTTCTCTATTTCTGCCCTGCAAACCTGTTCATCTGTACCATATATCTAGGTTCCACATACATGCATTACTACAGAATATTTGTTTTGTTCTTTCTGACTTACTTCATTCTGTATGACAGTCTCTAGATCCACCGACTTCTCTACAAATAACCCAGTTTCATTCCTTTTCATGGCTGAGTCATATCCCATTTTATGTATGTACCACATCTTTATCCATTCATCTGTCTGTGGGCATTTAGGTTGCTTCCATTACCTGGCTATTGTAAATAGTGCTGCAATGAACATTGTGGTGAATGTGTGTTTTTGATTTATGGTTGTCTCTGGGTATATGCCCAGAAGTGGGATTGCTGGATCCTATGGTAATTCTATTTCTAGTTTCTTTAAGGAAACTCCATACTCTTCTCCATAGTGACTGTATCAATTTACCTTCCCACCAATAGTGGAAGAGGGTTCCTTTTGTCCACACCCTCCCCAGAATTTGTTGTTTGTAGATTTTCTGATGCTGCCGATTCTAACAGGTGTGAGGTGATACCTCATTGTCATTTTGATTTGCATTTCTCTAATAATTAGTGGTGTTGAGCAGCTTTTCATATGTGTCTTGGCCGTCTCTGTGACTTCTTTGAAGAAACGTCTATTTAGATCTTCTGCCCATTTTTGTATTGGGTTGTTTGTTTTATTAATATTAAGCTGCGTGAGCTGTTTATATATATTGGAGATTAAACCCTTGTCCATTGATTCGTTTGCGAACGTTTTGGCCCATTCTGAGGGTTGCCTTTTTCCATTCCCGTTTTTTTTTAACCAAAAAAGAAAGAAAGCAAAAGAATCAGAACACTAATGTGCGTGAAATATGCCTCTTGAAACTGTCATTTTGAAATATGGACGTCTTTTGAACTTTTTGGTCGATATATGACCCCAGGATTTGTTTTCAGGGCAGGTGTCATTTACAGGCCTGCAATGATTTGGAATATCCACTGACCATTAGCGCTGGGATTAAAGCTGCTGTTGTGTGAAACGGCCACAAGGTGGCAGCAGTTCTCCCTTAGCAAATCTGGTTACTAGGGCAACAGAGCCTCAATGGAAGCCTGTTCTAGATTGGAATTTAGAATGGAATGTGCCAGGAGAAAGCCCCTCAAGATTGTCTCACTACTCTTGTTCGTGTTTTTAATTTAATTTTTTATTTTTTATTACAGCAAGTTTGATTACAACGTTTGCTTGTTGTAGGTGTGCAAGATGTGGTTCTGTTACACATATACATATGTCTGTTCTTCCTGGGACCCTTTTCCCATGTACGTTATGACAGAATGTTGAGTAGTCTTCTCTTGGCATTCCGTAGGTCTTTGGTGATTATATATTTCACCTGTGTTTGTATATGTCTCTTAACCCCAATATCGTAATGAATCCAATCCTCACACCTTTCCATTGGTGAACCATAAGTTTGTTTAATGAATCTGTGATTGCCCTTCTCCGTGGAAATATCTGCCCTGGTATCCGTTTTTAGGTAACACCTATAAGTGATATCCTACGATATGTGTCTTTCACTTTCTGACTTACTACAAGTCACGTGCTTACCTGTAGACTCATCTACGGGGCTGCAAATGGCATTGTGCTCTTTTTTTCCTTGGCTAATATTCTGTCTTAGCGAGGTCCATTTTCTGCAATGTGATTCCCTGAGGGCTGAGGATTAGCTGACCTGGGCAGCCTGACCCTGCCGGCAAGCCCTCCCCAGGTGTGCCTGGGTTGAGTTCAATAGAGACAGCACTCCAGGCAGCAATAGCCCCTGCACCTGTGGCTGACTCCATATTCTCTGCCCCGTCAGCAGTCTCGGGGCTTTGCTGGTGGGAGGGTGTGAGGGTCCATGGCTTTGTTGGTGTCCCGGTGTGAGTGGGGCTCTGCTGGAATTTCTGCAGGAGTTGCCAGGTTGCCACCTGTAAAGAAGAGGATGTGTCACCCATAACTTCCACTGGAATTACTCTCCGGGCTGAGGTGAGGGAGGAAAAAAAGGAGTGGGGGCCGGGACAGGAGTGGTATCTCAGGCAGGGAAATGGAAAGCTTCCAGAAGAGCGCCCAGGGCCAGGACCATCCTGGCTGGCCTGCAGGCACCAAGTTGGCCTGCGTGCTGTCGCTGGTGTGGCTCCACGGCCCTTCCTCTAGGCTTTCAAGACCTTGTACATATTCAGGTGTTTTACCTGGGAAGGGTGGTAACAGTTCAGCAGCAGCTGGCCTGGGGCTCAGCTCACGTTTACTCACAGAGGCCTCGGCACGGTCCCCCAGCTTTGCAATCAGGACGCTCCTTGCGTGGGGGGGCCGGGCTGCTGGCTGTATGGGAGATGATTCCCCACCTCTGACCAATCTCAGAATTGTTTACCGATGGAACAAGTGCCCTGATAGGGTTTTCCTCTGTATAACTGCTGGGTACAGGATTTGTTTTTTCTTTTTTGGTTCAAGTTAGAAGTTATTCATCTTTTATGTATTTATTGATATAAGCATGGAAATAATTCATTCATAGAAATACATCTGAGTGAAGGGAAGAACTTTTTTTCTGTTTTATTTTTAAATTTCATTTCTAAAAATTTTGAAGTTTAATCATATTTAATTTTCTATACAGCAGGTTATTATTAGTTATCTATTTTATTCATATACATATATACAGGTCAATACCTATCTCCTAACTCATCTGACCACCAACACCCCATGGCTTCCCCCACTTGGTGTCCATACGTTTGTTCTCTACCTCTGTTTCTCTATTTCTGCCCTGCAAACCTGTTCATCTGTACCATATATCTAGGTTCCACATACATGCATTAATACAGAATATTTGTTTTGCTCTTTCTGACTTACTTCATTCTGTATGACAGTCTCTAGATCCACCGACTTCTCTACAAATAACCCAGTTTCATTCCTTTTCATGGCTGAGTCATATCCCATTTTATGTATGTACCACATCTTTATCCATTCGTCTGTCTGTGGGCATTTAGGTTGCTTCCATTACCTGGCTATTGTAAATAGTGCTGCAATGAACATTGTGGTGAATGTGTGTTTTTGATTTATGGTTTTCTCTGGCTATATGCCCAGAAGTGGGATTGCTGGATCCTATGGTAATTCTATTTCTAGTTTCTTTAAGGAAACTCCATACTGTTCTCCATACGACTGTATCAATTTACCTTCCCACTAATAGTGGAAGAGGGTTCCTTTTGTCCACACCTTCCCCAGAATTTGTTGTTTGTAGATTTTCTGATGATGCCGATTCTAACAGGTGTGAGGTGATACCTCATTGTCGTTTTGATTTGCATTTCTCTAATAATTAGTGGTGTTGAGCAGCTTTTCATGTGCGTCTTGGCCGTCTCTGTGACTTCTTTGAAGAAACGTCTATTTAGATCTTCTGCCCATTTTTGTATTGGGTTCTTTGTTTTATTAATATTAAGCTGCGTGAGCTGTTTATATATATTGGAGATTAAACCCTTGTCCATTGATTCGTTTGCGAACGTTTTCGCCCATTCTGAGGGTTGCCTTTTTCCATTCCCGTTTTTTTTAACCAAAAAAGAAAGAAAGCAAAAGAAGCAGAACACTAATGTGTGTGAAATATGCCTCTTGAAACTGTCGTTTTGAAATATGGACGTCTTTTGAACTTTTTGGTCGATATATGACCCCAGGATTTGTTTTCAGGGCAGGTGTCATTTACAGGCCTGCAATGATTTGGAATATCCACTGACCATTAGCGCTTGGATTAAATTGCTGTTGTGTGAAACGGCCACAAGGTGGCAGCAGTTCTCCCTTAGCAAATCTGCTTACTAGGGCAACAGAGCCTCAATGGAAGCCTGTTCTAGATTGGAATTTAGAATGGAATGTGCCAGGAGAAAGCCCCTCAAGTTTGTCTCACTACTTCTTGTTCGTGTTTTAAATTTAATTTTTAATTTTTTATTACAGCAAGTTTGATTACAACGTTTGCTTGTTGTAGGTGTGCAAGATGTGGTTCTGTTACACATATACATATGTCTGTTCTTCCTGGGACCCTTTTCCCATGTACGTTATGACAGAATGTTGAGTAGTCTTCTCTTGGCATTCCGTAGGTCTTTGGTGATTATATATTTCACCTGTGTTTGTATATGTCTCTTAACCCCAATATCGTAATGAATCCAATCCTCACACCTTTCCATTGGTGAACCATAAGTTTGTTTAATGAATCTGTGATTGCCCTTCTCCGTGGAAATATCGGCCCTGGTATCCGTTTTTAGGTAACACCTATAAGTGATATCCTACGATATGTGTCTTTCACTTTCTCACTTACTACAAGTCACGTGCTTACCTGTAGACTCATCTACGGGGCTGCAAATGGCATTGTGCCCTTTTTTTCCTTGGCTAATATTCTGTCTTAGTGAGGTCCACTTTCTGCAATGTGATTCCCTGAGGGCTGAGGATTAGCTGACCTGGGCAGCCTGACCCTGCCGGCAAGCCCTCCCCAGGTGTGCGTGGGTTGAGGTCGATAGAAACAGCACTCCAGGCAGCAATAGCCCCTGCAGCTGTGCCTGACTCCATATTCTCTGCCCCGTCAGCCGTCTCGGGGCTGTGCTGGTGGGAGGGTGTGAGGGTCTACGGCTTTGTTGGTGGCCCGGTGTGAGTGGGGCTCTGCTGGACTTTCTGCAGGAGTTGCCAGGCTGCCACCTGTAAAGAAGAGGATGTGTCACCCATACCTTCCACTGGAATTTCTCTCCGTGCTGAGGTGAGGAAGGAAAAAAAGGAGTGGGGGCCGGGACAGGAGGGGTATCTCAGGCAGGGAAATGGAAAGCTTCCAGAAGAGCGCCCGGGTCCAGGACCATCCTGGCTGGCCTGCAGGCACCAAGTTTGCCTGCGTGCTGTTGCTGGTGTGGCTCCACGGCCCTTCCTCTAGGCTTTCAAGCCCTTGTACATATTCAGGTGTTTTACCTGGGAAGGGTGGGAACAGTTCAGCAGCAGCTGGCCTGGGGCTCAGCTCACGTTTACTCACAGAGGGCTCGGCATGGTCCCGCAGCTTTGCAATGAGGACGCTCCTTGCGTGGGGGGACCGGGCTGCTGGCTGTATGGGAGATGATTCCCCACCTCTGACCAATGTCAGAATTGTTTACCGCTGGAGCAAGTGCCCTGATAGGGTTTTCCTCTGTATCACTGCTGGGTTCAGGATTTTTTTTTCTTTTTTGGTTCAAGTTAGAATTTATTCATCTTTTATGTATTTATTGATATAAGCATGGAAATAATTCATTCATAGAAATACATCTGTGTGAAGGCAAGAACTTTTTTCTGTTTTATTTTTAAATTTCATTTCTAAAAATTTTGAAGTTTAATTATATTTATTTTTCTATACAGCAGGTTATTATTAGTTATCTATTTTATTCATATACATATATACAGGTCAATACCTATCTCCCAACTCATCTGACCACCAACACCCCATGGCTTCCCCCACTTGGTGTCCATACGTTTGTTCTCTACCTCTGTTTCTCTATTTCTGCCCTGCAAACCTGTTCATCTGTACCATATATCTAGGTTCCACATACATGCATTAATACAGAATATTTGTTTTGCTCTTTCTGACTTACTTCATTCTGTATGACAGTCTCTAGGTCCACCAACTTCTCTACAAATAACCCAGTTTCATTCCTTTTCATGGCTGAGTCATATTCCATTTTATATATGTACCACATCTTTATCCATTCGTCTGTCTGTGGGCATTTAGGTTGCTTCCATTACCTGGCTATTGTAAATAGTGCTGCAATGAACATTGTGGTTAATGTGTGTTTTTGATTTATGGTTTTCTTTGGGTATATGCCCAGAAGTGGGATTGCTGGATCCTATGGTAATTCTATTTCTAGTTTCTTTAAGGAAACTCCATACTGTTCTCCATAGTGACTGTATCAATTTACCTTCCCACTAATAGTGGAAGAGGGTTCCTTTTGTCCACACCCTCCCCAGAATTTGTTGTTTGTAGATTTTCTGATGATGCCGATTCTAACAGGTGTGAGGTGATACCTCATTGTCGTTGTGATTTGCATTTCTCTAATAATTAGTGGTGTTGAGCAGCTTTTCATGTGCGTCTTGGCCATCTCTGTGACTTCTTTGAAGAAACGTCTATTTAGATCTTCTGCCCATTTTTGTATTGGGTTGTTTGTTTTATTAATATTAAGCTGCGTGAGCTGTTTATATATGTTGCAGATTAAACCATTGTCCATTGATTCGTTTGCGAACGTTTTGGCCCATTCTGAGGGTTGCCTTTTTCCATTCCCGTATTTTTTAACCAAAAAAGAAAGAAAGCAAAAGAAGCAGAACACTAATGTGCGTGAAATATGCCTCTTGAAACTGTCGTTTTGAAATATGGACGTCTTTTGAACTTTTTGGTCGATATATGACCCCAGGATTTGTTTTCAGGGCAGGTGTCATTTACAGGCCAGCAATGATTTGGAATATCCACTGACCATTAGCGCTGGGATTAAATCTGATGTTGTGTGAAACGGCCACCAGGTGGCAGCAATTTTCCATTAGCAAATCTGGTTACCAGGGCAACAGAGCCTCAATGGAAGCCATGTTCTAGATTGGAATTTAGAATGGAATGTGCCAGGAGAAAGCCCCTCAAGTTTGTCTCACTACTTCTTGTTCGTGTTTTTAATTTAATTTTTAATTTTTTATTACAGCAAGTTTGATTACAACATTTTTCTTGTTGTAGGTGTGCAAGATGTGGTTCTTTTACACATATACATATGTCTGTTCTTCCTGGGACCCTTTTCCCATGTACGTTATGACAGAATGTTGAGTAGTCTTCTCTTGGCATTCCGTAGGTCTTTGGTGATTATATATTTCACCTGTGTTTGTATATGTCTCTTAACCCCAATATCGTAATGAATCCAATCCTCACACCTTTCCATTGGTGAACCATAAGTTTGTTTAATGAATCTGTGATTGCCCTTCTCCGTGGAAATATCTTCCCTGGTATCCGTTTTTAGGTAACACCTATAAGTGATATCCTACGATATGTGTCTTTCACTTTCTGACTTACTACAAGTCACGTGATTACCTGTAGACTCATCTACGGGGCTGCAAATGGCATTGTGTCCTTTTTTTCCTTGGCTAATATTCTGTCTTAGTGAGGTCCATTTTCTGCAATGTGATTCCCTGAGGGCTGAGGATTAGCTGACCTGGGCAGCCTGACCCTGCCGGCACACCCTCCCCAGGTGTGCCGGGGTTGAGGTCAATAGAAACAGCACTCCAGGCAGCAATAGCCCCTGCAGCTGTGCCTGACTCCATATTCTCTGCCCCGTCAGCAGTCTAGGGGCTGTGCTGGTGGGAGGGTGTGTGCGTCCACGGCTTTGTTGTTGGCCCGGTGTGAGTGGGGCTCTGCTGGACTTTCTGCAGGAGTTGCCAGGCTGCAACTTGTAAAGAAGAGGATGTGTCACCCATAACTTCCGCTGGAATTTCTCTCCGTGCTGAGGTGAGGGAGGAAAAAAAGGAGTGGGGGCCGGGACAGGAGGGGTATCTCAGGCAGGGAAATGGAAAGCTTCCAGAAGAGCGCCCAGGGCCAGGACCATCCTGGATGGCCTGCAGGCACCAAGTTGGCCTGCGTGCTGTCGCTGGTGTGGCTCCACGGCCCTTCCTCTAGGCTTTCAAGACCTTGTACATATTCAGGTGTTTTACCTGGGAAGGGTGATAACAGTTCAGCAGCACCTGGCCTGGGGCTCAGCTCACGTTTACTCACAGAGGCCTCGGCACTGTCCCCCAGCTTTGCAATCAGGACGCTCCTTGCGTGGGGGGGCCGGGCTGCTGGCTGTATGGGAGATGATTCCCCACCTCTGACCAATCTCAGAATTGTTTACCGATGGAACAAGTGCCCTGATAGGGTTTTCCTCTGTATAACTGCTGGGTACAGGATTTGTTTTTTCTTTTTTGGTTCAAGTTAGAAGTTATTCATCTTTTATGTATTTATTGATATAAGCATGGAAATAATTCATTCATAGAAATACATCTGTGTGAAGGGAAGAACTTTTTTTCTGTTTTATTTTTAAATTTCATTTCTAAAAATTTTGAAGTTTAATCATATTTAATTTTCTATACAGCAGGTTATTATTAGTTATCTATTTTATTCATATACATATATACAGGTCAATACCTATCTCCCAACTCATCTGACCACCAACACCCCATGGCTTCCCCCACTTGGTGTCCATACGTTTGTTCTCTACCTCTGTTTCTCTATTTCTGCCCTGCAAACCTGTTCATCTGTACCATATATCTAGGTTCAACATACATGCATTAATACAGAATATTTGTTTTGCTCTTTCTGACTTACTTCATTCTGTATGACAGTCTCTAGATCCACCGACTTCTCTACAAATAACCCAGTTTCATTCCTTTTCATGGCTGAGTAATATCCCATTTTATATATGTACCACATCTTTATCCATTCGTCTGTCTGTGGGCATTTATGTTGATTCCATTACCTGGCTATTGTAAATAGTGCTGCAATGAACATTGTGGTGAATGTGTGTTTTTGATTTATGGTTTTCTCTGGGTATATGCCCAGAAGTGGGATTGCTGGATCCTATGGTAATTCTATTTCTAGTTTCTTTAAGGAAACTCCATACTGTTCTCCATAGTGACTGTATCAATTTACCTTCCCACCAATAGTGGAAGAGGGTTCCTTTTGTCCACACCCTCCCCAGAATTTGCTGTTTGTAGATTTTCTGATGATGCCGATTTTAACAGGTGTGAGGTGATACCTCATTGTCGTTTTGATTTGCATTTCTCTAATAATTAGTGGTGTTGAGCAGCTTTTCATGTGCGTCTTGGCCGTCTCTGTGACTTCTTTGAAGAAACGTCTATTTAGATCTTCTGCCCATTTTTGTATTGGGTTGTTTGTTTTATTAATATTAAGCTGCGTGAGCTGTTTATATATATTGAAGATTAAACCTTTGTCCATTGATTCGTTTGCGAAAGTTTTCGCCCATTCTGAGGGTTGCCTTTTTCCATTCCCGTTTTTTTTAACCAAAAAAAGAAAGAAAGCAAAAGAAGCAGAACACTAATGTGCGTGAAATATGCCTCTTGAAACTGTCGTTTTGAAATATGGACGTCTTTTGAACATTTTGGTCGATATATGACCCCAGGATTTGTTTTCAGGGCAGGTGTCATTTACAGGCCTGCAATGATTTGGAATATCCACTGACCAGTAGCGCTGGGATTAAAGCTGATGTTGTGTGAAACGGCCACAAGGTGGCAGCAGTTCTCCCTTAGCAAATCTGGTTACTAGGGCAACAGAACCTCAATGGAAGCCGTGTTCTAGATTGGAATTTAGAATGGAATGTGCCAGGAGAAAGCCCCTCAAGATTGTCTCACTACATCTTGTTCGTGTTTTTAATTTAATTTTTAATTTTTTATTACAGCAAGTTTGATTACAACGTTTGGCTTGTTGTAGGTGTGCAAGATGTGGTTTTTTTTTTTTTTTTTTTTTTTTGCGGTATGCGGGCCTCTCACTGTTGTGGCCTCCCCCGTTGCGGAGCACAGGCTCCGGACGCGCAGGCTCCGGACGCGCAGGCTCAGCGGCCATGGCTCACGGGCCCAGCCGCTCCGCAGCATATGGGATCCTCCCAGACCGGGGCACGAACCCGTATCCCCTGCATCGGCTGGCGGACTCTCAACCACTTGCGCCACAAGGGAGGCCCAAAGATGTGGTTGTTTTACACATATACATATGTCTGTTCTTCCTGGGATCCTTTTCCCATGTACGTTATGACAGAATGTTGAGTAGTCTTCTCTTGGCATTCCGTAGGTCTTTGGTGATTATATATTTCACCTGTGTTTGTATATGTCTCTTAACCCCAATATCATAATGAATCAAATCCTCACACCTTTCCATTGGTGAACCATAAATTCGTTTAATGAATCTGTGATTGCCCTTCTCCGTGGAAATATCTGCCCTGGTATCCGTTTTTAGGTAACACCTATAAGTGATATCCTACGATATGTGTCTTTCACTTTGTGAATTACTACAAGTCACATGATTACCTGTAGACTCATCTACGGGGCTGCAAATGGCATTGTGCCCTTTTTTTCCTTGGCTAATATTCTGTCTTAGCGAGGTCCATTTTCTGCAATGTGATTCCCTGAGGGCTGAGGATTAGCTGACCTGGGCAGCCTGATCCTGCCGGCAAGCCCTCCCCAGGTGTGCCTGGGTTGAGTTCAATAGAAACAGCACTCCAGGCAGCAATAGCCCCTGCAGCTGTGCCTGACTCCATATTCTCTGCCCCGTCAGCAGTCTCGGGGCTGTGCTGGTGGGAGGGTGTGAGGGTCCACGGCTTTGTTGTTGGCCCGGTGTGAGTGGGGCTCTGCTGGACTTTCTGCAGGAGTTGCCAGGCTTCCACCTGTAAAGAAGAAGATGTGTCACCCATAACTTCCGCTGGAATTTCACTCCGGGCTTAGGTGAGGAAGGAAAAAAAAGGAGTGTGGGTCGGGATAGGAGGGGTATCTCCGACAGGGAAATGGAAATCTTCCAGAAGAGCGCCTGGGGCCAGGATCATCCTGGCTGGCCTGCAGGCACCAAGTTGGCCTGCGTGCTGTCGCTGGTGTGGTTCCACGACCCTTCCTCTAGGCGTTCAAGCCCTTGTACATATTCAGGTGTTTTACCTGGGATGGGTGGGAACAGTTCAGCAGCAGCTGGCCTGGGGCTCAGCTCACGTTTACTCACAGAGGCCTCGGCACGGTCCCGCAGCTGTGCAATGAGGACGCTCCTTTCATGGGGGGCCGGGCTGCTGTCTGTATATGAGATGATTCCTCACCTCTGACCAATTTCAGGATTGCTTAACGCTGGAGCAAGTGCCCTGGTAGTGTTTTCCTCTGTATAACTGCTGGGTTCAGGTTGTTTTTTTTTTCTTTTTTGGTTCAAGTTAGAAATTATTCATCTTTTATGTATTTATTGATATTAGCATGGAAATAATTCATTCATAGAAATACATCTGTGTGAAGGGAAGAACTTTTTTCTGTTTTATTTTTAAATTTTATTTCTAAAAAGTTTGAAGTTTAATTATATTCATTTTTCTATACAGCAGGTTATTATTAGTTATCTATTTTATTCATATACATATATACAGGTCAATACCTATCTCCCAACTCATCTGACCACCAACACCCCATGGCTACCCCCACTTGGTGTCCATACGTTTGTTCTCTACCTCTGTTTCTCTATTTCTGACCTGCAAACCTGTTCATCTGTACCATATATCTAGGTTCCACATACATGCATTAATACAGAATATTTGTTTTGCTCTTTCTGACTTACTTCATTCTGTATGACAGTGTCTAGATCCACCGACTTCTCTACAAATAACCCAGTTTCATTCCTTTTCATGGTTGAGTCATATCCCATTTTATATATGTACCACATCTTTATCCATTCGTCTGTCTGTGGGCATTTAGGTTGCTTCCATTACCTGGCTATTGTAAATAGTGCTGCAATGAACATTGTGGTGAATGTGTGTTTTTGATTTATGGTTTTCTCTGGGTATATGCCCAGAAGTGGGATTGCTGGATCCTATGGTAATTCTATTTCTAGTTTCTTTAAGGAAACTCCATACTGTTCTCCATAGTGACTGTATCAATTTACCTTCCCACTAATAGTGGAAGAGGGTTCCTTTTGTCCACACCCTCCCCAGAATTTGTTGTTTGTAGATTTTCTGATGATGCCGATTCTAACAGGTGTGAGGTGATACCTCATTGTCGTTGTGATTTGCATTCCTCTAATAATTAGTGGTGTTGAGCAGCTTTTCATGTGCGTCTTGGCCGTCTCTGTGACTTCTTTGAAGAAACGTCTATTTAGATCTTCTGCCCATTTTTTGTATTGGGTTGTTTGTTTTATTAATATTAAGCTGCGTGAGCTTTTTATATATGTTGGAGATTAAACCATTGTCCATTGATTGGTTTGCTAACGTTTTGGCCCATTCTGAGGGTTGCCTTTTTCCATTCCCGTCTTTGTAACCAAAAAAGAAAGAAAGCAAAAGAAGCAGAACACTAATGTGCGTGAAATATGCCTCTTGAAACTGTCGTTTTGAAATATGGACGTCTTTTGAACTTTTTTGTCTATATATGACCCCAGGATTTGTTTTCAGGGCAGGTGTCATTTACAGGCCAGCAATGATTTGGAATATCCACTGATCATTAGCGCTGGAATTAAAGCTGATGTTGTGTGAAACGGCCACAAGGTGGCAGCAGTTCTCCCTTAGCAAATCTGGTTACTATGGCAACAGAGCATCAATGGAAGTCTTGTTCTAGATTGGAATTTAGAATTGAATGTGCCAGGAAAAAGCCCCTCAAGTTTGTCTCACTACTTCTTGTTCATGTTCTTAATTTAATTTTTAATTTTTTTATTACAGCAAGTTTGATTACAACGTTTGGCTTGTTGTAGGTGTGCAAGATGTGGTTCTTTTACACATATACATATGTCTGTTCTTCCTGGGACCCTTTTCCCATGTACGTTATGACAGAATGTTGAGTAGTCTTCTCTTGGCATTCCGTAGGTCTTTGGTGATTATATATTTCACCTGTGTTTGTATATGTCTCTTAACCCCAATATTGTAATGAATCCAATCCTCACACCTTTCCATTGGTGAACCATAAGTTTGTTTAATGAATCTGTGATTGCCCTTCTCCGTGGAAATATCTGCCCTGGTATCCGTTTTTAGGTAACACCTATAAGTGATATCCTACGATATGTGTCTTTCACTTTCTGACTTACTACAAGTCACGTGATTACCTGTAGACTCATCTACGGGGCTGCAAATGGCATTGTGTCCTTTTTTTCCTTGGCTAATATTCTGGCTTAGCGAGGTCCATTTTCTGCAATGTGATTCCCTGAGGGCTGAGGATTAGCTGACCTGGGCAGCCTGATCCTGTCGGCAAGCCCTCCCCAGGTGTGCCTGGGTTGAGGTCAATAGAAACAGCACTCCAGGCAGCAATAGCCCCTGCAGCTGTGCATGACTCCATATTCTCTGCCCCGTCAGCAGTCTCGGGGCTGTGCTGGTGGGAGGGTGTGAGGGTCCACGGCTTTGTTGGTGGCCCGGTGTGAGTGGGGCTCTGCTGGACTTTCTGCAGGAGTTGCCAGGCTGCCACCTGTAAAGAAGAGGATGTGTCACCCATAACTTCCGCTGGAATTTCTCTCCGTGCTGAGGTGAGGGAGGAAAAAAAGGAGTGGGGGCCGGGACAGGAGGGGTATCTCAGGCAGGGAAATGGAAAGCTTCCAGAAGAGCACCTGGGGCCAGGATTATCCTGGCTGGCCTGCAGACACCAATTTGGCATGCGTGCTGTCGCTGGTGTGTCTCCACGACCCTTCCTCTAGGCTTTCAAGCCCTTGTACATATTCAGGTGTTTTACCTGGGAAGGGTGGGAACAGTTCCGCAGAGCTCGCCTTGGGCTCAGCTCACGTTTACTCACAGAGGCCTCGGCCCTGTCCCCCAGCTTTGCAATGAGGACGCTCCTTGCGTGGGGGGGCCGGGCTGCTGGTTGTATGGGAGATGATTCCCCACCTCTGACCAATTTCAGAATTGTTTACCGCTGGAGCAAGTGCCCTGGTAGTGTTTTCCTCTGTATAACTGCTGGGTTCAGGTTTTTTTTTTTTCTTTTTTGGTTCAAGTTAGAAATTATTCATCTTTTATGTATTTATTGATATTAGCATGGAAATAATTCATTCATAGAAATACATCTTTGTGAAGGGAAGAACTTTTTTCTGTTTTATTTTTAAATTTCATTTCTAAAAATTTTGCAGTTTAATTATATTTATTTTTCTATACAGCAGGTTATTATTAGTTATCTATTTTATTCATATACATATATACAGGTCAATACCTATCTCCAAACTCATCTGACCACCAATACACCATGGCTTCCTCCACTTGGTGTCCATTCGTTTGTTCTCTACCTCTGTTTCTCTATTTCTGCCCTGCAAACCTGTTCATCTGTACCATATATCTAGGATCCACATACATGCATTAATACAGAATATTTGTTTGGCTCTTTCTGACTTACTTCATTCTGTATGACAGTGTCTAGATCCACCGACTTCTCTACAAATAACCCAGTTTCATTCCTTTTCATGGTTGAGTCATATCCCATTTTATATATGTACCACATCTTTATCCATTCGTCTGTCTGTGGGCATTTAGGTTGCTTCCATTACCTGGCTATTGTAAATAGTGCTGCAATGAACATTGTGGTGAATGTGTTTTTTTGATTTATGGTTTTCTCTGGGTATATGCCCAGAAGTGGGATTGCTGGATCCTATGGTCATTCTATTTCTAGTTTCTTTAAGGAAACTCCATACTGTTCTCCATAGTGACTGTATCAATTTACCTTCCCACTAATAGTGGAAGAGGGTTCCTTTTGTCCACACCCTCCCCAGAATTTGTTGTTTGTAGATTTTCTGATGATGCCGATTCTAACAGGTGTGAGGTGATACCTCATTGTCGTTGTGATTTGCATTTCTCTAATAATTAGTGGTGTTGAGCAGCTTTTCATGTGCGTCTTGGCCGTCTCTGTGACTTCTTTGAAGAAACGTCTATTTAGATCTTCTGCCCATTTTTTGTATTGGGTTGTTTGTTTTATTAATATTAAGCTGCGTGAGCTTTTTATATATGTTGGAGATTAAACCATTGTCCATTGATTGGTTTGCGAACGTTTTGGCCCATTCTGAGGGTTGCCTTTTTCCATTCCCGTCTTTGTAACCAAAAAAGAAAGAAAGCAAAAGAAGCAGAACACTAATGTGCGTGAAATATGCCTCTTGAAACTGTCGTTTTGAAATATGGACGTCTTTTGAACTTTTTTGTCTATATATGACCCCAGGATTTGTTTTCAGGGCAGGTGTCATTTACAGGCCAGCAATGATTTGGAATATCCACTGACCATTAGCGCTGGAATTAAAGCTGATGTTGTGTGAAACGGCCACAAGGTGGCAGCAGTTCTCCCTTAGCAAATCTGGTTACTATGGCAACAGAGCCTCAATGGAAGTCTTGTTCTAGATTGGAATTTAGAATTGAATGTGCCAGGAAAAAGCCCCTCAAGTTTGTCTCACTACTTCTTGTTCATGTTCTTAATTTAATTTTTAATTTTTTTATTACAGCAAGTTTGATTACAACGTTTGGCTTGTTGTAGGTGTGCAAGATGTGGTTCTTTTACACATATACATATGTCTGTTCTTCCTGGGACCCTTTTCCCATGTACGTTATGACAGAATGTTGAGTAGTCTTCTCTTGGCATTCCGTAGGTCTTTGGTGATTATATATTTCACCTGTGTTTGTATATGTCTCTTAACCCCAATATTGTAATGAATCCAATCCTCACACCTTTCCATTGGTGAACCATAAGTTTGTTTAATGAATCTGTGATTGCCCTTCTCCGTGGAAATATCTGCCCTGGTATCCGTTTTTAGGTAACACCTATAAGTGATATCCTACGATATGTGTCTTTCACTTTCTGACTTACTACAAGTCACGTGATTACCTGTAGACTCATCTACGGGGCTGCAAATGGCATTGTGTCCTTTTTTTCCTTGGCTAATATTCTGGCTTAGCGAGGTCCATTTTCTGCAATATGATTCCCTGAGGGCTGAGGATTAGCTGACCTGGGCAGCCTGATCCTGTCGGCAAGCCCTCCCCAGGTGTGCCTGGGTTGAGGTCAATAGAAACAGCACTCCAGGCAGCAATAGCCCCTGCAGCTGTGCCTGACTCCATATTCTCTGCCCCGTCAGCAGTCTCGGGGCTGTGCTGGTGGGAGGGTGTGAGGGTCCACGGCTTTGTTGGTGGCCCGGTGTGAGTGGGGCTCTGCTGGACTTTCTGCAGGAGTTGCCAGGCTGCCACCTGTAAAGAAGAGGATGTGTCACCCATAACTTCCGCTGAAATTTCTCTCCGTGCTGAGGTGAGGGAGGAAAAAAAGGAGTGGGGGCCGGGACAGGAGGGGTATCTCAGGCAGGGAAATGGAAAGCTTCCAGAAGAGCACCTGGGGCCAGGATTATCCTGGCTGGCCTGCAGACACCAATTTGGCATGCGTGCTGTCGCTGGTGTGTCTCCACGACCCTTCCTCTAGGCTTTCAAGCCCTTGTACATATTCAGGTGTTTTACCTGGGAAGGGTGGGAACAGTTCAGCAGCAGCTGGCCTGGGGCTCAGCTCACGTTTACTCACAGAGGCCTCGGCACGGTCCCACAGCTTTGCAATGAGGACGCTCCTTGTGTGGGTGGGCCGGGCTGCTGGCTGTATGGGAGATGATTCCCCACCTTTGACCAATTTCAGAATTGTTTACCGCTGGAGCAAGTGCCCTGATAGGGTTTACATCTGTAAAACTGATGCGTTCAGGTTTTTTTTTTTCTTTTTTGGTTCAAGTTAGAATTTATTCATCTTTTATGTATTTATTGATATAAGCACGGAAATAATTCATTCATAGAAATACATCTGTGTGAAGGGAAGAACTTTTTTCTGTTTTATTTTTAAATTTCATTTCTAAAAATTTTGCAGTTTAATTATATTTATTTTTCTATACAGCAGGTTATTATTAGTTATCTATTTTATTCATATACATATATACAGGTCAATACCTATCTCCAAACTCATCTGACCACCAATACACCATGGCTTCCTCCACTTGGTGTCCATTCGTTTGTTCTCTACCTCTGTTTCTCTATTTCTGCCCTGCAAACCTGTTCATCTGTACCATATATCTAGGATCCACATACATGCATTAATACAGAATATTTGTTTGGCTCTTTCTGACTTACTTCATTCTGTATGATAGTCTCTAGATCCACCGACTTCTCTACAAATAACCCAGTTTCATTCCTTTTCATGGCTGAGTCATATTCCATTTTATATATGTACCACATCTTTATCCATTCGTCTGTCTTTGGACATTTAGGTCGCTTCCATTACCTGGCTATTGTAAATAGTGCTGCAATGAACACTGTGGTGAATGTGTGTTTTTGATTTATGGTTTTCTCTGGTTATATGCCCAGAAGTGGGATTGCTGGATCCTATGGTAATTCTATTTCTAGTTTCTTTAAGGAAACTCCATACTGTTCTCCATAGTGACTGTATCAATTTACCTTCTCACCAAGAGTGGAAGAGGGTTCCTTTTGTCCACACCCTCCCCAGAATTTGTTGTTTGTAGATTTTCTGATGATGCCGATTCTAACAGGTGTGAGGTGATTCCTCATTGTCGTTTTGATTTGCATTTCTCTAATAATTAGTGGTGTTGGGCAGCTTTTCATGTGCGTCTTGGCCGTCTCTGTGACTTCTTTGAAGAAACGTCTATTTACATCTTCTGCCCATTTTTGTATTGGGTTGTTTTTTTTATTAATATTAAGCTGCGTGAGCTGTTTATATATATTGGAGATTAAACCTTTGTCCATTGATTCTTTTGCGAAAGTTTTTGCCCATTCTGAGGGTTGCCTTTTTCCATTCCCGTTTTTTTTTTTAACCAAAAAAGAAAGAAAGCAAAAGAAGCAGAACACTAATGTGCGTGAAATATGCCTCTTGAAACTGTCGTTTTGAAATATGGACGTCTTTTGAACTTTTTGGTCGATATATGACCCCAGGATTTGTTTTCAGGGCAGGTGTCATTTACAGGCCTGCAATGATTTGGAATATCCACTGACCAGTAGCGCTGGGATTAAAGGTGCTGTTGTTTGAAACGGCCACAAGGTGGCAGCAGTTCTCCCTTAGCAAATCTGGTTACTAGGGCAACAGAGCCTCAATGGAAGCCCTGTTCTAGATTGGAATTTAGAATGGAATGTGCCAGGAGAAAGCCCCTCAAGTTTGTCTCACTACTTCTTGTTCGTGTTTTTAATTTAATTTTTAATTTTTTATTACAGCAAGTTTGATTACAACGTTTGGCTTGTTGTAGGTGTGCAAGATGTGGTTCTTTTACACATATACATATGTCTGTTCTTCCTGGGACCCTTTTCCCATGTACGTTATTACAGAATGTTGAGTAGTCTTCTCTTGGCATTCCGTAGGTCTTTGGTGATTATATATTTCACCTGTGTTTGTATATGTCTCTTAACACCAATATCGTAATGAATCCAATCCTCACACCTTTCCATTGGTGAACCATAAGTTTGTTTAATGAATCTGTGATTGCCCTTCTCCGTGGAAATATCTGCCCTGGTATCCGTTTTTACGTAACACCTATAAGTGATATCCTACGGTATGTGTCTTTCACTTTCTGACTTACTACAAGTCACGTGATTACCTGTAGACTCATCTACGGGGCTGCAAATGGCATTGTGCCCTTTTTTTCCTTGGCTAATATTCTGTCTTTGCGAGGTCCATTTTCTGCAATGTGATTTCCTGAGGGCTGAGGATTAGCTGACCTGGGCAGCCTGACCCTGCCGGCAAGCCCTCCCCAGGTGTGCCTGGGTTGAGGTCGATAGAAACAGCACTCCAGGCAGCAATAGCCCCTGCAGCTGTGCCTGACTCCATATTCTCTGCCCCGTCAGCAGTCTCGGGGCTGTGCTGGTGGGAGGGTGTGAGGGTCCACGGCTTTGTTGGTGGCCCGGTGTGAGTGGGGCTCTGCTGGACTTTCTGCAGGAGTTGCCAGGCTGCCACCTGTAAACAAGAGGATGTGTCACCCATAACTTCCACTGGAATTTTTCTCCGGGCTGAGGTGAGGAAGGAAAAAAGGAATGGGGGCCGGGAAAGGAGGGGTATATCAGGCAGGGAAATGGAAAGCTTCCAGAAGAGTGCCCGGGGCCAGGACCATCCTGGCTGGCCTGCAGGCACCAAGTTGGCCTGCGTGCTGTCGCTGGTATGTCTCCACGGCCCTTCCTCTAGGCTTTCAAGCCCTTGTACATATTCAGGTGTTTTACCTGGGAAGGGTGGGAACAGTTCAGCAGCAGCTGGCCTGGGGCTCAGCTCACGTCTACTCACAGAGGCCTCGGCACGGTCCCCCAGCTTGGCAATGAGGACGCTCCTTGTGTGGGGAGGCAGGACTGCTGGCTGTATGGGAGATGATTCCCCACCTCTGACCAATTTCAGAATTGTTTACCGCTGGAGCAAGTGCCCTGATAGGGTTTTCCTCTGTATAACTGCTGGGTTCAGGTTTTTTTTTTTCTTTTTTGGTTCAAGTTAGAATTTATTCATCTTTTATGTATTTATTGATATAAGCATGGAAATAATTCATTCATAGAAATCCATCTGTGTGAAGGGAAGAACTTTTTTCTGTTTTATTTTTAAATTTTATTTCTAAAAATTTTGAAGTTTAATTATATTTATTTTTCTATACAGCAGGTTATTTTTGATTATTTATTTTATTCATATACATATATACAGGTCAATACCTATCTCCCAACTCATCTGACCACAACACCCCATGGCTTCCCCGACTTGGTGTCCATACGTTTGTTCTCTACCTCTGTTTCTCTATTTCTGCCCTGCAAACCTGTTCATCTGTACCATATATCTAGGTTCCACATACATGCATTAATACAGAATATTTGTTTTGCTCTTTCTGACTTACTTCATTCTGTATGACAGTCTCTAGATCCACCGACTTCTCTACAAACAACCCAGTTTCATTCCTTTTCATGGCTGAGTCATATCCCATTTTATATATGTACCACATCTTTATCCATTCGTCTGTCTGTGGGCATTTAGGTTGCTTCCATTAGCTGGCTATTGTAAATAGTGCTGCAATGAACATTGTGGGGAATGTGTGTTTTTGATTTATGGTTGTCTCTGGGTATATGCCCAGAAGTGGGATTGCTGGATCCTATGGTAATTCTATTTCTAGTTTCTTTAAGGAAACTCCATACTCTTCTCCATAGTGACTGTAACAATTTACCTTCCCACCAATAGTGGAAGAGGGTTCCTTTTGTCCACACCCTCCCCAGAATTTGTTGTTTGTAGATTTTCTGATGATGCCGATTCTAACAGGTGTGAGGTGATACCTCATTGTCGTTTTGATTTGCATTTCTCTAATAATTAGTGGTGTTGAGCAGCTTTTCATGTGCGTCTTGGCTGTCTCTGTGACTTCTTTGAAGAAAGGTCTATTTAGATCTTCTGCCCATATTTGTATTAGGGTTGTTTGTTTTATTAATATTAAGCTGCGTGAGCTGTTTATATATATTGGAGAATAAACCTTTGTCCATTGATTCATTTGCGAACGTTTTCGCCCATTCTGAGGGATGCCTTTTTCCATTCCCGTTGTTTTTAACCAAAAAAGAAAGAAAGCAAAACAAGCAGAACACTAATGTGCGTGAAATATTCCTCTTGAAACTGTCGTTTTGAAATATGGACGTCTTTTGAACTTTTTGGTCGATATATGACGCCAGGATTTGTTTTCAGGGCAGGTGTCCTTTACAGGCCTGCAATGATTTGGAATATCCACTGACCATTAGCGCTGGGATTAAAGCTGCTGTTGTGTGAAGCGGCCACAAGGTGGCAGCAGTTCTCCCTTAGCAAATCTGCTTACTAGGGCAACAGAGCCTCAATGGAAGCCGTGTTCTAGATTGGAATTTAGAATGGAATGTGCCAGGAGAAAGCCCCTCAAGTTTGTCTCACTACTTCTTGTTCGTGTTTTTAATTTAATTTTTAATTTTTTATTACAGCAAGTTTGATTACATCGTTTGGCTTGTTGTAGGTGTGCAAGATGTGGTTCTTTTACACATATACATATGTCTGTTCTTTCTGGGACCCTTTTCCCATGTACGTTATGACAGAATGTTGAGTAGTCTTCTCTTGGCATTCCGTAGGTCTTTGGTGATTATATATTTCACCTGTGTTTGTATATGTCTCTTAACACCAATATCGTAATGAATCCAATCCTCACACCTTTCCATTGGTGAACCATAAGTTTGTTTAATGAATCTGTTATTGCCCTTCTCCATGGAAATATCTGCCCTGGTATCCGTTTTTAGGTAACACCTATAAGTGATATCCTACGATATGTGTCTTTCACTTTCTGACTTACTACAAGTCACGTGATTACCTGTAGACTCATCTACGGGGCTACAAATGGCATTGTGTCCTTTTTTTCCTTGGCTAATATTCTGTCTTAGCGAGGTCCATTTTCTGCAATGTGATTCCCTGAGGGCTGAGGATTAGCTGACCTGGGCAGCCTGACCCTGCCGGCAAGCCCTCCCCAGGTGTGCCTGGGTTGAGGTCAATAGAAACAGCACTCCAGGCAGCAATAGCCCCTGCAGCTGTGCCTGACTCCATATTCTCTGCCCCGTCAGCAGTCTCGGGGCTGTGCTAGTGGAGGGTGTGAGGGTCCACGGCTTTGTTGGTGGCCCGGTGTGAGTGGGGCTCTGCTGGACTTTCTGCAGGAGTTGCCAGGCTGCCACTTGTAAAGAAGAGGATGTGTCACCCATAACATCCGCTGGAATTTCTCTCCGGGCTGAGGTGAGGAAGGAAAAAAAGGAGTGGGGGCCGGGACAGGAGGGGTATCTCAGGCAGGGAAATGGAAAGCTTCCAGAAGAGCGCCCGGTGCCAGGACCATCCTGGCTGGCCTGCAGGCACCAAGTTGGCCTGCGTGCTGTCGCTGGTGTGGCTCCACGACCCTTCCTCTAGGCTTTCAAGCCCTTGTACATATTCAGGTGTTTTACCTGGGAAGGGTGGGAACAGTTCAGCAACAGCTGGCCTGGGGCTCTGCTCACGTTTACTCACAGAGGCCTTGGCACGGTCCCCCAGCTTTGCAATGAGGACGCTCCTTGCATGGAGGGGCCGGGCTGCTGGGTGTATGGGAGATGATTCCCCACCTCTGACCAATTTCAGAATTGTTTACCGCTGAAGCAAGTGCCCTGATAGGGTTTTCCTCTGTATAACTGCTGGGTTCAGGTTTTTTTTTTCTTTTTGGGTTCAAGTTAGAATTTATTCATCTTTTATGTATTTATTGATATAAGCATGGAAATAATTCATTCATATAAATACATCTGTGTAAAGGGAAGAACTTTTTTCTGTTTTATTTTTAAATTTTATTTCTAAAAATTTTGAAGTTTAATTATATTTATTTTTCTATACAGCAGGTTATTATTGATTATTTATTTTATTCATATACATATATACAGGTCAATACCTATCTCCCAACTCATCTGACCACAACACCCCATGGCTTCCCCGACTTGGTGTCCATACGTTTGTTCTCTACCTCTGTTTCTCTATTTCTGCCCTGCAAACCTGTTCATCTGTACCATATATCTAGGTTCCACATACATGCATTAATACAGAATATTTGTTTTGCTCTTTCTGACTTACTTCATTCTGTATGACAGTCTCTAGATCCACCGACTTCTCTACAAACAACCCAGTTTCATTCCTTTTCATGGCTGAGTCATATCCCATTTTATATATGTACCACATCTTTATCCATTCGTCTGTCTGTGGGCATTTAGGTTGCTTCCATTACCTGGCTATTGTAAATAGTGCTGCAATGAACATTGTGGGGAATGTGTGTTTTTGATTTATGGTTGTCTCTGGGTATATGCCCAGAAGTGGGATTGCTGGATCCTATGGTAATTCTATTTCTAGTTTCTTTAAGGAAACTCCATACTCTTCTCCATAGTGACTGTATCAATTTACCTTCCCACCAATAGTGGAAGAGGGTTCCTTTTGTCCACACCCTCCCCAGAATTTGTTGTTTGTAGATTTTCTGATGATGCCGATTCTAACAGGTGTGAGGTGATACCTCATTGTCGTTTTGATTTGCATTTCTCTAATAATTAGTGGTGTTGAGCAGCTTTTCATGTGCGTCTTGGCCGTCTCTGTGACTTCTTTGAAGAAACGTCTATTTAGATCTTCTGCCCATATTTGTATTGGGTTGTTTGTTTTATTAATATTAAGCTGCGTGAGCTGTTTATATATATTGGAGATTAAACTTATGTCCATTGATTCGTTTGCGAACGTTTTCGCCCATTCTGAGGGTTGCCTTTTTCCATTCCCGTTTTTTTTAACCAAAAAAGAAAGAAAGCAAAAGAAGCAGAACACTAATGTGCGTGAAATATTCCTCTTGAAACTGTCGTTTTGAAATATGGACGTCTTTTGAACTTTTTGGTCGATATATGCCCCCAGGATTTGTTTTCAGGGCAGGTGTCATTTACAGGCCTGCAATGATTTGGAATATTCACTGATCATTAGCGCTGGGATTAAAGCTGCTGTTGTGTGAAGCGGCCACAAGGTGGCAGCAGTTCTCCCTTAGCAAATCTGCTTACTAGGGCAACAGAGCCTCAATGGAAGCCGTGTTCTAGATTGGAATTTAGAATGGAATGTGCCAGGAGAAAGCCCCTCAAGTTTGTCTCACTACTTCTTCTTCGTGTTTTTAATTTAATTTTTAATTTTTTATTACAGCAAGTTTGATTACATCGTTTGGCTTGTTGTAGGTGTGCAAGATGTGGTTCTTTTACACATATACATATGTCTGTTCTTCCTGGGACCCTTTTCCCATGTACGTTATGACAGAATGTTGAGTAGTCTTCTCTTGGCATTCCGTAGGTCTTTGGTGATTATATATTTCACCTGTGTTTGTATATGTCTCTTAACACCAATATCGTAATGAATCCAATCCTCACACCTTTCCATTGGTGAACCATAAGTTTGTTTAATGAATCTGTTATTGCCCTTCTCCGTGGAAATATCTGCCCTGGTATCCGTTTTTAGGTAACACCTATAAGTGATATCCTACGATATGTGTCTTTCACTTTCTGACGTACTACAAGTCACGTGCTTACCTGTAGACTCATCTACGGGGCTGCAAATGGCATTGTGCCCTTTTTTTCCTTGGCTAATATTCTGTCTTAGCGAGGTCCATTTTCTGCAATGTGATTCCCTGAGGGCTGAGGATTAGCTGACCTGGGCAGCCTGACCCTGCCGGCAAGCCCTCCCCAGGTGTGCCTGGGTTGAGGTCAATAGAAACAGCACTCCAGGCAGCAATAGCCCCTGCAGCTGTGCCTGACTCCATATTCTCTGCCCCGTCAGCAGTCTCGGGGCTGTGCTGGTGGGAGGGTGTGAGGGTCCACGGCTTTGTTGGTGGCCCGCTGTGAGTGGGGCTCTGCTGGACTTTCTGCAGGAGTTGCCAGGCTGCCACTTGTAAAGAAGAGGATGTGTCACCCATAACTTCCGCTGGAATTTCTCTCCGGGCTGAGGTGAGGAAGGAAAAAAAGGATTGGGGGCCGGGACAGGAGGGGTATCTCAGGCAGGGAAATGGAAAGCTTCCAGAAGAGCGCCCGGGGCCAGGACCATCCTGGCTGGCCTGCAGGCACCAAGTTGGCCTGCGTGCTGTCGCTGGTGTGGCTCCACGACCCTTCCTCTAGGCTTTCAAGCCCTTGTACATATTCAGGTGTTTTACCTGGGAAGGCTGGGAACAGTTCAGCAACAGCTGGCCTGGGGCTCAGCTCACGTTTACTCACAGAGGCCTCGGCACGGTCCCCCAGCTTTGCAATGAGGACGCTCCTTGCGTGGGGGTGCCGGGCTGCTGGCTGTATGGGAGATGATTCCCCACCTCTGACCAATTTCAGAATTGTTTACCGCTGGAGCAAGTGCCCTGATAGTGTTTTCCTCTGTGTAAGTGCTCGGTTCAGGTTTTTTTTTTCTTTTTGGGTTCAAGTTAGAATTTATTCATCTTTTATGTATTTATTGATATAAGCATGGAAATAATTCATTCATATAAATACATCTGTGTGAAGGGAAGAACTTTTTTCTGTTTTATTTTTAAATTTTATTTCTAAAAATTTTGAAGTTTAATTATATTTATTTTTCTATACAGCAGGTTATTATTGATTATTTATTTTATTCATATACATATATACAGGTCAATACCTATCTCCCAACTCATCTGACCACAACACCCCATGGCTTCCCCGACTTGGTGTCCATACGTTTGTTCTCTACCTCTGTTTCTCTATTTCTGCCCTGCAAACCTGTTCATCTGTACCATATATCTAGGTTCCACATACATGCATTAATACAGAATATTTGTTTTGCTCTTTCTGACTTACTTCATTCTGTATGACAGTCTCTAGATCCACCGACTTCTCTACAAACAACCCAGTTTCATTCCTTTTCATGGCTGAGTCATATCCCATTTTATATATGTACCACATCTTTATCCATTCGTCTGTCTGTGGGCATTTAGGTTGCTTCCATTACCTGGCTATTGTAAATAGTGCTGCAATGAACATTGTGGGGAATGTGTGTTTTTGATTTATGGTTGTCTCTGGGTATATGCCCAGAAGTGGGATTGCTGGATCCTATGGTAATTCTATTTCTAGTTTCTTTAAGGAAACTCCATACTCTTCTCCATAGTGACTGTAACAATTTACCTTCCCACCAATAGTGGAAGAGGGTTCCTTTTGTCCACACCCTCCCCAGAATTTTTTGTTTGTAGATTTTCTGATGATGCCGATTCTAACAGGTGTGAGGTGATACCTCATTGTCGTTTTGATTTGCATTTCTCTAATAATTAGTGGTGTTGAGCAGCTTTTCATGTGCGTCTTGGCCGTCTCTGTGACTTCTTTGAAGAAACGTCTATTTAGATCTTCTGCCCATATTTGTATTAGGGTTGTTTGTTTTATTAATATTAAGCTGCGTGAGCTGTTTATATATATTGGAGATTAAACCTTTGTCCATTGATTCATTTGCGAACATTTTCGCCCATTCTGAAGGTTGCCTTTTTCCATTCCCGTTGTTTTTAACCAAGAAAGAAAGAAAGCAAAAGAAGCAGAACACTAATGTGCGTGAAATATTCCTCTTGAAACTGTCGTTTTGAAATATGGACGTCTTTTGAACTTTTTGGTCGATATATGACCCCAGGATTTGTTTTCAGGGCAGGTGTCATTTACAGGCCTGCAATGATTTGGAATATTCACTGATCATTAGCGCTGGGATTAAAGCTGCTGTTGTGTGAAGCGGCCACAAGGTGGCAGCAGTTCTCCCTTAGCAAATCTGCTTACTAGGGCAACAGAGCCTCAATGGAAGCCGTGTTCTAGATTGGAATTTAGAATGGAATGTGCCAGGAGAAAGCCCCTCAAGTTTGTCTCACTACTTCTTGTTTGTGTTTTTAATTTAATTTTTAATTTTTTATTACAGCAAGTTTGATTACATCGTTTGGCTTGTTGTAGGTGTGCAAGATGTGGTTCTTTTACACATATACATATGTCTGTTCTTCCTGGGACCCTTTTCCCATGTACGTTATGACAGAATGTTGAGTAGTCTTCTCTTGGCATTCCGTAGGTCTTTGGTGATTATATATTTCACCTGTGTTTGTATATGTCTCTTAACACCAATATCGTAATGAATCCAATCCTCACACCTTTCCATTGGGGAACCATAAGTTTGTTTAATGAATCTGTTATTGCCCTTCTCCGTGGAAATATCTGCCCTGGTATCCGTTTTTAGGTAACACCTATAAGTGATATCATACGATATGTGTCTTTCACTTTCTGACGTACTACAAGTCACGTGCTTACCTGTAGACTCATCTACGGGGCTGCAAATGGCATTGTGCCCTTTTTTTCCTTGGCTAATATTCTGTCTTAGCGAGGTCCATTTTCTGCAATGTGATTCCCTGAGGGCTGAGGATTAGCTGACCTGGGCAGCCTGACCCTGCCGGCAAGCCCTCCCCAGGTGTGCCTGGGTTGAGGTCAATAGAAACAGCACTCCAGGCAGCAATAGCCCGTGCAGCTGTGCCTGACTCCATATTCTCTGCCCCGTCACCAGTCTCGGGGCTGTGCTGGTGGGAGGGTGTGAGGGTCCACGGCTTTGTTGGTGGCCCGGTGTGAGTGGGGCTCTGCTGGACTTTCTGCAGGAGTTGCCAGGCTGCCACTTGTAAAGAAGAGGATGTGTCACCCATAACTTCCGCTGGAATTTCTCTCCGTGCTGAGGTTTGGAAGGAAAAAAAGGAGTGGGGGCCGGGACAGGATGGGTATCTCAGGCAGGGAAATGGAAAGCTTCCAGAAGAGCGCCCGGGGCCAGGACCATCCTGGCTGGCCTGCAGGCACCAAGTTGGCCTGCGTGCTGTCACTGGTGTGGCTCCACGACCCTTCCTCTAGGCTTTCAAGCCCTTGTACATATTCAGGTGTTTTACCTGGGAAGGGTGGGAACAGTTCAGCAACAGCTGGCCTGGGGCTCAGCTCACGTTTACTCACAGAGGCCTCGGCACGGTCCCCCAGCTTTGCAATGAGGACGCTCCTTGCGTGGGGGGGCCGGGCTGCTGGCTGTATGGGAGATGATTCCCCACCTCTGACCAATTTCAGAATTGTTTACCGCTGGAGCAAGTGCCCTGATAGTGTTTTCCTCTGTATAACTGCTCGGTTCAGGTTTTTTTTTTCTTTTTGGGTTCAAGTTAGAATTTATTCATCTTTTATGTATTTATTGATATAAGCATGGAAATAATTCATTCATATAAATACATCTGTGTGAAGGGAAGAACTTTTTTCTGTTTTATTTTTAAATTTTATTTCTAAAAATTTTGAAGTTTAATTATATTTATTTTTCTATACAGCAGGTTATTATTGATTATTTATTTTATTCATATACATATATACAGGTCAATACCTATCTCCCAACTCATCTGACCACAACACCCCATGGCTTCCCCGACTTGGTGTCCATACGTTTGTTCTCTACCTCTGTTTCTCTATTTCTGCCCTGCAAACCTGTTCATCTGTACCATATATCTAGGTTCCACATACATGCATTAATACAGAATATTTGTTTTGCTCTTTCTGACTTACTTCATTCTGTATGACAGTCTCTAGATCCACCGACTTCTCTACAAATAACCCAGTTTCATTCCTTTTCATGGCTGAGTCATATCCCATTTTATGTATGTACCACATCTTTACCCATTCGTCTGTCTGTGGGCATTTAGGTTGCTTCCATTACCTGGCTATTGTAAATAGTGCTGCAATGAACATTGTGGTGAATGTGTGTTTTTGATTTATGGTTCTCTCTGGGTATATGCCCAGAAGTGGGATTGCTGGATCCTATGGTAATTCTATTTCTAGTTTCTTTAAGGAAACTCCATACTCTTCTCCATAGTGACTGTCACAATTTACCTTCCCACCAATAGTGGAAGAGGGTTCCTTTTGTCCACACCCTCCCCAGAATTTGTTGTTTGTAGATTTTCTGATGATGCCGATTCTAACAGGTGTGAGGTGATACCTCATTGTCGTTTTGATTTGCATTTCTCTAATAATTAGTGGTGTTGAGCAGCTTTTCATGTGTGTCTTGGCCGTCTCTGTGACTTCTTTGAAGAAACGTCTATTTAGATCTTCTGCCCATATTTGTATTAGGGTTGTTTGTTTTATTAATATTAAGCTGGGTGAGTTGTTTATATATATTGGAGATTAAACCTTTGTCCATTGATTCATTTGTGAACGTTTTCGCCCATTCTGAGGGTTGCCTTTTTCCATTCCCGTTGTTTTTAACCAAAAAAGAAAGAAAGCAAAAGAAGCAGAACACTAATGTTCGTGAAATATTCCTCTTGAAACTGTCGTTTTGAAATATGGACGTCTTTTGAACTTTTTGGTCGATATATGACCCCAGGATTTGTTTTCAGGGCAGGTGTCATTTACAGGCCTGCAATGATTTGGAATATCCACTGACCATTAGCACTGGGATTAAAGCTGCTGTTGTGTGAAGCGGCCACAAGGTGGCAGCAGTTCTCCCTTAACAAATCTGCTTACTAGGGCAACAGAGCCTCAATGGAAGCCGTGTTCTAGATTGGAATTTAGAATGGAATGTGCCAGGAGAAAGCCCCTCAAGTTTGTCTCACTACTTCTTGTTCGTGTTTTTAAATTTAATTTTTAATTTTTTATTACAGCAAGTTTGATTACATCGTTTGGCTTGTTGTAGGTGTGCAAGATGTGGTTCTTTTACACATATACATATGTCTGTTCTTCCTGGGACCCTTTTCCCATGTACGTTATGACAGAATGTTGAGTAGTCTTCTCTTGGCATTCCGTAGGTCTTTGGTGATTATATATTTCACCTGTGTTTGTATATGTCTCTTAACACCAATATCGTAATGAATCCAATCCTCACACCTTTCCATTGGTGAACCATAAGTTTGTTTAATGAATCTGCGATTGCCCTTCTCCGTGGAAATATCTGCCCTGGTATCCGTTTTTAGGTAACACCTATAAGTGATATCCTACGATATGTGTCTTTCACTTTCTGACTTACTACAAGTCACGTGATTACCTGCAGACTCATCTACGGGGCTGCAAATGGCATTGTGTCCTTTTTTTTCCTTGGCTAATATTCTGTCTTAGCGAGGTCCATTTTCTGCAATGTGATTCCCTGAGGGCTGAGGATTAGCTGACCTGGGCAGCCTGACCATGCCGGCAAGCCCTCCCCAGGTGTGCCTGGGTTGAGGTCAATAGAAACAGCACTCCAGGCAGCAATAGCCCATGCAGCTGTGCCTGACTCCATATTCTCTGCCCCGTCAGCAGTCTCGGGGCTGTGCTGGTGGGAGGGTGTGAGGGTCCATGGCTTTGTTGGTGGCCCGGTGTGACTGGGGCTCTGCTGGACTTTCTGCAGGAGTTGCCAGGCTGCCACTTGTAAAGAAGAGGATGTGTCACCCAAAACTTCCGCTGGAATTTCTCTCCGGGCTGAGGTGAGGAAGGAAAAAAAGGAGTGGGGGCCGGGACAGGAGGGGTATCTCAGGCAGGGAAATGGAAAGCTTCCAGAAGAGCGCCCGGGGCCAGGACCATCCTGGCTGGCCTTCAGGCACCAAGTTGGCCTGCGTGCTGTCGCTGGTGTGGATCCACGACCCTTCCTGTAGGCTTTCAAGCCCTTGTACATATTCAGGTGTTTTACCTGGGAAGGGTGGGAACAGTTCAGCAACAGCTGGCCTGGGGCTCAGCTCACGTTTACTCACAGAGGCCTCGGCACGGTCCCCCAGCTTTGCAATGAGGATGCTCCTTGAGTGGGGGGGCCGGGCTGCTGGCTGTATGGGAGATGATTCCCCACCTCTGACCAATTTCAGAATTGTTTACCGCTGGAGCAAGTGCCCTGATAGTGTTTTCCTCTGTATAACTGCTCGGTTCAGGTTTTTTTTTTTCTTTTTGGGTTCAAGTTAGAATTTATTCATCTTTTATGTATTTATTGATATAAGCATGGAAATAATTCATTCATATAAATACATCGGTGTGAAGGGAAGAACTTTTTTCTGTTTTATTTTTAAATTTTATTTCTAAAAATTTTGAAGTTTAATTATATTTATTTTTCTATACAGCAGGTTATTATTGATTATTTATTTTATTCATATACATATATACAGGTCAATACCTATCTCCCAACTCATCTGACCACAACACCCCATGGCTTCCCCGACTTGGTGTCCATACGTTTGTTCTCTACCTCTGTTTCTCTATTTCTGCCCTGCAAACCTGTTCATCTGTACCATATATCTAGGTTCCACATACATGCATTAATACAGAATATTTGTTTTGCTCTTTCTGACTTACTTCATTCTGTATGACAGTCTCTAGATCCACCGACTTCTCTACAAACAACCCAGTTTCATTCCTTTTCATGGCTGAGTCATATCCCATTTTATATATGTACCACATCTTTATCCATTCGTCTGTCTGTGGGCATTTAGGTTGCTTCCATTACCTGGCTATTGTAAATAGTGCTGCAATGAACATTGTGGTGAATGTGTGTTTTTGATTTATGGTTGTCTCTGGGTATATGCCCAGAAGAGGGATTGCTGGATCCTATGGTAATTCTATTTCTAGTTTCTTTAAGGAAACTCCATACTCTTCTCCATAGTGACTGTATCAATTTACCTTCCCACCAATAGTGGAAGAGGGTTCCTTTTGTCCACACCCTCCCCAGAATTTGTTGTTTGTAGATTTTCTGATGATGCCGATTCTAACAGGTGTGAGGTGATACCTCATTGTCGTTTTGATTTGCATTTCTCTAATAATTAGTGGTGTTGAGCAGCTTTTCATGTGCGTCTTGGCCGTCTCTGTGACTTCTTTGAAGAAACGTCTATTTAGATCTTCTGCCCATATTTGTATTGGGTTGTTTGTTTTATTAATATTAAGCTGCGTGAGCTGTTTATATATATTGGAGATTAAACCTATGTCCATTGATTCGTTTGCGAACGTTTTCGCCCATTCTGAGGGTTGCCTTTTTCCATTCCCGTTTTTTTTAACCAAAAAAGAAAGAAAGCAAAAGAAGCAGAACACTAATGTGCGTGAAATATTCCTCTTGAAACTGTCGTTTTGAAATATGGACGTCTTTTGAACTTTTTGGTCGATATATGACCCCAGGATTTGTTTTCAGGGCAGGTGTCATTTACAGGCCTGCAATGATTTGGAATATTCACTGATCATTAGCGCTGGGATTAAAGCTGCTGTTGTGTGAAGCGGCCACAAGGTGGCAGCAGTTCTCCCTTAGCAAATCTGCTTACTAGGGCAACAGAGCCTCAATGGAAGCCGTGTTATAGATTGGAATTTAGAATGGAATGTGCCAGGAGAAAGCTCCTCAAGTTTGTCTCACTACTTCTTGTTCGTGTTTTTAATTTAATTTTTAATTTTTTATTACAGCAAGTTTGATTACATCGTTTGGCTTGTTGTAGGTGTGCAAGATGTGGTTCTTTTACACATATACATATGTCTGTTCTTCCTGGGACCCTTTTCCCATGTACGTTATGACAGAATGTTGAGTAGTCTTCTCTTGGCATTCCGTAGGTCTTTGGTGATTATATATTTCACCTGTGTTTGTATATGTCTCTTAACACCAATATCGTAATGAATCCAATCCTCACACCTTTCCATTGGTGAACCATAAGTTTGTTTAATGAATCTGTTATTGCCCTTCTCCGTGGAAATATCTGCCCTGGTATCCGTTTTTAGGTAACACCTATAAGTGATATCCTACGATATGTGTCTTTCACTTTCTGACGTACTACAAGTCACGTGATTACCTGTAGACTCATCTACGGGGCTGCAAATGGCATTGTGCCCTTTTTTTCCTTGGCTAATATTCTGTCTTAGCGAGGTCCATTTTCTGCAATGTGATTCCCTGAGGGCTGAGGATTAGCTGACCTGGGCAGCCTGACCCTGCCGGCAAGCCCTCCCCAGGTGTGCCTGGGTTGAGGTCAATAGAAACAGCACTCCAGGCAGCAATAGCCCCTGCAGCTGTGCCTGACTCCATATTCTCTGCCCCGTCACCAGTCTCGGGGCTGTGCTGGTGGGAGGGTGTGAGGGTCCACGGCTTTGTTGGTGGCCCGGTGTGAGTGGGGCTCTGCTGGACTTTCTGCAGGAGTTGCCAGGCTGCCACTTGTAAAGAAGAGGATGTGTCACCCATAACTTCCGCTGGAATTTCTCTCCGGGCTGAGGTGAGGAAGGAAAAAAAGGATTGGGGGCCGGGACAGGAGGGGTATCTCAGGCAGGGAAATGGAAAGCTTCCAGAAGAGCGCCCGGGGCCAGGACCATCCTGGCTGGCCTGCAGGCACCAAGTTGGCCTGCGTGCTGTCGCTGGTGTGGCTCCACGACCCTTCCTCTAGGCTTTCAAGCCCTTGTACATATTCAGGTGTTTTACCTGGGAAGGGTGGGAACAGTTCAGCAGCAGCTGGCCTGGGGCTCAGCTCACGTTTACTCACAGAGGCCTCGGCACGGTCCCCCAGCTTTGCAATGAGGACGCTCCTTGCGTGGGGGGGCCGGGCTGCTGGCTGTATGGGAGATGATTCCCCACCTCTGACCAATTTCAGAATTGTTTACCGCTGGAGCAAGTGCCCTGATAGTGTTTTCCTCTGTATAACTGCTCGGTTCAGGTTTTTTTTTTCTTTTTGGGTTCAAGTTAGAATTTATTCATCTTTTATGTATTTATTGATATAAGCATGGAAATAATTCATTCATATAAATACATCTGTGTGAAGGGAAGAACTTTTTTCTGTTTTATTTTTAAATTTTATTTCTAAAAATTTTGAAGTTTAATTATATTTATTTTTCTATACAGCAGGTTATTATTGATTATTTATTTTATTCATATACATATATACAGGTCAATACCTATCTCCCAACTCATCTGACCACAACACCCCATGGCTTCCCCGACTTGGTGTCCATACGTTTGTTCTCTACCTCTGTTTCTCTATTTCTGCCCTGCAAACCTGTTCATCTGTACCATATATCTAGGTTCCACATACATGCATTAATACAGAATATTTGTTTTGCTCTTTCTGACTTACTTCATTCTGTATGACAGTCTCTAGATCCACCGACTTCTCTACAAACAACCCAGTTTCATTCCTTTTCATGGCTGAGTCATATCCCATTTTATATATGTACCACATCTTTATCCATTCGTCTGTCTGTGGGCATTTAGGTTGCTTCCATTACCTGGCTATTGTAAATAGTGCTGCAATGAACATTGTGGGGAATGTGTGTTTTTGATTTATGGTTGTCTCTGGGTATATGCCCAGAAGTGGGATTGCTGGATCCTATGGTAATTCTATTTCTAGTTTCTTTAAGGAAACTCCATACTCTTCTCCATAGTGACTGTAACAATTTACCTTCCCACCAATAGTGGAAGAGGGTTCCTTTTGTCCACACCCTCCCCAGAATTTGTTGTTTGTAGATTTCCTGATGATGCCGATTCTAACAGGTGTGAGGTGATACCTCATTGTCGTTTTGATTTGCATTTCTCTAATAATTAGTGGTGTTGAGCAGCTTTTCATGTGCGTCTTGGCCGTCTCTGTGACTTCTTTGAAGAAACGTCTATTTAGATCTTCTGCCCATATTTGTATTAAGGTTGTTTGTTTTATTAATATTAAGCTGCGTGAGCTGTTTATATATATTGGAGATTAAACCTTTGTCCATTGATTCATTTGCGAACATTTTCGCCCATTCTGAGGGTTGCCTTTTTCCATTCCCGTTGTTTTTAACCAAAAAAGAAAGAAAGCAAAAGAAGCAGAACACTAATGTGCGTGAAATATTCCTCTTGAAACTGTCGTTTTGAAATATGGACGTCTTTTGAACTTTTTGGTCGATATATGACCCCAGGATTTGTTTTCAGGGCAGGTGTCATTTACAGGCCTGCAATGATTTGGAATATTCACTGATCATTAGCGCTGGGATTAAAGCTGCTGTTGTGTGAAGCGGCCACAAGGTGGCAGCAGTTCTCCCTTAGCAAATCTGCTTACTAGGGCAACAGAGCCTCAATGGAAGCCGTGTTCTAGATTGGAATTTAGAATGGAATGTGCCAGGAGAAAGCCCCTCAAGTTTGTCTCACTACTTCTTGTTCGTGTTTTTAATTTAATTTTTAATTTTTTATTACAGCAAGTTTGATTACATCGTTTGGCTTGTTGTAGGTGTGCAAGATGTGGTTCTTTTACACATATACATATGTCTGTTCTTCCTGGGACCCTTTTCCCATGTACGTTATGACAGAATGTTGAGTAGTCTTCTCTTGGCATTCCGTAGGTCTTTGGTGATTATATATTTCACCTGTGTTTGTATATGTCTCTTAACACCAATATCGTAATGAATCCAATCCTCACACCTTTCCATTGGTGAACCATAAGTTTGTTTAATGAATCTGTTATTGCCCTTCTCCGTGGAAATATCTGCCCTGGTATCCGTTTTTAGGTAACACCTATAAGTGATATCCTACGATATGTGTCTTTCACTTTCTGACGTACTACAAGTCACGTGCTTACCTGTAGACTCATCTACGGGGCTGCAAATGGCATTGTGTCCTTTTTTTCCTTGGCTAATATTCTGTCTTAGCGAGGTCCATTTTCTGCAATGTGATTCCCTGAGGGCTGAGGATTAGCTGACCTGGGCAGCCTGACCCTGCCGGCAAGCCCTCCCCAGGTGTGCCTGGGTTGAGGTCAATAGAAACAGCACTCCAGGCAGCAATAGCCCCTGCAGCTGTGCCTGACTCCATATTCTCTGCCCCGTCACCAGTCTCGGGGCTGTGCTGGTGGGAGGGTGTGAGGGTCCACGGCTTTGTTGGTGGCCCGGTGTGAGTGGGGCTCTGCTGGACTTTCTGCAGGAGTTGCCAGGCTGCCACTTGTAAAGAAGAGGATGTGTCACCCATAACTTCCGCTGGAATTTCTCTCCGTGCTGAGGTGAGGAAGGAAAAAAAGGAGTGGGGGCCGGGACAGGAGGGGTATCTCAGGCAGGGAAATGGAAAGCTTCCAGAAGAGCGCCCGGGGCCAGGACCATCCTGGCTGGCCTTCAGGCACCAAGTTGGCCTGCGTGCTGTCGCTGGTGTGGCTCCACGACCCTTCCTCTAGGCTTTCAAGCCCTTGTACATATTCAGGTGTTTTACCTGGGAAGGGTGGGAACAGTTCAGCAACAGCTGGCCTGGGGCTCAGCTCACGTTTACTCACAGAGGCCTCGGCACGGTCCCCCAGCTTTGCAATGAGGACGCTCCTTGCGTGGGGGGGCCGGGCTGCTGGCTGTATGGGAGATGATTCCCCACCTCTGACCAATTTCAGAATTGTTTACCGCTGGAGCAAGTGCCCTGATAGTGTTTTCCTCTGTATAACTGCTCGGTTCAGGTTTTTTTTTTCTTTTTGGGTTCAAGTTAGAATTTATTCATCTTTTATGTATTTATTGATATAAGCATGGAAATAATTCATTCATATAAATACATCTGTGTGAAGGGAAGAACTTTTTTCTGTTTTATTTTTAAATTTTATTTCTAAAAATTTTGAAGTTTAATTATATTTATTTTTCTATACAGCAGGTTATTATTGATTATTTATTTTATTCATATACATATATACAGGTCAATACCTATCTCCCAACTCATCTGACCACAACACCCCATGGCTTCCCCGACTTGGTGTCCATACGTTTGTTCTCTACCTCTGTTTCTCTATTTCTGCCCTGCAAACCTGTTCATCTGTACCATATATCTAGGTTCCACATACATGCATTAATACAGAATATTTGTTTTGCTCTTTCTGACTTACTTCATTCTGTATGACAGTCTCTAGATCCACCGACTTCTCTACAAATAACCCAGTTTCATTCCTTTTCATGGCTGAGTCATATCCCATTTTATGTATGTACCACATCTTTACCCATTCGTCTGTCTGTGGGCATTTAGGTTGCTTCCATTACCTGGCTATTGTAAATAGTGCTGCAATGAACATTGTGGTGAATGTGTGTTTTTGATTTATGGTTCTCTCTGGGTATATGCCCAGAAGTGGGATTGCTGGATCCTATGGTAATTCTATTTCTAGTTTCTTTAAGGAAACTCCATACTCTTCTCCATAGTGACTGTCACAATTTACCTTCCCACCAATAGTGGAAGAGGGTTCCTTTTGTCCACACCCTCCCCAGAATTTGTTGTTTGTAGATTTTCTGATGATGCCGATTCTAACAGGTGTGAGGTGATACCTCATTGTCGTTTTGATTTGCATTTCTCTAATAATTAGTGGTGTTGAGCAGCTTTTCATGTGTGTCTTGGCCGTCTCTGTGACTTCTTTGAAGAAACGTCTATTTAGATCTTCTGCCCATATTTGTATTAGGGTTGTTTGTTTTATTAATATTAAGCTGCGTGAGTTGTTTATATATATTGGAGATTAAACCTTTGTCCATTGATTCATTTGTGAACGTTTTCGCCCATTCTGAGGGTTGCCTTTTTCCATTCCCGTTGTTTTTAACCAAAAAAGAAAGAAAGCAAAAGAAGCAGAACACTAATGTTCGTGAAATATTCCTCTTGAAACTGTCGTTTTGAAATATGGACGTCTTTTGAACTTTTTGGTCGATATATGACCCCAGGATTTGTTTTCAGGGCAGGTGTCATTTACAGGCCTGCAATGATTTGGAATATCCACTGACCATTAGCGCTGGGATTAAAGCTGCTGTTGTGTGAAGCGGCCACAAGGTGGCAGCAGTTCTCCCTTAGCAAATCTTCTTACTAGGGCAACAGAGCCTCAATAGAAGCCGTGTTCTAGATTGGAATTTAGAATGGAATGTGCCAGGAGAAAGCTCCTCAAGTTTGTCTCACTACTTCTTGTTCGTGTTTTTAATTTAATTTTTAATTTTTTATTACAGCAAGTTTGATTACATCGTTTGGCTTGTTGTAGGTGTGCAAGATGTGGTTCTTTTACACATATACATATGTCTGTTCTTCCTGGGACCCTTTTCCCATGTACGTTATGACAGAATGTTGAGTAGTCTTCTCTTGGCATTCCGTAGATCTTTGGTGATTATATATTTCACCTGTGTTTGTATATGTCTCTTAACCCCAATATCGTAATGAATCCAATCCTCACACCTTTCCATTGGTGAACCATAAGTTTGTTTAATGAATCTGTTATTGCCCTTCTCCGTGGAAATATCTGCCCTGGTATCCGTTTTTAGGTAACACCTATAAGTGATATGCTATGATATGTGTCTTTCACTTTCTGACTTACTACAAGTCACGTGATTACCTGTAGACTCATCTACGGGGCTGCAAATGGCATTGTGTCCTTTTTTTCCTTGGCTAATATTCTGTCTTAGCGAGGTCCATTTTCTGCAATGTGATTCCCTGAGGGCTGAGGATTAGCTGACCTGGGCAGCCTGACCCTGCCGGCAAGCCCTCCCCAGGTGTGCCTGGGTTGAGGTCAATAGAAACAGCACTCCAGGCAGCAATAGCCCCTGCAGCTGTGCCTGACTCCATATTCTCTGCCCCGTCAGCAGTCTCGGGGCTGTGCTGGTGGGACGGTGTGAGGGTCCACAGCTTTGTTGGTGGCCCAGTGTGAGTGGGGCTCTGCTGGACTTTCTTCAGGAGTTGCCAGGCTGCCACTTGTAAAGAAGAGGATGTGTCACCCATAACTTCCGCTGGAATTTCTCTCCGGGCTTAGGTGAGGAAGGAAAAAAAGGAGTGGGGGCCGGGACAGGAGGGGTATCTCAGGCAGGGAAATGGAAAGCTTCCAGAAGTGCGCCCGGGGCCAGGACCATCCTGGCTGGCCTTCAGGCACCAAGTTGGCCTGCGTGCTGTCGCTGGTGTGGATCCACGACCCTTCCTCTAGGCTTTCAAGCCCTTGTACATATTCAGGTGTTTTACCTGGGAAGGGTGGGAACAGTTCAGCAACAGCTGGCCTGGGGCTCTGCTCACGTTTACTCACAGAGGCCTCGGCACTGTCCCCCAGCTTTGCAATGAGGATGCTCCTTGCGTGGAGGAGCCGGGCTGCTGGCTGTATGGGAGATGATTCCCCACCTCTGACCAATTTCAGAATTGTTTACCGCTGGAGCAAGTGCCCTGATAGGGTTTTCCTCTGTATAACTGCTGGGTTCAGGTTTTTTTTTTTTTTCTTTTTTCGTTCAAGTTAGAATTTATTCATCTTTTATGTATTTATTGATATAAGCATGGAAATAATTCATTCATATAAATACATCTGTGTGAAGGGAAGAACTTTTTTCTGTTTTATTTTGAAATTTTATTTCTAAAAATTTTGAAGTTTAATTATATTTATTTTTCTATACAGCAGGTTATTATTGATTATTTATTTTATTCATATACATATATACAGGTCAATACCTATCTCCCAACTCATCTGACCACAACACCCCATGGCTTCCCCGACTTGGTGTCCATACGTTTGTTCTCTACCTCTGTTTCTCTATTTCTGCCCTGCAAACCTGTTCATCTGTACCATATATCTAGGTTCCACATACATGCATTATTACAGAATATTTGTTTGGCTCTTTCTGACTTACTTCATTCTGTATGACAGTCTCTAGATCCACCGACTTCTCTACAAACAACCCAGTTTCATTCCTTTTCATGGCTGAGTCATATCCCATTTTATATATGTACCACATCTTTATCCATTCGTCTGTCTGTGGGCATTTAGGTTGCTTCCATTACCTGGCTATTGTAAATAGTGCTGCAATGAACATTGTGGTGAATGTGTGTTTTTGATTTATGGTTGTCTCTGGGTATATGCCCAGAAGTGGGATTGCTGGATCCTATGGTAATTCTATTTCTAGTTTCTTTAAGGAAACTCCATACTCTTCTCCATAGTGACTGTCACAATTTACCTTCCCACCAATAGTGGAAGAGGGTTCCTTTTGTCCACACCCTCCCCAGAATTTGTTGTTTGTAGATTTTCTGATGATGCCGATTCTAACAGGTGTGAGGTGATACCTCATTGTCGTTTTGATTTGCATTTCTCTAATAATTAGTGGTGTTGAGCAGCTTTTCATGTGTGTCTTGGCCGTCTCTGTGACTTCTTTGAAGAAACGTCTATTTAGATCTTCTGCCCATATTTGTATTAGGGTTGTTTGTTTTATTAATATTAAGCTGGGTGAATTGTTTATATATATTGGAGATTAAACCTTTGTCCATTGATTCATTTGTGAACGTTTTCGCCCATTCTGAGGGTTGCCTTTTTCCATTCCCGTTGTTTTTAACCAAAAAAGAAAGAAAGCAAAAGAAGCAGAACACTAATGTTCGTGAAATATTCCTCTTGAAACTGTCGTTTTGAAATATGGACGTCTTTTGAACTTTTTGGTCGATATATGACCCCAGGATTTGTTTTCAGGGCAGGTGTCATTTACAGGCCTGCAATGATTTGGAATATCCACTGACCATTAGCACTGGGATTAAAGCTGCTGTTGTGTGAAGCGGCCACAAGTTGGCAGCAGTTCTCCCTTAACAAATCTGCTTACTAGGGCAACAGAGCCTCAATGGAAGCCGTGTTCTAGATTGGAATTTAGAATGGAATGTGCCAGGAGAAAGCCCCTCAAGTTTGTCTCACTACTTCTTGTTCGTGTTTTTAATTTAATTTTTAATTTTTTATTACAGCAAGTTTGATTACATCGTTTGGCTTGTTGTAGGTGTGCAAGATGTGGTTCTTTTACACATATACATATGTCTGTTCTTCCTGGGACCCTTTTCCCATGTACGTTATGACAGAATGTTGAGTAGTCTTCTCTTGGCATTCCGTAGGTCTTTGGTGATTATATATTTCACCTGTGTTTGTATATGTCTCTTAACACCAATATCGTAATGAATCCAATCCTCACACCTTTCCATTGGTGAACCATAAGTTTGTTTAATGAATCTGCGATTGCCCTTCTCCGTGGAAATATCTGCCCTGGTATCCGTTTTTAGGTAACACCTATAAGTGATATCCTACGATATGTGTCTTTCACTTTCTGACTTACTACAAGTCACGTGATTACCTGCAGACTCATCTACGGGGCTGCAAATCGCATTGTGTCCTTTTTTTTCCTTGGCTAATATTCTGTCTTAGCGAGGTCCATTTTCTGCAATGTGATTCCCTGAGGGCTGAGGATTAGCTGACCTGGGCAGCCTGACCATGCCGGCAAGCCCTCCCCAGGTGTGCCTGGGTTGAGGTCAATAGAAACAGCACTCCAGGCAGCAATAGCCCATGCAGCTGTGCCTGCCTCCATATTCTCTGCCCCGTCAGCAGTCTCGGGGCTGTGCTGGTGGGAGGGTGTGAGGGTCCATGGCTTTGTTGGTGGCCCGGTGTGACTGGGGCTCTGCTGGACTTTCTGCAGGAGTTGCCAGGCTGCCACTTGTAAAGAAGAGGATGTGTCACCCAAAACTTCCGCTGGAATTTCTCTCCGGGCTGAGGTGAGGAAGGAAAAAAAGGAGTGGGGGCCGGGACAGGAGGGGTATCTCAGGCAGGGAAATGGAAAGCTTCCAGAAGAGCGCCTGGGGCCAGGACCATCCTGGCTGGCCTTCAGGCACCAAGTTGGCCTGCGTGCTGTCGCTGGTGTGGATCCACGACCCTTCCTGTAGGCTTTCAAGCCCTTGTACATATTCAGGTGTTTTACCTGGGAAGGGTGGGAACAGTTCAGCAACAGCTGGCCTGGGGCTCAGCTCACGTTTACTCACAGAGGCCTCGGCACGGTCCCCCAGCTTTGCAATGAGGATGCTCCTTGAGTGGGGGGGCCGGGCTGCTGGCTGTATGGGAGATGATTCCCCACCTCTGACCAATTTCAGAATTGTTTACCGCTGGAGCAAGTGCCCTGATAGTGTTTTCCTCTGTATAACTGCTCGGTTCAGGTTTTTTTTTTTCTTTTTGGGTTCAAGTTAGAATTTATTCATCTTTTATGTATTTATTGATATAAGCATGGAAATAATTCATTCATATAAATACATCGGTGTGAAGGGAAGAACTTTTTTCTGTTTTATTTTTAAATTTTATTTCTAAAAATTTTGAAGTTTAATTATATTTATTTTTCTATACAGCAGGTTATTATTGATTATTTATTTTATTCATATACATATATACAGGTCAATACCTATCTCCCAACTCATCTGACCACAACACCCCATGGCTTCCCCGACTTGGTGTCCATACGTTTGTTCTCTACCTCTGTTTCTCTATTTCTGCCCTGCAAACCTGTTCATCTGTACCATATATCTAGGTTCCACATACATGCATTAATACAGAATATTTGTTTTGCTCTTTCTGACTTACTTCATTCTGTATGACAGTCTCTAGATCCACCGACTTCTCTACAAACAACCCAGTTTCATTCCTTTTCATGGCTGAGTCATATCCCATTTTATATATGTACCACATCTTTATCCATTCGTCTGTCTGTGGGCATTTAGGTTGCTTCCATTACCTGGCTATTGTAAATAGTGCTGCAATGAACATTGTGGGGAATGTGTGTTTTTGATTTATGGTTGTCTCTGGGTATATGCCCAGAAGAGGGATTGCTGGATCCTATGGTAATTCTATTTCTAGTTTCTTTAAGGAAACTCCATACTCTTCTCCATAGTGACTGTATCAATTTACCTTCCCACCAATAGTGGAAGAGGGTTCCTTTTGTCCACACCCTCCCCAGAATTTGTTGTTTGTAGATTTTCTGATGATGCCGATTCTAACAGGTGTGAGGTGATACCTCATTGTCGTTTTGATTTGCATTTCTCTAATAATTAGTGGTGTTGAGCAGCTTTTCATGTGCGTCTTGGCCGTCTCTGTGACTTCTTTGAAGAAACGTCTATTTAGATCTTCTGCCCATATTTGTATTGGGTTGTTTGTTTTATTAATATTAAGCTGCGTGAGCTGTTTATATATATTGGAGATTAAACCTATGTCCATTGATTCGTTTGCGAACGTTTTCGCCCATTCTGAGGGTTGCCTTTTTCCATTCCCGTTTTTTTTAACCAAAAAAGAAAGAAAGCAAAAGAAGCAGAACACTAATGTGCGTGAAATATTCCTCTTGAAACTGTCGTTTTGAAATATGGACGTCTTTTGAACTTTTTGGTCGATATATGACCCCAGGATTTGTTTTCAGGGCAGGTGTCATTTACAGGCCTGCAATGATTTGGAATATTCACTGATCATTAGCGCTGGGATTAAAGCTGCTGTTGTGTGAAGCGGCCACAAGGTGGCAGCAGTTCTCCCTTAGCAAATCTGCTTACTAGGGCAACAGAGCCTCAATGGAAGCCGTGTTCTAGATTGGAATTTAGAATGGAATGTGCCAGGAGAAAGCTCCTCAAGTTTGTCTCACTACTTCTTGTTCGTGTTTTTAATTTAATTTTTAATTTTTTATTACAGCAAGTTTGATTACATCGTTTGGCTTGTTGTAGGTGTGCAAGATGTGGTTCTTTTACACATATACATATGTCTGTTCTTCCTGGGACCCTTTTCCCATGTACGTTATGACAGAATGTTGAGTAGTCTTCTCTTGGCATTCCGTAGGTCTTTGGTGATTATATATTTCACCTGTGTTTGTATATGTCTCTTAACACCAATATCGTAATGAATCCAATCCTCACACCTTTCCATTGGTGAACCATAAGTTTGTTTAATGAATCTGTTATTGCCCTTCTCCGTGGAAATATCTGCCCTGGTATCCGTTTTTAGGTAACACCTATAAGTGATATCCTACGATATGTGTCTTTCACTTTCTGACGTACTACAAGTCACGTGCTTACCTGTAGACTCATCTACGGGGCTGCAAATGGCATTGTGCCCTTTTTTTCCTTGGCTAATATTCTGTCTTAGCGAGGTCCATTTTCTGCAATGTGATTCCCTGAGGGCTGAGGATTAGCTGACCTGGGCAGCCTGACCCTGCCGGCAAGCCCTCCCCAGGTGTGCCTGGGTTGAGGTCAATAGAAACAGCACTCCAGGCAGCAATAGCCCCTGCAGCTGTGCCTGACTCCATATTCTCTGCCCCGTCACCAGTCTCGGGGCTGTGCTGGTGGGAGGGTGTGAGGGTCCACGGCTTTGTTGGTGGCCCGGTGTGAGTGGGGCTCTGCTGGACTTTCTGCAGGAGTTGCCAGGCTGCCACTTGTAAAGAAGAGGATGTGTCACCCATAACTTCCGCTGGAATTTCTCTCCGGGCTGAGGTGAGGAAGGAAAAAAAGGATTGGGGGCCGGGACAGGAGGGGTATCTCAGGCAGGGAAATGGAAAGCTTCCAGAAGAGCGCCCGGGGCCAGCACCATCCTGGCTGGCCTGCAGGCACCAAGTTGGCCTGCGTGCTGTCGCTGGTGTGGCTCCACGACCCTTCCTCTAGGCTTTCAAGCCCTTGTACATATTCAGGTGTTTTACCTGGGAAGGGTGGGAACAGTTCAGCAGCAGCTGGCCTGGGGCTCAGCTCACGTTTACTCACAGAGGCCTCGGCACGGTCCCCCAGCTTTGCAATGAGGACGCTCCTTGCGTGGGGGGGCCGGGCTGCTGGCTGTATGGGAGATGATTCCCCACCTCTGACCAATTTCAGAATTGTTTACCGCTGGAGCAAGTGCCCTGATAGTGTTTTCCTCTGTATAACTGCTCGGTTCAGGTTTTTTTTTTCTTTTTGGGTTCAAGTTAGAATTTATTCATCTTTTATGTATTTATTGATATAAGCATGGAAATAATTCATTCATATAAATCCATCTGTGTGAAGGGAAGAACTTTTTTCTGTTTTATTTTTAAATTTTATTTCTAAAAATTTTGAAGTTTAATTATATTTATTTTTCTATACAGCAGGTTATTATTGATTATTTATTTTATTCATATACATATATACAGGTCAATACCTATCTCCCAACTCATCTGACCACAACACCCCATGGCTTCCCCGACTTGGTGTCCATACGTTTGTTCTCTACCTCTGTTTCTCTATTTCTGCCCTGCAAACCTGTTCATCTGTACCATATATCTAGGTTCCACATACATGCATTAATACAGAATATTTGTTTTGCTCTTTCTGACTTACTTCATTCTGTATGACAGTCTCTAGATCCACCGACTTCTCTACAAACAACCCAGTTTCATTCCTTTTCATGGCTGAGTCATATCCCATTTTATATATGTACCACATCTTTATCCATTCGTCTGTCTGTGGGCATTTAGGTTGCTTCCATTACCTGGCTATTGTAAATAGTGCTGCAATGAACATTGTGGGGAATGTGTGTTTTTGATTTATGGTTGTCTCTGGGTATATGCCCAGAAGTGGGATTGCTGGATCCTATGGTAATTCTATTTCTAGTTTCTTTAAGGAAACTCCATACTCTTCTCCATAGTGACTGTAACAATTTACCTTCCCACCAATAGTGGAAGAGGGTTCCTTTTGTCCACACCCTCCCCAGAATTTTTTGTTTGTAGATTTCCTGATGATGCCGATTCTAACAGGTGTGAGGTGATACCTCATTGTCGTTTTGATTTGCATTTCTCTAATAATTAGTGGTGTTGAGCAGCTTTTCATGTGCGTCTTGGCCGTCTCTGTGACTTCTTTGAAGAAACGTCTATTTAGATCTTCTGCCCATATTTGTATTAAGGTTGTTTGTTTTATTAATATTAAGCTGCGTGAGCTGTTTATATATATTGGAGATTAAACCTTTGTCCATTGATTCATTTGCGAACGTTTTCGCCCATTCTGAGGGTTGCCTTTTTCCATTCCCGTTGTTTTTAACCAAAAAAGAAAGAAAGCAAAAGAAGCAGAACACTAATGTGCGTGAAATATTCCTCTTGAAACTGTCGTTTTGAAATATGGACGTCTTTTGAACTTTTTGGTCGATATATGACCCCAGGATTTGTTTTCAGGGCAGGTGTCATTTACAGGCCTGCAATGATTTGGAATATTCACTGATCATTAGCGCTGGGATTAAAGCTGCTGTTGTGTGAAGCGGCCACAAGGTGGCAGCAGTTCTCCCTTAGCAAATCTGCTTACTAGGGCAACAGAGCCTCAATGGAAGCCGTGTTATAGATTGGAATTTAGAATGGAATGTGCCAGGAGAAAGCCCCTCAAGTTTGTCTCACTACTTCTTGTTCGTGTTTTTAATTTAATTTTTAATTTTTTATTACAGCAAGTTTGATTACATCGTTTGGCTTGTTGTAGGTGTGCAAGATGTGGTTCTTTTACACATATACATATGTCTGTTCTTCCTGGGACCCTTTTCCCATGTACGTTATGACAGAATGTTGAGTAGTCTTCTCTTGGCATTCCGTAGGTCTTTGGTGATTATATATTTCACCTGTGTTTGTATATGTCTCTTAACACCAATATCGTAATGAATCCAATCCTCACACCTTTCCATTGGTGAACCATAAGTTTGTTTAATGAATCTGTTATTGCCCTTCTCCGTGGAAATATCTGCCCTGGTATCCGTTTTTAGGTAACACCTATAAGTGATATCCTACGATATGTGTCTTTCACTTTCTGACGTACTACAAGTCACGTGCTTACCTGTAGACTCATCTACGGGGCTGCAAATGGCATTGTGTCCTTTTTTTCCTTGGCTAATATTCTGTCTTAGCGAGGTCCATTTTCTGCAATGTGATTCCCTGAGGGCTGAGGATTAGCTGACCTGGGCAGCCTGACCCTGCCGGCAAGCCCTCCCCAGGTGTGCCTGGGTTGAGGTCAATAGAAACAGCACTCCAGGCAGCAATAGCCCCTGCAGCTGTGCCTGACTCCATATTCTCTGCCCCGTCACCAGTCTCGGGGCTGTGCTGGTGGGAGGGTGTGAGGGTCCACGGCTTTGTTGGTGGCCCGGTGTGAGTGGGGCTCTGCTGGACTTTCTGCAGGAGTTGCCAGGCTGCCACTTGTAAAGAAGAGGATGTGTCACCCATAACTTCCGCTGGAATTTCTCTCCGTGCTGAGGTGAGGAAGGAAAAAAAGGAGTGGGGGCCGGGACAGGAGGGGTATCTCAGGCAGGGAAATGGAAAGCTTCCAGAAGAGCGCCCGGGGCCAGGACCATCCTGGCTGGCCTTCAGGCACCAAGTTGGCCTGCGTGCTGTCGCTGGTGTGGCTCCACGACCCTTCCTCTAGGCTTTCAAGCCCTTGTACATATTCAGGTGTTTTACCTGGGAAGGGTGGGAACAGTTCAGCAACAGCTGGCCTGGGGCTCAGCTCACGTTTACTCACAGAGGCCTCGGCACGGTCCCCCAGCTTTGCAATGAGGACGCTCCTTGCGTGGGGGGGCCGGGCTGCTGGCTGTATGGGAGATGATTCCCCACCTCTGACCAATTTCAGAATTGTTTACCGCTGGAGCAAGTGCCCTGATAGTGTTTTCCTCTGTATAACTGCTCGGTTCAGGTTTTTTTTTTCTTTTTGGGTTCAAGTTAGAATTTATTCATCTTTTATGTATTTATTGATATAAGCATGGAAATAATTCATTCATATAAATACATCTGTGTGAAGGGAAGAACTTTTTTCTGTTGTATTTTTAAATTTTATTTCTAAAAATTTTGAAGTTTAATTATATTTATTTTTCTATACAGCAGGTTATTATTGATTATTTATTTTATTCATATACATATATACAGGTCAATACCTATCTCCCAACTCATCTGACCACAACACCCCATGGCTTCCCCGACTTGGTGTCCATACGTTTGTTCTCTACCTCTGTTTCTCTATTTCTGCCCTGCAAACCTGTTCATCTGTACCATATATCTAGGTTCCACATACATGCATTAATACAGAATATTTGTTTTGCTCTTTCTGACTTACTTCATTCTGTATGACAGTCTCTAGATCCACCGACTTCTCTACAAATAACCCAGTTTCATTCCTTTTCATGGCTGAGTCATATCCCATTTTATGTATGTACCACATCTTTACCCATTCGTCTGTCTGTGGGCATTTAGGTTGCTTCCATTACCTGGCTATTGTAAATAGTGCTGCAATGAACATTGTGGTGAATGTGTGTTTTTGATTTATGGTTCTCTCTGGGTATATGCCCAGAAGTGGGATTGCTGGATCCTATGGTAATTCTATTTCTAGTTTCTTTAAGGAAACTCCATACTCTTCTCCATAGTGACTGTCACAATTTACCTTCCCACCAATAGTGGAAGAGGGTTCCTTTTGTCCACACCCTCCCCAGAATTTGTTGTTTGTAGATTTTCTGATGATGCCGATTCTAACAGGTGTGAGGTGATACCTCATTGTCGTTTTGATTTGCATTTCTCTAATAATTAGTGGTGTTGAGCAGCTTTTCATGTGTGTCTTGGCCGTCTCTGTGACTTCTTTGAAGAAACGTCTATTTAGATCTTCTGCCCATATTTGTATTAGGGTTGTTTGTTTTATTAATATTAAGCTGCGTGAGTTGTTTATATATATTGGAGATTAAACCTTTGTCCATTGATTCATTTGTGAACGTTTTCGCCCATTCTAAGGGTTGCCTTTTTCCATTCCCGTTGTTTTTAACCAAAAAAGAAAGAAAGCAAAAGAAGCAGAACACTAATGTTCGTGAAATATTCCTCTTGAAACTGTCGTTTTGAAATATGGACGTCTTTTGAACTTTTTGGTCGATATATGACCCCAGGATTTGTTTTCAGGGCAGGTGTCATTTACAGGCCTGCAATGATTTGGAATATCCACTGACCATTAGCGCTGGGATTAAAGCTGCTGTTGTGTGAAGCGGCCACAAGGTGGCAGCAGTTCTCCCTTAGCAAATCTTCTTACTAGGGCAACAGAGCCTCAATAGAAGCCGTGTTCTAGATTGGAATTTAGAATGGAATGTGCCAGGAGAAAGCTCCTCAAGTTTGTCTCACTACTTCTTGTTCGTGTTTTTAATTTAATTTTTAATTTTTTATTACAGCAAGTTTGATTACATCGTTTGGCTTGTTGTAGGTGTGCAAGATGTGGTTCTTTTACACATATACATATGTCTGTTCTTCCTGGGACCCTTTTCCCATGTACGTTATGACAGAATGTTGAGTAGTCTTCTCTTGGCATTCCGTAGATCTTTGGTGATTATATATTTCACCTGTGTTTGTATATGTCTCTTAACCCCAATATCGTAATGAATCCAATCCTCACACCTTTCCATTGGTGAACCATAAGTTTGTTTAATGAATCTGTTATTGCCCTTCTCCGTGGAAATATCTGCCCTGGTATCCGTTTTTAGGTAACACCTATAAGTGATATGCTATGATATGTGTCTTTCACTTTCTGACTTACTACAAGTCACGTGATTACCTGTAGACTCATCTACGGGGCTGCAAATGGCATTGTGTCCTTTTTTTCCTTGGCTAATATTCTGTCTTAGCGAGGTCCATTTTCTGCAATGTGATTCCCTGAGGGCTGAGGATTAGCTGACCTGGGCAGCCTGACCCTGCCGGCAAGCCCTCCCCAGGTGTGCCTGGGTTGAGGTCAATAGAAACAGCACTCCAGGCAGCAATAGCCCCTGCAGCTGTGCCTGACTCCATATTCTCTGCCCCGTCAGCAGTCTCGGGGCTGTGCTGGTGGGACGGTGTGAGGGTCCACAGCTTTGTTGGTGGCCCAGTGTGAGTGGGGCTCTGCTGGACTTTCTTCAGGAGTTGCCAGGCTGCCACTTGTAAAGAAGAGGATGTGTCACCCATAACTTCCGCTGGAATTTCTCTCCGGGCTTAGGTGAGGAAGGAAAAAAAGGAGTGGGGGCCGGGACAGGAGGGGTATCTCAGGCAGGGAAATGGAAAGCTTCCAGAAGAGCGCCCGGGGCCAGGACCATCCTGGCTGGCCTTCAGGCACCAAGTTGGCCTGCGTGCTGTCGCTGGTGTGGATCCACGACCCTTCCTCTAGGCTTTCAAGCCCTTGTACATATTCAGGTGTTTTACCTGGGAAGGGTGGGAACAGTTCAGCAACAGCTGGCCTGGGGCTCTGCTCACGTTTACTCACAGAGGCCTCGGCACTGTCCCCCAGCTTTGCAATGAGGATGCTCCTTGCGTGGAGGAGCCGGGCTGCTGGCTGTATGGGAGATGATTCCCCACCTCTGACCAATTTCAGAATTGTTTACCGCTGGAGCAAGTGCCCTGATAGGGTTTTCCTCTGTATAACTGCTGGGTTCAGGTTTTTTTTTTTTTTTCTTTTTTCGTTCAAGTTAGAATTTATTCATCTTTTATGTATTTATTGATATAAGCATGGAAATAATTCATTCATATAAATACATCTGTGTGAAGGGAAGAACTTTTTTCTGTTTTATTTTGAAATTTTATTTCTAAAAATTTTGAAGTTTAATTATATTTATTTTTCTATACAGCAGGTTATTATTGATTATTTATTTTATTCATATACATATATACAGGTCAATACCTATCTCCCAACTCATCTGACCACAACACCCCATGGCTTCCCCGACTTGGTGTCCATACGTTTGTTCTCTACCTCTGTTTCTCTATTTCTGCCCTGCAAACCTGTTCATCTGTACCATATATCTAGGTTCCACATACATGCATTAATACAGAATATTTGTTTGGCTCTTTCTGACTTACTTCATTCTGTATGACAGTCTCTAGATCCACCGACTTCTCTACAAACAACCCAGTTTCATTCCTTTTCATGGCTGAGTCATATCCCATTTTATATATGTACCACATCTTTATCCATTCGTCTGTCTGTGGGCATTTAGGTTGCTTCCATTACCTGGCTATTGTAAATAGTGCTGCAATGAACATTGTGGTGAATGTGTGTTTTTGATTTATGGTTGTCTCTGGGTATATGCCCAGAAGTGGGATTGCTGGATCCTATGGTAATTCTATTTCTAGTTTCTTTAAGGAAACTCCATACTCTTCTCCATAGTGACTGTAACAATTTACCTTCCCACCAATAGTGGAAGAGGGTTCCTTTTGTCCACACCCTCCCCAGAATTTGTTGTTTGTAGATTTTCTGATGATGCCGATTCTAACAGGTGTGAGGTGATACCTCTTTGTCGTATTGATTTGCATTGCTCTAATAATTAGTGGTGTTGAGCAGCTTTTCATGTGTGTCTTGGCCGTCTCTGTGACTTCTTTGAAGAAACGTCTATTTAGATCTTCTGCCCATATTTGTATTAGGGTTGTTTGTTTTATTAATATTAAGCTGCGTGAGCTGTTTATATATATTGGAGATTAAACCTTTGTCCATTGATTCGTTTGCGAACGTTTTCGCCCATTCTGAGGGTTGCCTTTTTCCATTCCCGTTGTTTTTAACCAAAAAAGAAAGAAAGCAAAACAAGCAGAACACTAATGTGCGTGAAATATTCCTCTTGAAACTGTCGTTTTGAAATATGGACGTCTTTTGAACTTTTTGGTCGATATATGACCCCAGGATTTGTTTTCAGGGCTGGTGTCATTTACAGGCCTGCAATGATTTGGAATATCCACTGACCATTAGCGCTGGGATTAAAGCTGCTGTTGTGTGAAGCGGCCACAAGGTGGCAGCAGTTTTCCCTTAGCAAATCTGCTTACTAGGGCAACAGAGCCTCAAAGGAAGCCGTGTTCTAGATTGGAATTTAGAATGGAATGTGCCAGGAGAAAGCCCCTCAAGTTTGTCTCACTACTTCTTGTTCGTGTTTTTAATTTAATTTTTAATTTTTTATTACAGCAAGTTTGATTACATCGTTTGGCTTGTTGTAGGTGTGCAAGATGTGGTTCTTTTACACATATACATATGTCTGTTCTTCCTGGGACCCTTTTCCCATGTACGTTATGACAGAATGTTGAGTAGTCTTCTCTTGGCATTCCGTAGGTCTTTGGTGATTATATATTTCACCTGTGTTTGTATATGTCTCTTAACACCAATATCGTAATGAATCCAATCCTCACACCTTTCCATTGGTGAACCATAAGTTTGTTTAATGAATCTGTGATTGCCCTTCTCGGTGGAAATATCTGCCCTGGTATCCGTTTTTAGGTAACACCTATAAGTGATATCCTACGATATGTGTCTTTCACTTTCTGACGTACTACAAGTCACGTGCTTACCTGTAGACTCATCTACGGGGCTGCAAATGGCATTGTGCCCTTTTTTTCCTTGGCTAATATTCTGTCTTAGCGAGGTCCATTTTCTGCAATGTGATTCCCTGAGGGCTGAGGATTAGCTGACCTGGGCAGCCTGACCCTGCCGGCAAGCCCTCCCCAGGTGTGCCTGGGTTGAGGTCAATAGAAACAGCACTCCAGGCAGCAATAGCCCCTGCAGCTGTGCCTGACTCCATATTCTCTGCCCCGTCAGCAGTCTCGGGTCTGTGCTGGTGGGAGGGTGTGAGGGTCCACGGCTTTGTTGGTGGCCCGGTGTGAGTGGGGCTCTGCTGGACTTTCTGCAGGAGTTGCCAGGCTGCCACTTGTAAAGAAGAGGATGTGTCACCCATAACTTCCGCTGGAATTTCTCTCCGGGCTGAGGTGAGGAAGGAAAAAAAGGATTGGGGGCCGGGACAGGAGGGGTATCTCAGGCAGGGAAATGGAAAGCTTCCAGAAGAGCGCCCGGGGCCAGGACCATCCTGGCTGGCCTGCAGGCACCAAGTTGGCCTGCGTGCTGTCGCTGGTGTGGCTCCACGACCCTTCCTCTAGGCTTTCAAGCCCTTGTACATATTCAGGTGTTTTACCTGGGAAGGGTGGGAACAGTTCAGCAACAGCTGGCCTGGGGCTCAGCTCACGTTTACTCACAGAGGCCTCGGCACGGTCCCCCAGCTTTGCAATGAGGACGCTCCTTGCGTGGGGGGGCCGGGCTGCTGGCTCTATGGGAGATGATTCCCCACCTCTGACCAATTTCAGAATTGTTTACCGCTGGAGCAAGTGCCCTGATAATGTTTTCCTCTGTATAACTGCTCGATTCAGGTTTTTTTTTTCTTTTTGGGTTCAAGTTAGAATTTATTCATCTTTTATGTATTTATTGATATAAGCATGGAAATAATTCATTCATATAAATACATCTGTGTGAAGGGAAGAACTTTTTTCTGTTTTATTTTTAAATTTTATTTCTAAAAATTTTGAAGTTTAATTATATTTATTTTTCTATACAGCAGGTTATTATTGATTATTTATTTTATTCATATACATATATACAGGTCAATACCTATCTCCCAACTCATCTGACCACAACACCCCATGGCTTCCCCGACTTGGTGTCCATACATTTGTTCTCTACCTCTGTTTCTCTATTTCTGCCCTGCAAACCTGTTCATCTGTACCATATATCTAGGTTCCACATACATGCATTAATACAGAATATTTGTTTTGCTCTTTCTGACTTACTTCATTCTGTATGACAGTCTCTAGATCCACCGACTTCTCTACAAACAACCCAGTTTCATTCCTTTTCATGGCTGAGTCATATCCCATTTTATATATGTACCACATCTTTATCCATTCGTCTGTCTGTGGGCATTTAGGTTGCTTCCATTACCTGGCTATTGTAAATAGTGCTGCAATGAACATTGTGGTGAATGTGTGTTTTTGATTTATGGTTGTCTCTGGGTATATGCCCAGAAGTGGGATTGCTGGATCCTATGGTAATTCTATTTCTAGTTTCTTTAAGGAAACTCCATACTCTTCTCCATAGTGACTGTAACAATTTACCTTCCCACCAATAGTGGAAGAGGGTTCCTTTTGTCCACACCCTCCCCAGAATTTCTTGTTTGTAGATTTTCTGATGATGCCGATTCTAACAGGTGTGAGGTGATACCTCATTGTCGTTTTGATTTGCATTTCTCTAATAATTAGTGGTGTTGAGCAGCTTTTCATGTGCGTCTTGGCCGTCTCTGTGACTTCTTTGAAGAAACGTCTATTTAGATCTTCTGCCCATATTTGTATTAGGGTTGTTTGTTTTATTAATATTAAGCTGCGTGAGCTGTTTATATATATTGGAGATTAAACCTTTGTCCATTGATTCATTTGCGAACATTTTCGCCCATTCTGAGGGTTGCCTTTTTCCATTCCCGTTGTTTTTAACCAAAAAAGAAAGAAAGCAAAAGAAGCAGAACACTACTGTGCGTGAAATATTCCTCTTGAAACTGTCGTTTTGAAATATGGACGTCTTTTGAACTTTTTGGTCGATATATGACCCCAGGATTTGTTTTCAGGGCAGGTGTCATTTACAGGCCTGCAATGATTTGGAATATTCACTGATCATTAGCGCTGGGATTAAAGCTGCTGTTGTGTGAAGCGGCCACAAGGTGGCAGCAGTTCTCCCTTAGCAAATCTGCTTACTAGGGCAACAGAGCCTCAATGGAAGCCGTGTTATAGATTGGAATTTAGAATGGAATGTGCCAGGAGAAAGCTCCTCAAGTTTGTCTCACTACTTCTTGTTCGTGTTTTTAATTTAATTTTTAATTTTTTATTACAGCAAGTTTGATTACATCGTTTGGCTTGTTGTAGGTGTGCAAGATGTGGTTCTTTTACACATATACATATGTCTGTTCTTCCTGGGACCCTTTTCCCATGTACATTATGACAGAATGTTGAGTAGTCTTCTCTTGGCATTCCGTAGGTCTTTGGTGATTATATATTTCACCTGTGTTTGTATATGTCTCTTAACCCCAATTTCGTAATGAATCCAATCCTCACACTTTTCCATTGGTGAACCATAAGTTTGTTTAATGAATCTGTTATTGCCCTTCTCGGTGGAAATATCTGCCCTGGTATCCGTTTTTAGGTAACACCTATAAGTGATATCATACGATATGTGTCTTTCACTTTCTGACGTACTACAAGTCACGTGCTTACCTGTAGACTCATCTACGGGGCTGCAAATGGCATTGTGCCCTTTTTTTCCTTGGCTAATATTCTGTCTTAGCGAGGTCCATTTTCTGCAATGTGATTCCCTGAGGGCTGAGGATTAGCTGACCTGGGCAGCCTGACCCTGCCGGCAAGCCCTCCCCAGGTGTGCCTGGGTTGAGGTCAATAGAAACAGCACTCCAGGCAGCAATAGCCCCTGCAGCTGTGCCTGACTCCATATTCTCTGCCCCGTCAGCAGTCTCGGGGCTGTGCTGGTGGGAGGGTGTGAGGGTCCACGGCTTTGTTGGTGGCCCGGTGTGAGTGGGGCTCTGCTGGACTTTCTGCAGGAGTTGCCAGGCTGCCACTTGTAAAGAAGAGGATGTGTCACCCATAACTTCCGCTGGAATTTCTCTCCGGGCTGAGGTGAGGAAGGAAAAAAAGGATTGGGGGCCGGGACAGGAGGGGTATCTCAGGCAGGGAAATGGAAAGCTTCCAGAAGAGCGCCCGGGGCCAGGACCATCCTGGCTGGCCTGCAGGCACCAAGTTGGCCTGCGTGCTGTCGCTGGTGTGGCTCCACGACCCTTCCTCTAGGCTTTCAAGCCCTTGTACATATTCAGGTGTTTTACCTGGGAAGGGTGGGAACAGTTCAGCAACAGCTGGCCTGGGGCTCAGCTCACGTTTACTCACAGAGGCCTCGGCACGGTCCCCCAGCTTTGCAATGAGGACGCTCCTTGCGTGGGGGGGCCGGGCTGCTGGCTGTATGGGAGATGATTCCCCACCTCTGACCAATTTCAGAATTGTTTACCGCTGGAGCAAGTGCCCTGATAGTGTTTTCCTCTGTATAACTGCTCGGTTCAGGTTTTTTTTTTCTTTTTGGGTTCAAGTTAGAATTTATTCATCTTTTATGTATTTATTGATATAAGCATGGAAATAATTCATTCATATAAATACATCTGTGTGAAGGGAAGAACTTTTTTCTGTTGTATTTTTAAATTTTATTTCTAAAAATTTTGAAGTTTAATTATATTTATTTTTCTATACAGCAGGTTATTATTGATTATTTATTTTATTCATATACATATATACAGGTCAATACCTATCTCCCAACTCATCTGACCACAACACCCCATGGCTTCCCCGACTTGGTGTCCATACATTTGTTCTCTACCTCTGTTTCTCTATTTCTGCCCTACAAACCTGTTCATCTGTACCATATATCTAGGTTCCACATACATGCATTAATACAGAATATTTGTTTTGCTCTTTCTGACTTACTTCATTCTGTATGACAGTCTCTAGATCCACCGACTTCTCTACAAACAACCCAGTTTCATTCCTTTTCATGGCTGAGTCATATCCCATTTTATATATGTACCACATCTTTATCCATTCGTCTGTCTGTGGGCATTTAGGTTGCTTCCATTACCTGGCTATTGTAAATAGTGCTGCAATGAACATTGTGGTGAATGTGTGTTTTTGATTTATGGTTGTCTCTGGGTATATGCCCAGAAGTGGGATTGCTGGATCCTATGGTAATTCTATTTCTAGTTTCTTTAAGGAAACTCCATACTCTTCTCCATAGTGACTGTAACAATTTACCTTCCCACCAATAGTGGAAGAGGGTTCCTTTTGTCCACACCCTCCCCAGAATTTGTTGTTTGTAGATTTTCTGATGATGCCGATTCTAACTGGTGTGAGGTGATACCTCATTGTCGTTTTGATTTGCATTTCTCTAATAATTAGTGGTGTTGAGCAGCTTTCCATGTGCCTCTTGGCCGTCTCTGTGACTTCTTTGAAGAAACGTCTATTTAGATCTTCTGCCCATATTTGTATTAGGGTTGTTTGTTTTATTAATATTAAGCTGCGTGAGCTGTTTATATATATTAGAGATTAAACCTTTGTCCATTGATTCATTTGTGAACGTTTTCGCCCATTCTGAGGGTTGCCTTTTTCCATTCCCGTTGTTTTTAACCAAAAAAGAAAGAAAGCAAAAGAAGCAGAACACTAATGTGCGTGAAATATTCCTCTTGAAACAGTCGTTTTGAAATATGGACGTCTTTTGAACTTTTTGGTCGATATATGACCCCAGGATTTGTTTTCAGGGCAGGTGTCATTTACAGGCCTGCAATGATTTGGAATATTCACTGACCATTAGCGCTGGGATTAAAGCTGCTGTTGTGTGAAGCGGCCACAAGGTGGCAGCAGTTCTCCCTTAGCAAATCTGCTTACTAGGGCAACAGAGCCTCAATGGAAGCCGTGTTCTAGATTGGAATTTAGAATGGAATGTGCCAGGAGAAAGCTCCTCAAGTTTGTCTCACTACTTCTTGTTCGTGTTTTTAATTTAATTTTTAATTTTTTATTACAGCAAGTTTGATTACATCATTTGGCTTGTTGTAGGTGTGCAAGATGTGGTTCTTTTACACATATACATATGTCTGTTATTCCTGGGACCCTTTTCCCATGTACGTTATGACAGAATGTTGAGTAGTCTTCTCTTGGCATTCCGTAGGTCTTTGCTGATTATATATTTCACCTGTGTTTGTATATGTCTCTTAACACCAATATCGTAATGAATCCAATCCTCACACTTTTCCATTGGTGAACCATAAGTTTGTTTAATGAATCTGTTATTGCCCTTCTCGGTGGAAATATCTGCCCTTGTATCCGTTTTTAGGTAACACCTATAAGTGATATCATACGATATGTGTCTTTCACTTTCTGACGTACTACAAGTCACGTGCTTACCTGTAGACTCATCTACGGGGCTGCAAATGGCATTGTGCCCTTTTTTTCCTTGGCTAATATTCTGTCTTAGCGAGGTCCATTTTCTGCAATGTGATTCCCTGAGGGCTGAGGATTAGCTGACCTGGGCAGCCTGACCCTGCCGGCAAGCCCTCCCCAGGTGTGCCTGGGTTGAGGTCAATAGAAACAGCACTCCAGGCAGCAATAGCCCCTGCAGCTGTGCCTGACTCCATATTCTCTGCCCCGTCAGCAGTCTCGGGGCTGTGCTGGTGGGAGGGTGTGAGGGTCCACGGCTTTGTTGGTGGCCCGGTGTGAGTGGGGCTCTGCTGGACTTTCTGCAGGAGTTGCCAGGCTGCCACTTGTAAAGAAGAGGATGTGTCACCCATAACTTCCGCTGGAATTTCTCTCCGGGCTGAGGTGAGGAAGGAAAAAAAGGAGTGGGGGCCGGGACAGGAGGGGTATCTCAGGCAGGGAAATGGAAAGCTTCCAGAAGAGCGCCCGGGGCCAGGACCATCCTGGCTGGCCTGCAGGCACCAAGTTGGCCTGCGTGCTGTCGCTGGTGTGGCTCCACGACCCTTCCTCTAGGCTTTCAAGCCCTTGTACATATTCAGGTGTTTTACCTGGGAAGGGTGGGAACAGTTCAGCAACAGCTGGCCTGGGGCTCAGCTCACGTTTACTCACAGAGGCCTCGGCACGGTCCCCCAGCTTTGCAATGAGGACGCTCCTTGCGTGGGGGGGCCGGGCTGCTGGCTGTATGGGAGATGATTCCCCACCTCTGACCAATTTCAGAATTGTTTACCGCTGGAGCAAGTGCCCTGATAGTGTTTTCCTCTGTATAACTGCTCGGTTCAGGTTTTTTTTTTCTTTTTGGGTTCAAGTTAGAATTTATTCATCTTTTATGTATTTATTGATATAAGCATGGAAATAATTCATTCATATAAATACATCTGTGTGAAGGGAAGAACTTTTTTCTGTTGTATTTTTAAATTTTATTTCTAAAAATTTTGAAGTTTAATTATATTTATTTTTCTATACAGCAGGTTATTATTGATTATTTATTTTATTCATATACATATATACAGGTCAATACCTATCTCCCAACTCATCTGACCACAACACCCCATGGCTTCCCCGACTTGGTGTCCATACATTTGTTCTCTACCTCTGTTTCTCTATTTCGGCCCTACAAACCTGTTCATCTGTACCATATATCTAGGTTCCACATACATGCATTAATACAGAATATTTGTTTTGCTCTTTCTGACTTACTTCATTCTGTATGACAGTCTCTAGATCCACCGACTTCTCTACAAACAACCCAGTTTCATGCCTTTTCATGGCTGAGTCATATCCCATTTTATATATGTACCACATCTTTATCCATTCGTCTGTCTGTGGGCATTTAGGTTGCTTCCATTACCTGGCTATTGTAAATAGTGCTGCAATGAACATTGTGGTGAATGTGTGTTTTTGATTTATGGTTGTCTCTGGGTATATGCCCAGAAGTGGGATTGCTGGATCCTATGGTAATTCTATTTCTAGTTTCTTTAAGGAAACTCCATACTCTTCTCCATAGTGACTGTAACAATTTACCTTCCCACCAATAGTGGAAGAGGGTTCCTTTTGTCCACACCCTCCCCAGAATTTGTTGTTTGTAGATTTTCTGATGATGCCGATTCTAACAGGTGTGAGGTGATACCTCATTGTCGTTTTGATTTGCATTTCTCTAATAATTAGTGGTGTTGAGCAGCTTTCCATGTGCGTCTTGGCCGTCTCTGTGACTTCTTTGAAGAAACGTCTATTTAGATCTTCTGCCCATATTTGTATTAGGGTTGTTTGTTTTATTAATATTAAGCTGCGTGAGCTGTTTATATATATTAGAGATTAAACCTTTGTCCATTGATTCATTTGTGAACGTTTTCGCCCATTCTGAGGGTTGCCTTTTTCCATTCCCGTTGTTTTTAACCAAAAAAGAAAGAAAGCAAAAGAAGCAGAACACTAATGTGCGTGAAATATTCCTCTTGAAACAGTCGTTTTGAAATATGGACGTCTTTTGAACTTTTTGGTCGATATATGACCCCAGGATTTGTTTTCAGGGCAGGTGTCATTTACAGGCCTGCAATGATTTGGAATATTCACTGACCATTAGCGCTGGGATTAAAGCTGCTGTTGTGTGAAGCGGCCACAAGGTGGCAGCAGTTCTCCCTTAGCAAATCTGCTTACTAGGGCAACAGAACCTCAATGGAAGCCATGTTCTAGATTGGAATTTAGAATGGAATGTGCCAGGAGAAAGCCCCTCAAGTTTGTCTCACTACTTCTTGTTCGTGTTTTTAATTTAATTTTTAATTTTTTATTACAGCAAGTTTGATTACATCGTTTGGCTTGTTGTAGGTGTGCAAGATGTGGTTCTTTTACACATATACATATGTCTGTTCTTCCTGGGACACTTTTCCCATGTACGTTATGACAGAATGTTGAGTAGTCTTCTCTTGGCATTCCGTAGGTCTTTGGTGATTATATATTTCACCTGTGTTTGTATATGTCTCTTAACACCAATATCGTAATGAATCCAATCCTCACACCTTTCCATTGGTGAACCATAAGTTTGTTTAATGAATCTGTGATTGCCCTTCTCCGTGGAAATATCTGCCCTGGTATCCGTTTTTAGGTAACACCTATAAGTGATATCCTACGATATGTGTCTTTCACTTTCTGACTTACTACAAGTCACGTGATTACCTGTAGACTCATCTACGGGGCTGCAAATGGCATTGTGTCCTTTTTTTCCTTGGCTAATATTCTGTCTTAGCGAGGTCCATTTTCTGCAATGTGATTCCCTGAGGGCTGAGGATTAGCTGACCTGGGCAGCCTGACCCTGCCGGCAAGCCCTCCCCAGGTGTGCCTGGGTTGAGGTCAATAGAAACAGCACTCCAGGCAGCAATAGCCCCTGCAGCTGTGCCTGACTCCATATTCTCTGCCCCGTCAGCAGTCTCGGGGCTGTGCTGGTGGGAGGGTGTGAGGGTCCACGGCTTTGTTGGTGGCCCGGTGTGAGTGGGGCTCTGCTGGACTTTCTGCAGGAGTTGCCAGGCTGACACTTGTAAAGAAGAGGTTGTGTCACCCATAATTTCCGCTGGAATTTCTCTCCGGGCTTAGGTGAGGAAGGAAAAAAAGGAGTGGGGGCCGGGACAGGAGGGGTATCTCAGGCAGGGAAATGGAAAGCTTCCAGAAGAGCGCCCGGGGCCAAGACCATCCTGGCTGGCCTTCAGGCACCAAGTTGGCCTGCGTGCTGTCGCTGGTGTGGATCCACGACCCTTCCTCTAGGCTTTCAAGCCCTTGTACATATTCAGGTGTTTTACCTGGGAAGGGTGGTAACAGTTCAGCAACAGCTGGCCTGGGGCTCTGCTCACGTTTACTCACAGAGGCCTCGGCACGGTCCCCCAGCTTTGCAATGAGGATGCTCCTTGAGTGGGGGGGCCGGGCTGCTGGCTGTATGGGAGATGATTCCCCACCTCTGACCAATTTCAGAATTGTTTACCGCTGGAGCAAGTGCCCTCATAGGGTTTTCCTCTGTATAACTGCTGGGTTCAGGTTTTTTTTTTCTTTTTGGGTTCAAGTTAGAATTTATTCATCTTTTATGTATTTATTGATATAAGCATGGAAATAATTCATTCATATAAATACATCTGTGTGAAGGGAAGAACTTTTTTCTGTTTTATTTTGAAATTTTATTTCTAAAAATTTTGAAGTTTAATTATATTTATTTTTCTATACAGCAGGTTATTATTGATTATTTATTTTATTCATATACATATATACAGGTCAATACCTATCTCCCAACTCATCTGACCACAACACCCCATGGCTTCCCCGACTTGGTGTCCATACGTTTGTTCTCTACCTCTGTTTCTCTATTTCTGCCCTGCAAACCTGTTCATCTGTACCATATATCTAGGTTCCACATACATGCATTAATACAGAATATTTGTTTTGCTCTTTCTGACTTACTTCATTCTGTATGACAGTCTCTAGATCCACCGACTTCTCTACAAACAACCCAGTTTCATTCCTTTTCATGGCTGAGTCATATCCCATTTTATATATGTACCACATCTTTATCCATTCGTCTGTCTGTGGGCATTTAGGTTGCTTCCATTACCTGGCTATTGTAAATAGTGCTGCAATGAACATTGTGGTGAATGTGTGTTTTTGATTTATGGTTGTCTCTGGGTATATGCCCAGAAGTGGGATTGCTGGATCCTATGGTAATTCTATTTCTGGTTTCTTTAAGGAAACTCCATACTCTTCTCCATAGTGACTGTATCAATTTACCTTCCCACCAATAGTGGAAGAGGGTTCCTTTTGTCCACACCCTCCCCAGAATTTGTTGTTTGTAGATTTTTTGATGATGCCGATTCTAACAGGTGTGAGGTGATACCTCATTGTCGTTTTGATTTGCATTTCTCTAATAATTAGTGGTGTTGAGCAGCTTTTCATGTGCGTCTTGGCCGTCTCTGTGACTTCTTTGAAGAAACGTCTATTTAGATCTTCTGCCCATATTTGTATTAGGGTTGTTTGTTTTATTAATATTAAGCTGCGTGAGCTGTTTATATATATTGGAGATTAAACCTTTGTCCATTGATTCATTTGTGAACGATTTCGCCCATTCTGAGGGTTGCCTTTTTCCATTCCCGTTGTTTTTAACCAAAAAAGAAAGAAAGCAAAAGAAGCAGAACACTAATGTTCGTGAAATATTCCTCTTGAAACTGTCGTTTTGAAATATGGACGTCTTTTGAACTTTTTGGTCGATATATGACCCCAGGATTTGTTTTCAGGGCAGGTGTCATTTACAGGCCTGCAATGATTTGGAATATCCACTGACCATTAGCGCTGGGATTAAAGCTGCTGTTGTGTGAAGCGGCCACAAGGTGGCAGCAGTTCTCCCTTAGCAAATCTGCTTACTAGGGCAACAGAGCCTCAATGGAAGCCGTGTTCTAGATTGGAATTTAGAATGGAATGTGCCAGGAGAAAGCCCCTCAAGTTTGTCTCACTACTTCTTGTTCGTGTTTTTAATTTAATTTTTAATTTTTTATTACAGCAAGTTTGATTACATCGTTTGGCTTGTTGTAGGTGTGCAAGATGTGGTTCTTTTACACATATACATATGTCTGTTCTTCCTGGGACCCTTTTCCCATGTACGTTATGACAGAATGTTGAGTAGTCTTCTCTTGGCATTCCGTAGGTCTTTGGTGATTATATATTTCACCTGTGTTTGTATATGTCTCTTAACACCAATATCGTAATGAATCCAATCCTCACACCTTTCCATTGGTGAACCATAAGTTTGTTTAATGAATCTGTGATTGCCCTTCTCCGTGGAAATATCTGCCCTGGTATCCGTTTTTAGGTAACACCTGTAAGTGATATCCTACGATATGTGTCTTTCACTTTCTGACTTACTACAAGTCACGTGATTACCTGTAGACTCATCTACGGGGCTGCAAATGGCATTGTGTCCGGTTTTTCCTTGGCTAATATTCTGTCTTAGCGAGGTCCATTTTCTGCAATGTGATTCCCTGAGGGCTGAGGATTAGCTGACCTGGGCAGCCTGACCCTGCCGGCAAGCCCTCCCCAGGTGTGCCTGGGTTGAGGTCAATAGAAACAGCACTCCAGGCAGCAATAGCCCCTGCAGCTGTGCCTGACTCCATATTCTCTGCCCCGTCAGCAGTCTCGGGACTGTGCTGGTGGGAGGGTGTGAGGGTCCACGGCTTTGTTGGTGGCCCGGTGTGAGTGGGGCTCTGCTGGACTTTCTGCAGGAGTTGCCAGGCTGCCACTTGTAAAGAAGAGGATGTGTCACCCATAACTTCCGCTGGAATTTCTCTCCGGGCTGAGGTGAGGAAGGAAAAAAAGGAGTGGGGGCCGGGACAGGAGGGGTATCTCAGGCAGGGAAATGGAAAGCTTCCAGAAGAGCGCCCGGGGCCAGGACCATCCTGGCTGGCCTGCAGGCACCAAGTTGGCCTGCGTGCTGTCGCTGGTGTGGCTCCACGGCCCTTCCTCTAGGCTTTCAAGCCCTTGTACATATTCAGGTGTTTTACCTGGGAAGGGTGGGAACAGTTCAGCAACAGCTGGCCTGGGGCTCTGCTCACGTTTACTCACAGAGGCCCCGGCACGGTCCCCCAGCTTTGCAATGAGGACGCTCCTTGCGTGGAGGGGCCGGGCTGCTGGCTGTATGGGAGATGATTCCCCACCTCTGACCAATTTCAGAATTGTTTACCGCTGGAGCAAGTGCCCTGATAGGGTTTTCCTCTGTATAACTGCTGGGTTCAGGTTTTTTGTTTTCTTTTTTGGTTCAAGTTAGAATTCATTCATGTTTTATGTATTTACTGATATAAGCATGGAAATAATTCATTCATAGAAATACATCTGTGTGAAGGGAAGAACTTTTTTCTGTTTTATTTTTAAATTTCATTTCTAAAATTTTGAAGTTTAATTATATTTATTTTTCTATACAGCAGGTTATTATTAGTTATCTATTTTATTCATATACATATATACAGGTCAATACCTATCTCCCAACTCATCTGACCACCAACACCCCATGGCTTCCCCCACTTGGTGTCCATACGTTTGTTCTCTACCTCTGTTTCTCTATTTCTGCCCTGCAAACCTGTTCATCTGTACCATATATCTAGGTTCCACATACATGCATTAATACAGAATATTTGTTTTGCTCTTTCTGACTTACTTCATTCTGTATGACAGTCTCTAGGTCCACCGACTTCTCTACAAACAACCCAGTTTCATTCCTTTTCATGGCTGAGTCATATTCCATTTTATATATGTACCACATCTTTATCCATTCGTCTGTCTGTGGGCATTTAGGTTGCTTCCATTACCTGGCTATTGTAAATAGGGCTGCAATGAACATTGTGGTGAATGTGTGTTTTTGATTTATGCTTTTCTTTGGGTATATGCCCAGAAGTGGGATTGCTGGATCCTATGGTAATTCTATTTCTAGTTTCTTTAAGGAAACTCCATACTGTTCTCCATAGTGACTGTATCAATTTACCTTCCCACTAATAGTGGAAGAGGGTTCCATTTGTCCACACCCTCCCCAGAATTTGTTGTTTGTAGATTTTCTGATGATGCCGATTCTAACAGGTGTGAGGTGATACCTCATTGTCGTTGTGATTTGCATTTCTCTAATAATTAGTGGTGTTGAGCAGCTTTTCATGTGCGTCTTGGCCGTCTCTGTGACTTCTTTGAAGAAACGTCTATTTAGATCTTCTGCCCATTTTTGTATTGGGTTGTTTGTTTTATTAATATTAAGCTGCGTGAGCAGTTTATATATGTTGGAGATTAAACCATTGTCCATTGATTCGTTTGCGAACGTTTTGGCCCATTCTGAGGGTTGCCTTTTTCCATTCCCGTTTTTTTTTTACCAAAAAAGAAAGAAAGCAAAAGAAGCAGAACACTAATGTGCGTGAAATATGCCTCTTGAAACTGTCGTTTGGAAATATGGACCTCTTTTGAACTTTTTGGTCGATATATGACCCCAGGATTTGTTTTCAGGGCAGGTGTCATTTACAGGCCAGCAATGATTTGGAATATCCACTGACCATTAGCGCTGGGATTAAAGCTGATGTTGTGTGAAACGGCCACAAGGTGGCAGCAGTTCTCCCTTAGCAAATCTGGTTACCAGGGCAACAGAGCCCCAATGGAAGCCATGTTCTAGATTGGAATTTAGAATGGAATGTGCCAGGAGAAAGCCCCTCAAGTTTGTCTCACTACTTCTTGTTCGTGTTTTTAATTTAATTTTTAATTTTTTATTACAGCAAGTTTGATTACAACGTTTGGCTTGTGGTAGGTGTGCAAGATGTGGTTCTCTTAGACATATACATATGTCTGTTCTTCCTGGGACCCTTTTCCCATGTACGTTATGACAGAATGTTGAGTAGTCTTCTCTTGGCATTCCGTAGGTCTTTGGTGATTATATATTTCACCTGTGTTTGTATATGTCTCTTAACCCCAATATCGTAATGAATCGAATCCTCACTCCTTTCCATTGGTGAACCATAAGTTTGTTTAATGAATCTGTGATTGCCCTTCTCCGTGGAAATATCTGCCCTGGTATCCGTTTTTAGGTAACACCTGTAAGTGATATCCTACGATATGTGTCTTTCACTTTCTGACTTACTACAAGTCACGTGATTACCTGTAGACTCATCTACGGGGCTGCAAATGGCATTGTGTCCGGTTTTTCCTTGGCTAATATTCTGTCTTAGCGAGGTCCATTTTCTGCAATGTGATTCCCTGAGGGCTGAGGATTAGCTGACCTGGGCAGCCTGACCCTGCCGGCAAGCCCTCCCCAGGTGTGCCTGGGTTGAGGTCAATAGAAACAGCACTCCAGGCAGCAATAGCCCCTGCAGCTGTGCCTGACTCCATATTCTCTGCCCCGTCAGCAGTCTCGGGACTGTGCTGGTGGGAGGGTGTGAGGGTCCACGGCTTTGTTGGTGGCCCGGTGTGAGTGGGGCTCTGCTGGACTTTCTGCAGGAGTTGCCAGGCTGCCACTTGTAAAGAAGAGGATGTGTCACCCATAACTTCCGCTGGAATTTCTCTCCGGGCTGAGGTGAGGAAGGAAAAAAAGGAGTGGGGGCCGGGACAGGAGGGGTATCTCAGGCAGGGAAATGGAAAGCTTCCAGAAGAGCGCCCGGGGCCAGGACCATCCTGGCTGGCCTGCAGGCACCAAGTTGGCCTGCGTGCTGTCGCTGGTGTGGCTCCACGGCCCTTCCTCTAGGCTTTCAAGCCCTTGTACATATTGAGGTGTTTTACCTGGGAAGGGTGGGAACAGTTCAGCAACAGCTGGCCTGGGGCTCTGCTCACGTTTACTCACAGAGGCCCCGGCACGGTCCCCCAGCTTTGCAATGAGGACGCTCCTTGAGTGGAGGGGCCGGGCTGCTGGCTGTATGGGAGATGATTCCCCACCTCTGACCAATTTCAGAATTGTTTACCGCTGGAGCAAGTGCCCTGATAGGGTTTTCCTCTGTATAACTGCTGGGTTCAGGTTTTTTGTTTTCTTTTTTGGTTCAAGTTAGAATTCATTCATCTTTTATGTATTTACTGATATAAGCATGGAAATAATTCATTCATAGAAATACATCTGTGTGAAGGGAAGAACTTTTTTCTGTTTTATTTTTAAATTTCATTTCTAAAATTTTGAAGTTTAATTATATTTATTTTTCTATACAGCAGGTTATTATTAGTTATCTATTTTATTCATATACATATATACAGGTCAATACCTATCTCCCAACTCATCTGACCACCAACACCCCATGGCTTCCCCCACTTGGTGTCCATACGTTTGTTCTCTACCTCTGTTTCTCTATTTCTGCCCTGCAAACCTGTTCATCTGTACCATATATCTAGGTTCCACATACATGCATTAATACAGAATATTTGTTTTGCTCTTTCTGACTTACTTCATTCTGTATGACAGTCTCTAGATCCACCGACTTCTCTACAAACAACCCAGTTTCATTCCTTTTCATGGCTGAGTCATATCCCATTTTATATATGTACCACATCTTTATCCATTCGTCTGTCTGTGGGCATTTAGGTTGCTTCCATTACCTGGCTATTGTAAATAGTGCTGCAATGAACATTGTGGTGAATGTGTGTTTTTGATTTATGCTTTTCTTTGGGTATATGCCCAGAAGTGGGATTGCTGGATCCTATGGTAATTCTATTTCTAGTTTCTTTAAGGAAACTCCATACTGTTCTCCATAGTGACTGTATCAATTTACCTTCCCACTAATAGTGGAAGAGGGTTCCATTTGTCCACACCCTCCCCAGAATTTGTTGTTTGTAGATTTTCTGATGATGCCGATTCTAACAGGTGTGAGGTGATACCTCATTGTCGTTGTGATTTGCATTTCTCTAATAATTAGTGGTGTTGAGCAGCTTTTCATGTGCGTCTTGGCCGTCTCTGTGACTTCTTTGAAGAAACGTCTATTTAGATCTTCTGCCCATTTTTGTATTGGGTTGTTTGTTTTATTAATATTAAGCTGCGTGAGCAGTTTATATATGTTGGAGATTAAACCATTGTCCATTGATTCGTTTGCGAACGTTTTGGCCCATTCTGAGGGTTGCCTTTTTCCATTCCCGTTTTTTTTTTACCAAAAAAGAAAGAAAGCAAAAGAAGCAGAACACTAATGTGCGTGAAATATGCCTCTTGAAACTGTCGTTTGGAAATATGGACCTCTTTTGAACTTTTTGGTCGATATATGACCCCAGGATTTGTTTTCAGGGCAGGTGTCATTTACAGGCCAGCAATGATTTGGAATATCCACTGACCATTAGCGCTGGGATTAAAGCTGATGTTGTGTGAAACGGCCACAAGGTGGCAGCAGTTCTCCCTTAGCAAATCTGGTTACCAGGACAACAGAGCCTCAATGGAAGCCATGTTCTAGATTGGAATTTAGAATGGAATGTGCCAGGAGAAAGCCCCTCAAGTTTGTCTCACAACTTCTTGTTCGTGTTTTTAATTTAATTTTTAATTTTTTATTACAGCAAGTTTGATTACAACGTTTGGCTTGTGGTAGGTGTGCAAGATGTGGTTCTCTTAGACATATACATATGTCTGTTGTTCCTGGGACCCTTTTCCCATGTACGTTATGACAGAATGTTGAGTAGTCTTCTCTTGGCATTCCGTAGGTCTTTGGTGATTATATATTTCACCTGTGTTTGTATATGTCTCTTAACCCCAATATCGTAATGAATCGAATCCTCACTCCTTTCCATTGGTGAACCATAAGTTTGTTTAATGAATCTGTGATTGCCCTTCTCCGTGGAAATATCTGCCCTGGTATCCGTTTTTAGGTAACACCTGTAAGTGATATCCTACGATATGTGTCTTTCACTTTCTGACTTACTACAAGTCACGTGATTACCTGTAGACTCATCTACGGGGCTGCAAATGGCATTGTGTCCGGTTTTTCCTTGGCTAATATTCTGTCTTAGCGAGGTCCATTTTCTGCAATGTGATTCCCTGAGGGCTGAGGATTAGCTGACCTGGGCAGCCTGACCCTGCCGGCAAGCCCTCCCCAGGTGTGCCTGGGTTGAGGTCAATAGAAACAGCACTCCAGGCAGCAATAGCCCCTGCAGCTGTGCCTGACTCCATATTCTCTGCCCCGTCAGCAGTCTCGGGACTGTGCTGGTGGGAGGGTGTGAGGGTCCACGGCTTTGTTGGTGGCCCGGTGTGAGTGGGGCTCTGCTGGACTTTCTGCAGGAGTTGCCAGGCTGCCACTTGTAAAGAAGAGGATGTGTCACCCATAACTTCCGCTGGAATTTCTCTCCGGGCTGAGGTGAGGAAGGAAAAAAAGGAGTAGGGGCCGGGACAGGAGGGGTATCTCAGGCAGGGAAATGGAAGGCTTCCAGAAGAGCGCCCGGGGCCAGGACCATCCTGGCTGGCCTGCAGGCACCAAGTTGGCCTGCGTGCTGTCGCTGGTGTGGCTCCACGGCCCTTCCTCTAGGCTTTCAAGCCCTTGTACATATTGAGGTGTTTTACCTGGGAAGGGTGGGAACAGTTCAGCAACAGCTGGCCTGGGGCTCTGCTCACGTTTACTCACAGAGGCCCCGGCACGGTCCCCCAGCTTTGCAATGAGGACGCTCCTTGAGTGGAGGGGCCGGGCTGCTGGCTGTATGGGAGATGATTCCCCACCTCTGACCAATTTCAGAATTGTTTACCGCTGGAGCAAGTGCCCTGATAGGGTTTTCCTCTGTATAACTGCTGGGTTCAGGTTTTTTGTTTTCTTTTTTGGTTCAAGTTAGAATTCATTCATCTTTTATGTATTTACTGATATAAGCATGGAAATAATTCATTCATAGAAATACATCTGTGTGAAGGGAAGAACTTTTTTCTGTTTTATTTTTAAATTTCATTTCTAAAATTTTGAAGTTTAATTATATTTATTTTTCTATACAGCAGGTTATTATTAGTTATCTATTTTATTCATATACATATATACAGGTCAATACCTATCTCCCAACTCATCTGACCACCAACACCCCATGGCTTCCCCCACTTGGTGTCCATACGTTTGTTATCTACCTCTGTTTCTCTATTTCTGCCCTGCAAACCTGTTCATCTGTACCATATATCTAGGTTCCACATACATGCATTAATACAGAATATTTGTTTTGCTCTTTCTGACTTACTTCATTCTGTATGACAGTCTCTAGATCCACCGACTTCTCTACAAACAACCCAGTTTCATTCCTTTTCATGGCTGAGTCATATTCCATTTTATATATGTACCACATCTTTATCCATTCGTCTGTCTGTGGGCATTTAGGTTGCTTCCATTACCTGGCTATTGTAAATAGTGCTGCAATGAACATTGTGGTGAATGTGTGTTTTTGATTTATGCTTTTCTTTGGGTATATGCCCAGAAGTAGGATTGCTGGATCCTATGGTAATTCTATTTCTAGTTTCTTTAAGGAAACTCCATACTGTTCTCCATAGTGACTGTATCAATTTACCTTCCCACTAATAGTGGAAGAGGGTTCCATTTGTCCACACCCTCCCCAGAATTTGTTGTTTGTAGATTTTCTGATGATGCCGATTCTAACAAGTGTGAGGTGATACCTCATTGTCGTTGTGATTTGCATTTCTCTAATAATTAGTGGTGTTGAGCAGCTTTTCATGTGCGTCTTGGCCGTCTCTGTGACTTCTTTGAAGAAACGACTATTTAGATCTTCTGCCCATTTTTGTATTGGGTTGTTTGTTTTATTAATATTAAGCTGCGTGAGCAGTTTATATATGTTGGAGATTAAACCATTGTCCATTGATTCGTTTGCGAACGTTTTGGCCCATTCTGAGGGTTGCCTTTTTCCATTCCCGTTTTTTTTTTACCAAAAAAGAAAGAAAGCAAAAGAAGCAGAACACTAATGTGCGTGAAATATGCCTCTTGAAACTGTCATTTGGAAATATGGACCTCTTTTGAACTTTTTGGTCGATATATGACCCCAGGATTTGTTTTCAGGGCAGGTGTCATTTACAGGCCAGCAATGATTTGGAATATCCACTGACCATTAGCGCTGGGATTAAAGCTGATGTTGTGTGAAACGGCCACAAGGTGGCAGCAGTTCTCCCTTAGCAAATCTGGTTACCAGGGCAACAGAGCCCCAATGGAAGCCATGTTCTAGATTGGACTTTAGAATGGAATGTGCCAGGAGAAAGCCCCTCAAGTTTGTCTCACTACTTCTTGTTCGTGTTTTTAATTTAATTTTTAATTTTTTATTACAGCAAGTTTGATTACAACGTTTGGCTTGTGGTAGGTGTGCAAGATGTGGTTCTCTTAGACATATACATATGTCTGTTCTTCCTGGGACCCTTTTCCCATGTACGTTATGACAGAATGTTGAGTAGTCTTCTCTTGGCATTCCGTAGGTCTTTGGTGATTATATATTTCACCTGTGTTTGTATATGTCTCTTAACCCCAATATCGTAATGAATCGAATCCTCACTCCTTTCCATTGGTGAACCATAAGTTTGTTTAATGAATCTGTGATTGCCCTTCTCCGTGGAAATATCTGCCCTGGTATCCGTTTTTAGGTAACACCTGTAAGTGATATCCTACGATATGTGTCTTTCACTTTCTGACTTACTACAAGTCACGTGATTACCTGTAGACTCATCTACGGGGCTGCAAATGGCATTGTGTCCGGTTTTTCCTTGGCTAATATTCTGTCTTAGCGAGGTCCATTTTCTGCAATGTGATTCCCTGAGGGCTGAGGATTAGCTGACCTGGGCAGCCTGACCCTGCCGGCAAGCCCTCCCCAGGTGTGCCTGGGTTGAGGTCAATAGAAACAGCACTCCAGGCAGCAATAGCCCCTGCAGCTGTGCCTGACTCCATATTCTCTGCCCCGTCAGCAGTCTCGGGGCTGTGCTGGTGGGAGGGTGTGAGGGTCCACGGCTTTGTTGGTGGCCCGGTGTGAGTGGGGCTCTGCTGGACTTTCTGCAGGAGTTGCCAGGCTGCCACTTGTAAAGAAGAGGATGTGTCACCCATAACTTCCGCTGGAATTTCTCTCCGGGCTTAGGTGAGGAAGGAAAAAAAGGAGTGGGGGCCGGGACAGGAGGGGTATCTCAGGCAGGGAAATGGAAAGCTTCCAGAAGAGCGCCCGGGGCCAGGACCATCCTGGCTGGCCTGCAGGCACCAAGTTGGCCTGCGTGCTGTCGCTGGTGTGGCTCCACGGCCCTTCCTCTAGGCTTTCAAGCCCTTGTACATATTGAGGTGTTTTACCTGGGAAGGGTGGGAACAGTTCAGCAACAGCTGGCCTGGGGCTCTGCTCACGTTTACTCACAGAGGCCCCGGCACGGTCCCCCAGCTTTGCAATGAGGACGCTCCTTGCGTGGAGGGGCCGGGCTGCTGGCTGTATGGGAGATGATTCCCCACCTCTGACCAATTTCAGAATTGTTTACCGCTGGAGCAAGTGCCCTGATAGGGTTTTCCTCTGTATAACTGCTGGGTTCAGGTTTTTTGTTTTCTTTTTTGGTTCAAGTTAGAATTCATTCATCTTTTATGTATTTACTGATATAAGCATGGAAATAATTCATTCATAGAAATACATCTGTGTGAAGGGAAGAACTTTTTTCTGTTTTATTTTTAAATTTCATTTCTAAAATTTTGAAGTTTAATTATATTTATTTTTCTATACAGCAGGTTATTATTAGTTATCTATTTTATTCATATACATATATACAGGTCAATACCTATCTCCCAACTCATCTGACCACCAACACCCCATGGCTTCCCCCACTTGGTGTCCATACGTTTGTTCTCTACCTCTGTTTCTCTATTTCTGCCCTGCAAACCTGTTCATCTGTACCATATATCTAGGTTCCACATACATGCATTAATACAGAATATTTGTTTTGCTCTTTCTGACTTACTTCATTCTGTATGACAGTCTCTAGATCCACCGACTTCTCTACAAACAACCCAGTTTCATTCCTTTTCATGGCTGAGTCATATCCCATTTTATATATGTACCACATCTTTATCCATTCGTCTGTCTGTGGGCATTTAGGTTGCTTCCATTACCTGGCTATTGTAAATAGTGCTGCAATGAACATTGTGGTGAATGTGTGTTTTTGATTTATGCTTTTCTTTGGGTATATGCCCAGAAGTGGGATTGCTGGATCCTATGGTAATTCTATTTCTAGTTTCTTTAAGGAAACTCCATACTGTTCTCCATAGTGACTGTATCAATTTACCTTCCCACTAATAGTGGAAGAGGGTTCCATTTGTCCACACCCTCCCCAGAATTTGTTGTTTGTAGATTTTCTGATGATGCCGATTCTAACAGGTGTGAGGTGATACCTCATTGTCGTTGTGATTTGCATTTCTCTAATAATTAGTGGTGTTGAGCAGCTTTTCATGTGCGTCTTGGCCGTCTCTGTGACTTCTTTGAAGAAACGTCTATTTAGATCTTCTGCCCATTTTTGTATTGGGTTCTTTGTTTTATTAATATTAAGCTGCGTGAGCAGTTTATATATGTTGGAGATTAAACCATTGTCCATTGATTCGTTTGCGAACGTTTTGGCCCATTCTGAGGGTTGCCTTTTTCCATTCCCGTTTTTTTTAACCAAAAAAGAAAGAAAGCAAAAGAAGCAGAACACTAATGTGCGTGAAATATGCCTCTTGAAACTGTCGTTTGGAAATATGGACCTCTTTTGAACTTTTTGGTCGATATATGACCCCAGGATTTGTTTTCAGGGCAGGTGTCATTTACAGGCCAGCAATGATTTGGAATATCCACTGACCATTAGCGCTGGGATTAAAGCTGATGTTGTGTGAAACGGCCACAAGGTGGCAGCAGTTCTCCCTTAGCAAATCTGGTTACCAGGACAACAGAGCCTCAATGGAAGCCATGTTCTAGATTGGAATTTAGAATGGAATGTGCCAGGAGAAAGCCCCTCAAGTTTGTCTCACAACTTCTTGTTCGTGTTTTTAATTTAATTTTTAATTTTTTATTACAGCAAGTTTGATTACAACGTTTGGCTTGTGGTAGGTGTGCAAGATGTGGTTCTCTTAGACATATACATATGTCTGTTCTTCCTGGGACCCTTTTCCCATGTACGTTATGACAGAATGTTGAGTAGTCTTCTCTTGGCATTCCGTAGGTCTTTGGTGATTATATATTTCACCTGTGTTTGTATATGTCTCTTAACCCCAATATCGTAATGAATCGAATCCTCACTCCTTTCCATTGGTGAACCATAAGTTTGTTTAATGAATCTGTGATTGCCCTTCTCCGTGGAAATATCTTCCCTGGTATCCGTTTTTAGGTAACACCTATAAGTGATATCCTACGATATGTGTCTTTCACTTTCTGACTTACTACAAGTCACATGATTACCTGTAGACTCATCTACGGGGCTGCAAATGGCATTGTGTCCTTTTTTTCCTTGGCTAATATTCTGTCTTAGCGAGGTCCATTTTCTGCAATGTGATTCCCTGAGGGCTGAGGATTAGCTGACCTGGGCAGCCTGACCCTGCCGGCAAGCCCTCCCCAGGTGTGCCTGGGTCGAGGTCAATAGAAACAGCACTCCAGGTAACAATAGCCCCTGCAGCTGTGCCTGACTCCATATTCTCTGCCCCGTCAGCAGTCTCGGTGCTGTGCTGGTGGGAGGGTGTGAGGGTCCACGGCTTTTTTGGTGGCCCGGTGTGAGTGGGGATCTGCTGGACTTTCTGCAGGAGTTGCCAGGCTGCCACCTGTAAAGAAGAGGATGTGTCACCCATAACTTCCGCTGGAATTTCTCTCCGGGCTGAGGTGAGGAAGGAAAAAAAGGAGTGGGGGCCGGGACAGGAGGGGTATCTCAGGTAGGGAAATGGAAAGCTTCCAGAAGAGCGCCTGGGTCCAGGACCATCCTGGCTGGCCTGCAGGCACCAAGTTGGCCTGCGTGCTGTCGCTGGTGTGGCTCCACGACCCTTCCTCTAGGCTTTCAAGCCCTTGTACATATTCAGGTGTTTTACCTGTGAAGGGTGGGAACAGTTCAGCAGCAGCTGGCCTTGGGCTCAGCTCACGTTTACTCACAGAGGCCTTGGCACAGTCCCCCAGCTTTGCAATGAGGACGCTCCTTGCGTGGGGGTGCCGGGCTGCTGGCTGTATGGGAGATGATTCCCCACATCTGACCAATTTCAGAATTGTTTACCTCTGGAGCAAGTGCCCTGATAGGGTTTTCCTCTGTATAACTGCTGGGTTCAGGTTTTTTTTTTCTTTTTTTGTTCAAGTTAGAATTCATTCATCTTTTATGTATTTACTGATATAAGCATGGAAATAATTCATTCATAGAAATACATCTGTGTGAAGGGAAGAACTTTTTTCTGTTTTATTTTTAAATTTCATTTCTAAAATTTTGAAGTTTAATTATATTTATTTTTCTATACAGCAGGTTATTATTAGTTATCTATTTTATTCATATACATATATACAGGTCAATACCTATCTCCCAACTCATCTGACCACAACACCCCATGGCTTCCCCGACTTGGTGTCCATACGTTTGTTCTCTACCTCTGTTTCTCTATTTCTGCCCTGCAAACCTGTTCATCTGTACCATATATCTAGGTTCCACATACATGCATTAATACAGAATATTTGTTTTGCTCTTTCTGACTTACTTCATTCTGTATGACATTCTCTAGATCCACCGACTTCTCTACAAACAACCCAGTTTCATTCCTTTTCATGGCTGAGTCATATCCCATTTTATATATGTACCACATCTTTATCCATTCGTCTGTCTGTGGGCATTTAGGTTGCTTCCATTACCTGGCTATTGTAAATAGTGCTGCAATGAACATTGTGGTGAATGTGTGTTTTTGATTTATGGTTGTCTCTGGGTATATGCCCAGAAGTGGGATTGCTGGATCCTATGGTAATTCTATTTCTAGTTTCTTTAAGGAAACTCCATACTCTTCTCCATAGTGACTGTAACAATTTACCTTCCCACCAATAGTGGAAGAGGGTTCCTTTTGTCCACAACCTCCCCAGAATTTGTTGTTTGTAGATTTTCTGATGATGCCGATTCTAACAGGTGTGAGGTGATACCTCATTTTCGTTTTGATTTGCATTTCTCTAATAATTAGTGGTGTTGAGCAGCTTTTCATGTGCGTCTTAGCCGTCTCTGTGACTTCTTTGAAGAAACGTCTATTTAGATCTTCTGCCCATATTTGTATTAGGGTTGTTTGTTTTATTAATATTAAGCTGCGTGAGCTGTTTATATATATTGGAGATTAAACCTTTGTCCATTGATTCATTTGCGAACGTTTTCGCCCATTCTGAGGGTTGCCTTTTTCCATTCCCGTTGTTTTTAACCAAAAAAGAAAGAAAGCAAAAGAAGCAGAACACTAATGTGTGTGAAATATTCCTCTTGAAACTGTCGTTTTGAAATATGGACGTCTTTTGAAATTTTTGGTCGATATATGACCCCAGGATTTGTTTTCAGGGCAGGTGTCATTTACAGGCCTGCAATGATTTGGAATATCCACTGACCATTAGCGCTGGGATTAAAGCTGCTGTTGTGTGAAGCGGCCACAAGGTGGCAGCAGTTCTCCCTTAGCAAATCTGCTTACTAGGGCAACAGAGCCTCAATGGAAGCCGTGTTCTAGATTGGAATTTAGAATGGAATGTGCCAGGAGAAAGCCCCTCAAGTTTGTCTCACTACTTCTTGTTCGTGTTTTTAATTTAATTTTTAATTTTTTATTACAGCAAGTTTGATTACATCGTTTGGCTTGTTGTAGGTGTGCAAGATGTGGTTCTTTTACACATATACATATGTCTGTTCTTCCTGGGACCCTTTTCCCATGTACGTTATGACAGAATGTTGAGTAGTCTTCTCTTGGCATTCCGTAGGTCTTTGGTGATTATATATTTCACCTGTGTTTGTATATGTCTCTTAACACCAATATCGTAATGAATCCAATCCTCACACCTTTCCATTGGTGAACCATAAGTTTGTTTAATGAATCTGTGATTGCCCTTCTCCGTGGAAATATCTGCCCTGGTATCCGTTTTTAGGTAACACCTGTAAGTGATATCCTACGATATGTGTCTTTCACTTTCTGACTTACTACAAGTCACGTGATTACCTGTAGACTCATCTACGGGGCTGCAAATGGCATTGTGTCCGGTTTTTCCTTGGCTAATATTCTGTCTTAGCGAGGTCCATTTTCTGCAATGTGATTCCCTGAGGGCTGAGGATTAGCTGACCTGGGCAGCCTGACCCTGCCGGCAAGCCCTCCCCAGGTGTGCCTGGGTTGAGGTCAATAGAAACAGCACTCCAGGCAGCAATAGCCCCTGCAGCTGTGCCTGACTCCATATTCTCTGCCCCGTCAGCAGTCTCGCGACTGTGCTGGTGGGAGGGTGTGAGGGTCCACGGCTTTGTTGGTGGCCCGGTGTGAGTGGGGCTCTGCTGGACTTTCTGCAGGAGTTGCCAGGCTGCCACTTGTAAAGAAGAGGATGTGTCACCCATAACTTCCGCTGGAATTTCTCTCCGGGCTGAGGTGAGGAAGGAAAAAAAGGAGTGGGGGCCGGGACAGGAGGGGTATCTCAGGCAGGGAAATGGAAAGCTTCCAGAAGAGCGCCCGGGGCCAGGACCATCCTGGCTGGCCTGCAGGCACCAAGTTGGCCTGCGTGCTGTCGCTGGTGTGGCTCCACGGCCCTTCCTCTAGGCTTTCAAGCCCTTGTACATATTCAGGTGTTTTACCTGGGAAGGGTGGGAACAGTTCAGCAACAGCTGGCCTGGGGCTCTGCTCACGTTTACTCACAGAGGCCCCGGCACGGTCCCCCAGCTTTGCAATGAGGACGCTCCTTGCGTGGAGGGGCCGGGCTGCTGGCTGTATGGGAGATGATTCCCCACCTCTGACCAATTTCAGAATTGTTTACCGCTGGAGCAAGTGCCCTGATAGGGTTTTCCTCTGTATAACTGCTGGGTTCAGGTTTTTTGTTTTCTTTTTTGGTTCAAGTTAGAATTCATTCATGTTTTATGTATTTACTGATATAAGCATGGAAATAATTCATTCATAGAAATACATCTGTGTGAAGGGAAGAACTTTTTTCTGTTTTATTTTTAAATTTCATTTCTAAAATTTTGAAGTTTAATTATATTTATTTTTCTATACAGCAGGTTATTATTAGTTATCTATTTTATTCATATACATATATACAGGTCAATACCTATCTCCCAACTCATCTGACCACCAACACCCCATGGCTTCCCCCACTTGGTGTCCATACGTTTGTTCTCTACCTCTGTTTCTCTATTTCTGCCCTGCAAACCTGTTCATCTGTACCATATATCTAGGTTCCACATACATGCATTAATACAGAATATTTGTTTTGCTCTTTCTGACTTACTTCATTCTGTATGACAGTCTCTAGATCCACCGACTTCTCTACAAACAACCCAGTTTCATTCCTTTTCATGGCTGAGTCATATTCCATTTTATATATGTACCACATCTTTATCCATTCGTCTGTCTGTGGGCATTTAGGTTGCTTCCATTACCTGGCTATTGTAAATAGTGCTGCAATGAACATTGTGGTGAATGTGTGTTTTTGATTTATGCTTTTCTTTGGGTATATGCCCAGAAGTGGGATTGCTGGATCCTATGGTAATTCTATTTCTAGTTTCTTTAAGGAAACTCCATACTGTTCTCCATAGTGACTGTATCAATTTACCTTCCCACTAATAGTGGAAGAGGGTTCCATTTGTCCACACCCTCCCCAGAATTTGTTGTTTGTAGATTTTCTGATGATGCCGATTCTAACAGGTGTGAGGTGATACCTCATTGTCGTTGTGATTTGCATTTCTCTAATAATTAGTGGTGTTGAGCAGCTTTTCATGTGCGTCTTGGCCGTCTCTGTGACTTCTTTGAAGAAACGTCTATTTAGATCTTCTGCCCATTTTTGTATTGGGTTGTTTGTTTTATTAATATTAAGCTGCGTGAGCAGTTTATATATGTTGGAGATTAAACCATTGTCCATTGATTCGTTTGCGAACGTTTTGGCCCATTCTGAGGGTTGCCTTTTTCCATTCCCGTTTTTTTTTTACCAAAAAAGAAAGAAAGCAAAAGAAGCAGAACACTAATGTGCGTGAAATATGCCTCTTGAAACTGTCGTTTTGAAATATGGACGTCTTTTGAAATTTTTGGTCGATATATGACCCCAGGATTTGTTTTCAGGGCAGGTGTCATTTACAGGCCTGCAATGATTTGGAATATCCACTGACCATTAGCGCTGGGATTAAAGCTGCTGTTGTGTGAAGCGGCCACAAGGTGGCAGCAGTTCTCCCTTAGCAAATCTGCTTACTAGGGCAACAGAGCCTCAATGGAAGCCGTGTTCTAGATTGGAATTTAGAATGGAATGTGCCAGGAGAAAGCCCCTCAAGTTTGTCTCACTACTTCTTGTTCGTGTTTTTAATTTAATTTTTAATTTTTTATTACAGCAAGTTTGATTACATCGTTTGGCTTGTTGTAGGTGTGCAAGATGTGGTTCTTTTACACATATACATATGTCTGTTCTTCCTGGGACCCTTTTCCTATGTACGTTATGACAGAATGTTGAGTAGTCTTCTCTTGGCATTCCGTAGGTCTTTGGTGATTATATATTTCACCTGTGTTTGTATATGTCTCTTAACACCAATATCGTAATGAATCCAATCCTCACACCTTTCCATTGGTGAACCATAAGTTTGTTTAATGAATCTGTGATTGCCCTTCTCCGTGGAAATATCTGCCCTGGTATCCGTTTTTAGGTAACACCTGTAAGTGATATCCTACGATATGTGTCTTTCACTTTCTGACTTACTACAAGTCACGTGATTACCTGTAGACTCATCTACGGGGCTGCAAATGGCATTGTGTCCGGTTTTTCCTTGGCTAATATTCTGTCTTAGCGAGGTCCATTTTCTGCAATGTGATTCCCTGAGGGCTGAGGATTAGCTGACCTGGGCAGCCTGACCCTGCCGGCAAGCCCTCCCCAGGTGTGCCTGGGTTGAGGTCAATAGAAACAGCACTCCAGGCAGCAATAGCCCCTGCAGCTGTGCCTGACTCCATATTCTCTGCCCCGTCAGCAGTCTCGGGACTGTGCTGGTGGGAGGGTGTGAGGGTCCACGGCTTTGTTGGTGGCCCGGTGTGAGTGGGGCTCTGCTGGACTTTCTGCAGGAGTTGCCAGGCTGCCACTTGTAAAGAAGAGGATGTGTCACCCATAACTTCCGCTGGAATTTCTCTCCGGGCTGAGGTGAGGAAGGAAAAAAAGGAGTGGGGGCCGGGACAGGAGGGGTATCTCAGGCAGGGAAATGGAAAGCTTCCAGAAGAGCGCCCGGGGCCAGGACCATCCTGGCTGGCCTGCAGGCACCAAGTTGGCCTGCGTGCTGTCGCTGGTGTGGCTCCACGGCCCTTCCTCTAGGCTTTCAAGCCCTTGTACATATTCAGGTGTTTTACCTGGGAAGGGTGGGAACAGTTCAGCAACAGCTGGCCTGGGGCTCTGCTCACGTTTACTCACAGAGGCCCCGGCACGGTCCCCCAGCTTTGCAATGAGGACGCTCCTTGCGTGGAGGGGCCGGGCTGCTGGCTGTATGGGAGATGATTCCCCACCTCTGACCAATTTCAGAATTGTTTACCGCTGGAGCAAGTGCCCTGATAGGGTTTTCCTCTGTATAACTGCTGGGTTCAGGTTTTTTGTTTTCTTTTTTGGTTCAAGTTAGAATTCATTCATCTTTTATGTATTTACTGATATAAGCATGGAAATAATTCATTCATAGAAATACATCTGTGTGAAGGGAAGAACTTTTTTCTGTTTTATTTTTAAATTTCATTTCTAAAATTTTGAAGTTTAATTATATTTATTTTTCTATACAGCAGGTTATTATTAGTTATCTATTTTATTCATATACATATATACAGGTCAATACCTATCTCCCAACTCATCTGACCACCAACACCCCATGGCTTCCCCCACTTGGTGTCCATACGTTTGTTCTCTACCTCTGTTTCTCTATTTCTGCCCTGCAAACCTGTTCATCTGTACCATATATCTAGGTTCCACATACATGCATTAATACAGAATATTTGTTTTGCTCTTTCTGACTTACTTCATTCTGTATGACAGTCTCTAGGTCCACCGACTTCTCTACAAACAACCCAGTTTCATTCCTTTTCATGGCTGAGTCATATTCCATTTTATATATGTACCACATCTTTATCCATTCGTCTGTCTGTGGGCATTTAGGTTGCTTCCATTACCTGGCTATTGTAAATAGTGCTGCAATGAACATTGTGGTGAATGTGTGTTTTTGATTTATGCTTTTCTTTGGGTATATGCCCAGAAGTGGGATTGCTGGATCCTATGGTAATTCTATTTCTAGTTTCTTTAAGGAAACTCCATACTGTTCTCCATAGTGACTGTATCAATTTACCTTCCCACTAATAGTGGAAGAGGGTTCCATTTGTCCACACCCTCCCCAGAATTTGTTGTTTGTAGATTTTCTGATGATGCCGATTCTAACAGGTGTGAGGTGATACCTCATTGTCGTTGTGATTTGCATTTCTCTAATAATTAGTGGTGTTGAGCAGCTTTTCATGTGCGTCTTGGCCGTCTCTGTGACTTCTTTGAAGAAACGTCTATTTAGATCTTCTGCCCATTTTTGTATTGGGTTGTTTGTTTTATTAATATTAAGCTGCGTGAGCAGTTTATATATGTTGGAGATTAAACCATTGTCCATTGATTCGTTTGCGAACGTTTTGGCCCATTCTGAGGGTTGCCTTTTTCCATTCCCGTTTTTTTTTACCAAAAAAGAAAGAAAGCAAAAGAAGCAGAACACTAATGTGCGTGAAATATGCCTCTTGAAACTGTCGTTTGTAAATATGGACCTCTTTTGAACTTTTTGGTCGATGTATGACGCCAGGATTTGTTTTCAGGGCAGGTGTCATTTACAGGCCAGCAATGATTTGGAATATCCACTGACCATTAGCGCTGGGATTAAAGCTGATGTTGTGTGAAACGGCCACAAGGTGGCAGCAGTTCTCCCTTAGCAAATCTGGTTACCAGGGCAACAGAGCCCCAATGGAAGCCATGTTCTAGATTGGAATTTAGAATGGAATGTGCCAGGAGAAAGCCCCTCAAGTTTGTCTCACTACTTCTTGTTCGTGTTTTTAATTTAATTTTTAATTTTTTATTACAGCAAGTTTGATTACAACGTTTGGCTTGTGGTAGGTGTGCAAGATGTGGTTCTCTTAGACATATACATATGTCTGTTCTTCCTGGGACCCTTTTCCCATGTACGTTATGACAGAATGTTGAGTAGTCTTCTCTTGGCATTCCGTAGGTCTTTGGTGATTATATATTTCACCTGTGTTTGTATATGTCTCTTAACCCCAATATCGTAATGAATCGAATCCTCACTCCTTTCCATTGGTGAACCATAAGTTTGTTTAATGAATCTGTGATTGCCCTTCTCCGTGGAAATATCTGCCCTGGTATCCGTTTTTAGGTAACACCTGTAAGTGATATCCTACGATATATGTCTTTCACTTTCTGACTTACTACAAGTCACGTGATTACCTGTAGACTCATCTACGGGGCTGCAAATGGCATTGTGTCCGGTTTTTCCTTGGCTAATATTCTGTCTTAGTGAGGTCCATTTTCTGCAATGTGATTCCCTGAGGGCTGAGGATTAGCTGACCTGGGCAGCCTGACCCTGCCGGCAAGCCCTCCCCAGGTGTGCCTGGGTTGAGGTCAATAGAAACAGCACTCCAGGCAGCAATAGCCCCTGCAGCTGTGCCTGACTCCATATTCTCTGCCCCATCAGCAGTCTCGCGACTGTGCTGGTGGGAGGGTGTGAGGGTCCACGGCTTTGTTGGTGGCCCGGTGTGAGTGGGGCTCTGCTGGACTTTCTGCAGGAGTTGCCAGGCTGCCACTTGTAAAGAAGAGGATGTGTCACCCATAACTTCCGCTGGAATTTCTCTCCGGGCTGAGGTGAGGAAGGAAAAAAAGGAGTGGGGGCCGGGACAGGAGGGGTATCTCAGGCAGGGAAATGGAAAGCTTCCAGAAGAGCGCCCGGGGCCAGGACCATCCTGGCTGGCCTGCAGGCACCAAGTTGGCCTGCGTGCTGTCGCTGGTGTGGCTCCACGGCCCTTCCTCTAGGCTTTCAAGCCCTTGTACATATTCAGGTGTTTTACCTGGGAAGGGTGGGAACAGTTCAGCAACAGCTGGCCTGGGGCTCTGCTCACGTTTACTCACAGAGGCCCCGGCACGGTCCCCCAGCTTTGCAATGAGGACGCTCCTTGCGTGGAGGGGCCGGGCTGCTGGCTGTATGGGAGATGATTCCCCACCTCTGACCAATTTCAGAATTGTTTACCGCTGGAGCAAGTGCCCTGATAGGGTTTTCCTCTGTATAACTGCTGGGTTCAGGTTTTTTGTTTTCTTTTTTGGTTCAAGTTAGAATTCATTCATCTTTTATGTATTTACTGATATAAGCATGGAAATAATTCATTCATAGAAATACATCTGTGTGAAGGGAAGAACTTTTTTCTGTTTTATTTTTAAATTTCATTTCTAAAATTTTGAAGTTTAATTATATTTATTTTTCTATACAGCAGGTTATTATTAGTTATCTATTTTATTCATATACATATATACAGGTCAATACCTATCTCCCAACTCATCTGACCACCAACACCCCATGGCTTCCCCCACTTGGTGTCCATACGTTTGTTCTCTACCTCTGTTTCTCTATTTCTGCCCTGCAAACCTGTTCATCTGTACCATATATCTAGGTTCCACATACATGCATTAATACAGAATATTTGTTTTGCTCTTTCTGACTTACTTCATTCTGTATGACAGTCTCTAGATCCACCGACTTCTCTACAAACAACCCAGTTTCATTCCTTTTCATGGCTGAGTCATATTCCATTTTATATATGTACCACATCTTTATCCATTCGTCTGTCTGTGGGCATTTAGGTTGCTTCCATTACCTGGCTATTGTAAATAGTGCTGCAATGAACATTGTGGTGAATGTGTGTTTTTGATTTATGCTTTTCTTTGGGTATATGCCCAGAAGTGGGATTGCTGGATCCTATGGTAATTCTATTTCTAGTTTCTTTAAGGAAACTCCATACTGTTCTCCATAGTGACTGTATCAATTTACCTTCCCACTAATAGTGGAAGAGGGTTCCATTTGTCCACACCCTCCCCAGAATTTGTTGTTTGTAGATTTTCTGATGATGCCGATTCTAACAGGTGTGAGGTGATACCTCATTGTCGTTGTGATTTGCATTTCTCTAATAATTAGTGGTGTTGAGCAGCTTTTCATGTGCGTCTTGGCCGTCTCTGTGACTTCTTTGAAGAAACGTCTATTTAGATCTTCTGCCCATTTTTGTATTGGGTTCTTTGTTTTATTAATATTAAGCTGCGTGAGCAGTTTATATATGTTGGAGATTAAACCATTGTCCATTGATTCGTTTGCGAACGTTTTGGCCCATTCTGAGGGTTGCCTTTTTCCATTCCCGTTTTTTTTAACCAAAAAAGAAAGAAAGCAAAAGAAGCAGAACACTAATGTGCGTGAAATATGCCTCTTGAAACTGTCGTTTGGAAATATGGACCTCTTTTGAACTTTTTGGTCGATATATGACCCCAGGATTTGTTTTCAGGGCAGGTGTCATTTACAGGCCAGCAATGATTTGGAATATCCACTGACCATTAGCGCTGGGATTAAAGCTGATGTTGTGTGAAACGGCCACAAGGTGGCAGCAGTTCTCCCTTAGCAAATCTGGTTACCAGGACAACAGAGCCTCAATGGAAGCCATGTTCTAGATTGGAATTTAGAATGGAATGTGCCAGGAGAAAGCCCCTCAAGTTTGTCTCACAACTTCTTGTTCGTGTTTTTAATTTAATTTTTAATTTTTTATTACAGCAAGTTTGATTACAACGTTTGGCTTGTGGTAGGTGTGCAAGATGTGGTTCTCTTAGACATATACATATGTCTGTTCTTCCTGGGACCCTTTTCCCATGTACGTTATGACAGAATGTTGAGTAGTCTTCTCTTGGCATTCCGTAGGTCTTTGGTGATTATATATTTCACCTGTGTTTGTATATGTCTCTTAACCCCAATATCGTAATGAATCGAATCCTCACTCCTTTCCATTGGTGAACCATAAGTTTGTTTAATGAATCTGTGATTGCCCTTCTCCGTGGAAATATCTTCCCTGGTATCCGTTTTTAGGTAACACCTATAAGTGATATCCTACGATATGTGTCTTTCACTTTCTGACTTACTACAAGTCACATGATTACCTGTAGACTCATCTACGGGGCTGCAAATGGCATTGTGTCCTTTTTTTCCTTGGCTAATATTCTGTCTTAGCGAGGTCCATTTTCTGCAATGTGATTCCCTGAGGGCTGAGGATTAGCTGACCTGGGCAGCCTGACCCTGCCGGCAAGCCCTCCCCAGGTGTGCCTGGGTCGAGGTCAATAGAAACAGCACTCCAGGTAACAATAGCCCCTGCAGCTGTGCCTGACTCCATATTCTCTGCCCCGTCAGCAGTCTCGGTGCTGTGCTGGTGGGAGGGTGTGAGGGTCCACGGCTTTGTTGGTGGCCCGGTGTGAGTGGGGATCTGCTGGACTTTCTGCAGGAGTTGCCAGGCTGCCACCTGTAAAGAAGAGGATGTGTCACCCATAACTTCCGCTGGAATTTCTCTCCGGGCTGAGGTGAGGAAGGAAAAAAAGGAGTGGGGGCCGGGACAGGAGGGGTATCTCAGGTAGGGAAATGGAAAGCTTCCAGAAGAGCGCCTGGGTCCAGGACCATCCTGGCTGGCCTGCAGGCACCAAGTTGGCCTGCGTGCTGTCGCTGGTGTGGCTCCACGACCCTTCCTCTAGGCTTTCAAGCCCTTGTACATATTCAGGTGTTTTACCTGTGAAGGGTGGGAACAGTTCAGCAGCAGCTGGCCTTGGGCTCAGCTCACGTTTACTCACAGAGGCCTTGGCACAGTCCCCCAGCTTTGCAATGAGGACGCTCCTTGCGTGGGGGTGCCGGGCTGCTGGCTGTATGGGAGATGATTCCCCACCTCTGACCAATTTCAGAATTGTTTACCTCTGGAGCAAGTGCCCTGATAGGGTTTTCCTCTGTATAACTGCTGGGTTCAGGTTTTTTTTTTCTTTTTTTGTTCAAGTTAGAATTCATTCATCTTTTATGTATTTACTGATATAAGCATGGAAATAATTCATTCATAGAAATACATCTGTGTGAAGGGAAGAACTTTTTTCTGTTTTATTTTTAAATTTCATTTCTAAAATTTTGAAGTTTAATTATATTTATTTTTCTATACAGCAGGTTATTATTAGTTATCTATTTTATTCATATACATATATACAGGTCAATACCTATCTCCCAACTCATCTGACCACAACACCCCATGGCTTCCCCGACTTGGTGTCCATACGTTTGTTCTCTACCTCTGTTTCTCTATTTCTGCCCTGCAAACCTGTTCATCTGTACCATATATCTAGGTTCCACATACATGCATTAATACAGAATATTTGTTTTGCTCTTTCTGACTTACTTCATTCTGTATGACATTCTCTAGATCCACCGACTTCTCTACAAACAACCCAGTTTCATTCCTTTTCATGGCTGAGTCATATCCCATTTTATATATGTACCACATCTTTATCCATTCGTCTGTCTGTGGGCATTTAGGTTGCTTCCATTACCTGGCTATTGTAAATAGTGCTGCAATGAACATTGTGGTGAATGTGTGTTTTTGATTTATGGTTGTCTCTGGGTATATGCCCAGAAGTGGGATTGCTGGATCCTATGGTAATTCTATTTCTAGTTTCTTTAAGGAAACTCCATACTCTTCTCCATAGTGACTGTAACAATTTACCTTCCCACCAATAGTGGAAGAGGGTTCCTTTTGTCCACAACCTCCCCAGAATTTGTTGTTTGTAGATTTTCTGATGATGCCGATTCTAACAGGTGTGAGGTGATACCTCATTTTCGTTTTGATTTGCATTTCTCTAATAATTAGTGGTGTTGAGCAGCTTTTCATGTGCGTCTTAGCCGTCTCTGTGACTTCTTTGAAGAAACGTCTATTTAGATCTTCTGCCCATATTTGTATTAGGGTTGTTTGTTTTATTAATATTAAGCTGCGTGAGCTGTTTATATATATTGGAGATTAAACCTTTGTCCATTGATTCATTTGCGAACGTTTTCGCCCATTCTGAGGGTTGCCTTTTTCCATTCCCGTTGTTTTTAACCAAAAAAGAAAGAAAGCAAAAGAAGCAGAACACTAATGTGCGTGAAATATTCCTCTTGAAACTGTCGTTTTGAAATATGGACGTCTTTTGAAATTTTTGGTCGATATATGACCCCAGGATTTGTTTTCAGGGCAGGTGTCATTTACAGGCCTGCAATGATTTGGAATATCCACTGACCATTAGCGCTGGGATTAAAGCTGCTGTTGTGTGAAGCGGCCACAAGGTGGCAGCAGTTCTCCCTTAGCAAATCTGCTTACTAGGGCAACAGAGCCTCAATGGAAGCCGTGTTCTAGATTGGAATTTAGAATGGAATGTGCCAGGAGAAAGCCCCTCAAGTTTGTCTCACTACTTCTTGTTCGTGTTTTTAATTTAATTTTTAATTTTTTATTACAGCAAGTTTGATTACATCGTTTGGCTTGTTGTAGGTGTGCAAGATGTGGTTCTTTTACACATATACATATGTCTGTTCTTCCTGGGACCCTTTTCCCATGTACGTTATGACAGAATGTTGAGTAGTCTTCTCTTGGCATTCCGTAGGTCTTTGGTGATTATATATTTCACCTGTGTTTGTATATGTCTCTTAACACCAATATCGTAATGAATCCAATCCTCACACCTTTCCATTGGTGAACCATAAGTTTGTTTAATGAATCTGTGATTGCCCTTCTCCGTGGAAATATCTGCCCTGGTATCCGTTTTTAGGTAACACCTGTAAGTGATATCCTACGATATGTGTCTTTCACTTTCTGACTTACTACAAGTCACGTGATTACCTGTAGACTCATCTACGGGGCTGCAAATGGCATTGTGTCCGGTTTTTCCTTGGCTAATATTCTGTCTTAGCGAGGTCCATTTTCTGCAATGTGATTCCCTGAGGGCTGAGGATTAGCTGACCTGGGCAGCCTGACCCTGCCGGCAAGCCCTCCCCAGGTGTGCCTGGGTTGAGGTCAATAGAAACAGCACTCCAGGCAGCAATAGCCCCTGCAGCTGTGCCTGACTCCATATTCTCTGCCCCGTCAGCAGTCTCGCGACTGTGCTGGTGGGAGGGTGTGAGGGTCCACGGCTTTGTTGGTGGCCCGGTGTGAGTGGGGCTCTGCTGGACTTTCTGCAGGAGTTGCCAGGCTGCCACTTGTAAAGAAGAGGATGTGTCACCCATAACTTCCGCTGGAATTTCTCTCCGGGCTGAGGTGAGGAAGGAAAAAAAGGAGTGGGGGCCGGGACAGGAGGGGTATCTCAGGCAGGGAAATGGAAAGCTTCCAGAAGAGCGCCCGGGGCCAGGACCATCCTGGCTGGCCTGCAGGCACCAAGTTGGCCTGCGTGCTGTCGCTGGTGTGGCTCCACGGCCCTTCCTCTAGGCTTTCAAGCCCTTGTACATATTCAGGTGTTTTACCTGGGAAGGGTGGGAACAGTTCAGCAACAGCTGGCCTGGGGCTCTGCTCACGTTTACTCACAGAGGCCCCGGCACGGTCCCCCAGCTTTGCAATGAGGACGCTCCTTGCGTGGAGGGGCCGGGCTGCTGGCTGTATGGGAGATGATTCCCCACCTCTGACCAATTTCAGAATTGTTTACCGCTGGAGCAAGTGCCCTGATAGGGTTTTCCTCTGTATAACTGCTGGGTTCAGGTTTTTTGTTTTCTTTTTTGGTTCAAGTTAGAATTCATTCATGTTTTATGTATTTACTGATATAAGCATGGAAATAATTCATTCATAGAAATACATCTGTGTGAAGGGAAGAACTTTTTTCTGTTTTATTTTTAAATTTCATTTCTAAAATTTTGAAGTTTAATTATATTTATTTTTCTATACAGCAGGTTATTATTAGTTATCTATTTTATTCATATACATATATACAGGTCAATACCTATCTCCCAACTCATCTGACCACCAACACCCCATGGCTTCCCCCACTTGGTGTCCATACGTTTGTTCTCTACCTCTGTTTCTCTATTTCTGCCCTGCAAACCTGTTCATCTGTACCATATATCTAGGTTCCACATACATGCATTAATACAGAATATTTGTTTTGCTCTTTCTGACTTACTTCATTCTGTATGACAGTCTCTAGATCCACCGACTTCTCTACAAACAACCCAGTTTCATTCCTTTTCATGGCTGAGTCATATTCCATTTTATATATGTACCACATCTTTATCCATTCGTCTGTCTGTGGGCATTTAGGTTGCTTCCATTACCTGGCTATTGTAAATAGTGCTGCAATGAACATTGTGGTGAATGTGTGTTTTTGATTTATGCTTTTCTTTGGGTATATGCCCAGAAGTGGGATTGCTGGATCCTATGGTAATTCTATTTCTAGTTTCTTTAAGGAAACTCCATACTGTTCTCCATAGTGACTGTATCAATTTACCTTCCCACTAATAGTGGAAGAGGGTTCCATTTGTCCACACCCTCCCCAGAATTTGTTGTTTGTAGATTTTCTGATGATGCCGATTCTAACAGGTGTGAGGTGATACCTCATTGTCGTTGTGATTTGCATTTCTCTAATAATTAGTGGTGTTGAGCAGCTTTTCATGTGCGTCTTGGCCGTCTCTGTGACTTCTTTGAAGAAACGTCTATTTAGATCTTCTGCCCATTTTTGTATTGGGTTGTTTGTTTTATTAATATTAAGCTGCGTGAGCAGTTTATATATGTTGGAGATTAAACCATTGTCCATTGATTCGTTTGCGAACGTTTTGGCCCATTCTGAGGGTTGCCTTTTTCCATTCCCGTTTTTTTTTTTACCAAAAAAGAAAGAAAGCAAAAGAAGCAGAACACTAATGTGCGTGAAATATGCCTCTTGAAACTGTCGTTTTGAAATATGGACGTCTTTTGAAATTTTTGGTCGATATATGACCCCAGGATTTGTTTTCAGGGCAGGTGTCATTTACAGGCCTGCAATGATTTGGAATATCCACTGACCATTAGCGCTGGGATTAAAGCTGCTGTTGTGTGAAGCGGCCACAAGGTGGCAGCAGTTCTCCCTTAGCAAATCTGCTTACTAGGGCAACAGAGCCTCAATGGAAGCCGTGTTCTAGATTGGAATTTAGAATGGAATGTGCCAGGAGAAAGCCCCTCAAGTTTGTCTCACTACTTCTTGTTCGTGTTTTTAATTTAATTTTTAATTTTTTATTACAGCAAGTTTGATTACATCGTTTGGCTTGTTGTAGGTGTGCAAGATGTGGTTCTTTTACACATATACATATGTCTGTTCTTCCTGGGACCCTTTTCCCATGTACGTTATGACAGAATGTTGAGTAGTCTTCTCTTGGCATTCCGTAGGTCTTTGGTGATTATATATTTCACCTGTGTTTGTATATGTCTCTTAACACCAATATCGTAATGAATCCAATCCTCACACCTTTCCATTGGTGAACCATAAGTTTGTTTAATGAATCTGTGATTGCCCTTCTCCGTGGAAATATCTGCCCTGGTATCCGTTTTTAGGTAACACCTGTAAGTGATATCCTACGATATGTGTCTTTCACTTTCTGACTTACTACAAGTCACGTGATTACCTGTAGACTCATCTACGGGGCTGCAAATGGCATTGTGTCCGGTTTTTCCTTGGCTAATATTCTGTCTTAGCGAGGTCCATTTTCTGCAATGTGATTCCCTGAGGGCTGAGGATTAGCTGACCTGGGCAGCCTGACCCTGCCGGCAAGCCCTCCCCAGGTGTGCCTGGGTTGAGGTCAATAGAAACAGCACTCCAGGCAGCAATAGCCCCTGCAGCTGTGCCTGACTCCATATTCTCTGCCCCGTCAGCAGTCTCGGGACTGTGCTGGTGGGAGGGTGTGAGGGTCCACGGCTTTGTTGGTGGCCCGGTGTGAGTGGGGCTCTGCTGGACTTTCTGCAGGAGTTGCCAGGCTGCCACTTGTAAAGAAGAGGATGTGTCACCCATAACTTCCGCTGGAATTTCTCTCCGGGCTGAGGTGAGGAAGGAAAAAAAGGAGTGGGGGCCGGGACAGGAGGGGTATCTCAGGCAGGGAAATGGAAAGCTTCCAGAAGAGCGCCCGGGGCCAGGACCATCCTGGCTGGCCTGCAGGCACCAAGTTGGCCTGCGTGCTGTCGCTGGTGTGGCTCCACGGCCCTTCCTCTAGGCTTTCAAGCCCTTGTACATATTCAGGTGTTTTACCTGGGAAGGGTGGGAACAGTTCAGCAACAGCTGGCCTGGGGCTCTGCTCACGTTTACTCACAGAGGCCCCGGCACGGTCCCCCAGCTTTGCAATGAGGACGCTCCTTGCGTGGAGGGGCCGGGCTGCTGGCTGTATGGGAGATGATTCCCCACCTCTGACCAATTTCAGAATTGTTTACCGCTGGAGCAAGTGCCCTGATAGGGTTTTCCTCTGTATAACTGCTGGGTTCAGGTTTTTTGTTTTCTTTTTTGGTTCAAGTTAGAATTCATTCATCTTTTATGTATTTACTGATATAAGCATGGAAATAATTCATTCATAGAAATACATCTGTGTGAAGGGAAGAACTTTTTTCTGTTTTATTTTTAAATTTCATTTCTAAAATTTTGAAGTTTAATTATATTTATTTTTCTATACAGCAGGTTATTATTAGTTATCTATTTTATTCATATACATATATACAGGTCAATACCTATCTCCCAACTCATCTGACCACCAACACCCCATGGCTTCCCCCACTTGGTGTCCATATGTCTGTTCTCTACCTCTGTTTCTCTATTTCTGCCCTGCAAACCTGTTCATCTGTACCATATATCTAGGTTCCACATACATGCATTAATACAGAATATTTGTTTTGCTCTTTCTGACTTACTTCATTCTGTATGACAGTCTCTAGGTCCACCGACTTCTCTACAAACAACCCAGTTTCATTCCTTTTCATGGCTGAGTCATATTCCATTTTATATATGTACCACATCTTTATCCATTCGTCTGTCTGTGGGCATTTAGGTTGCTTCCATTACCTGGCTATTGTAAATAGGGCTGCAATGAACATTGTGGTGAATGTGTGTTTTTGATTTATGCTTTTCTTTGGGTATATGCCCAGAAGTGGGATTGCTGGATCCTATGGTAATTCTATTTCTAGTTTCTTTAAGGAAACTCCATACTGTTCTCCATAGTGACTGTATCAATTTACCTTCCCACTAATAGTGGAAGAGGGTTCCATTTGTCCACACCCTCCCCAGAATTTGTTGTTTGTAGATTTTCTGATGATGCCGATTCTAACAGGTGTGAGGTGATACCTCATTGTCGTTGTGATTTGCATTTCTCTATTAATTAGTGGTGTTGAGCAGCTTCTCATGTGCGTCTTGGCCGTCTCTGTGACTTCTTTGAAGAAACGTCTATTTAGATCTTCTGCCCATTTTTGTATTGGGTTGTTTGTTTTATTAATATTAAGCTGCGTGAGCAGTTTATATATGTTGGAGATTAAACCATTGTCCATTGATTCGTTTGCGAACGTTTTGGCCCATTCTGAGGGTTGCCTTTTTCCATTCCCGTTTTTTTTTACCAAAAAAGAAAGAAAGCAAAAGAAGCAGAACACTAATGTGCGTGAAATATGCCTCTTGAAACTGTCGTTTGTAAATATGGACCTCTTTTGAACTTTTTGGTCGATGTATGACGCCAGGATTTGTTTTCAGGGCAGGTGTCATTTACAGGCCAGCAATGATTTGGAATATCCACTGACCATTAGCGCTGGGATTAAAGCTGATGTTGTGTGAAACGGCCACAAGGTGGCAGCAGTTCTCCCTTAGCAAATCTGCTTACCAGGGCAACAGAGCCCCAATGGAAGCCATGTTCTAGATTGGAATTTAGAATGGAATGTGCCAGGAGAAAGCCCCTCAAGTTTGTCTCACTACTTCTTGTTCGTGTTTTTAATTTAATTTTTAATTTTTTATTACAGCAAGTTTGATTACAACGTTTGGCTTGTGGTAGGTGTCAAGATGTGGTTCTCTTAGACATATACATATGTCTGTTCTTCCTGGGACCCTTTTCCCATGTACGTTATGACAGAATGTTGAGTAGTCTTCTCTTGGCATTCCGTAGGTCTTTGGTGATTATATATTTCACCTGTGTTTGTATATGTCTCTTAACCCCAATATCGTAATGAATCGAATCCTCACTCCTTTCCATTGGTGAACCATAAGTTTGTTTAATGAATCTGTGATTGCCCTTCTCCGTGGAAATATCTGCCCTGGTATCCGTTTTTAGGTAAAACCTGTAAGTGATATCCTACGATATATGTCTTTCACTTTCTGACTTACTACAAGTCACGTGATTACCTGTAGACTCATCTACGGGGCTGCAAATGGCATTGTGTCCGGTTTTTCCTTGGCTAATATTCTGTCTTAGTGAGGTCCATTTTCTGCAATGTGATTCCCTGAGGGCTGAGGATTAGCTGACCTGGGCAGCCTGACCCTGCCGGCAAGCCCTCCCCAGGTGTGCCTGGGTTGAGGTCAATAGAAACAGCACTCCAGGCAGCAATAGCCCCTGCAGCTGTGCCTGACTCCATATTCTCTGCCCCATCAGCAGTCTCGCGACTGTGCTGGTGGGAGGGTGTGAGGGTCCACGGCTTTGTTGGTGGCCCGGTGTGAGTGGGGCTCTGCTGGACTTTCTGCAGGAGTTGCCAGGCTGCCACTTGTAAAGAAGAGGATGTGTCACCCATAACTTCCGCTGGAATTTCTCTCCGGGCTGAGGTGAGGAAGGAAAAAAAGGAGTGGGGGCCGGGACAGGAGGGGTATCTCAGGCAGGGAAATGGAAAGCTTCCAGAAGAGCGCCCGGGGCCAGGACCATCCTGGCTGGCCTGCAGGCACCAAGTTGGCCTGCGTGCTGTCGCTGGTGTGGCTCCACGGCCCTTCCTCTAGGCTTTCAAGCCCTTGTACATATTCAGGTGTTTTACCTGGGAAGGGTGGGAACAGTTCAGCAACAGCTGGCCTGGGGCTCTGCTCACGTTTACTCACAGAGGCCCCGGCACGGTCCCCCAGCTTTGCAATGATGACGCTCCTTGCGTGGAGGGGCCGGGCTGCTGGCTGTATGGGAGATGATTCCCCACCTCTGACCAATTTCAGAATTGTTTACCGCTGGAGCAAGTGCCCTGATAGGGTTTTCCTCTGTATAACTGCTGGGTTCAGGTTTTTTGTTTTCTTTTTTGGTTCAAGTTAGAATTCATTCATCTTTTATGTATTTACTGATATAAGCATGGAAATAATTCATTCATAGAAATACATCTGTGTGAAGGGAAGAACTTTTTTCTGTTTTATTTTTAAATTTCATTTCTAAAATTTTGAAGTTTAATTATATTTATTTTTCTATACAGCAGGTTATTATTAGTTATCTATTTTATTCATATACATATATACAGGTCAATACCTATCTCCCAACTCATCTGACCACCAACACCCCATGGCTTCCCCCACTTGGTGTCCATACGTTTGTTCTCTACCTCTGTTTCTCTATTTCTGCCCTGCAAACCTGTTCATCTGTACCATATATCTAGGTTCCACATACATGCATTAATACAGAATATTTGTTTTGCTCTTTCTGACTTACTTCATTCTGTATGACAGTCTCTAGATCCACCGACTTCTCTACAAACAACCCAGTTTCATTCCTTTTCATGGCTGAGTCATATCCCATTTTATATATGTACCACATCTTTATCCATTCGTCTGTCTGTGGGCATTTAGGTTGCTTCCATTACCTGGCTATTGTAAATAGTGCTGCAATGAACATTGTGGTGAATGTGTGTTTTTGATTTATGCTTTTCTTTGGGTATATGCCCAGAAGTGGGATTGCTGGATCCTATGGTAATTCTATTTCTAGTTTCTTTAAGGAAACTCCATACTGTTCTCCATAGTGACTGTATCAATTTACCTTCCCACTAATAGTGGAAGAGGGTTCCATTTGTCCACACCCTCCCCAGAATTTGTTGTTTGTAGATTTTCTGATGATGCCGATTCTATCAGGTGTGAGGTGATACCTCATTGTCGTTGTGATTTGCATTTCTCTAATAATTAGTGGTGTTGAGCAGCTTTTCATGTGCGTCTTGGCCGTCTCTGTGACTTCTTTGAAGAAACGTCTATTTAGATCTTCTGCCCATTTTTGTATTGGGTTCTTTGTTTTATTAATATTAAGCTGCGTGAGCAGTTTATATATGTTGGAGATTAAACCATTGTCCATTGATTCGTTTGCGAACGTTTTGGCCCATTCTGAGGGTTGCCTTTTTCCATTCCCGTTTTTTTTAACCAAAAAAGAAAGAAAGCAAAAGAAGCAGAACACTAATGTGCGTGAAATATGCCTCTTGAAACTGTCGTTTGGAAATATGGACCTCTTTTGAACTTTTTGGTCGATATATGACCCCAGGATTTGTTTTCAGGGCAGGTGTCATTTACAGGCCAGCAATGATTTGGAATATCCACTGACCATTAGCGCTGGGATTAAAGCTGATGTTGTGTGAAACGGCCACAAGGTGGCAGCAGTTCTCCCTTAGCAAATCTGGTTACCAGGACAACAGAGCCTCAATGGAAGCCATGTTCTAGATTGGAATTTAGAATGGAATGTGCCAGGAGAAAGCCCCTCAAGTTTGTCTCACAACTTCTTGTTCGTGTTTTTAATTTAATTTTTAATTTTTTATTACAGCAAGTTTGATTACAACGTTTGGCTTGTGGTAGGTGTGCAAGATGTGGTTCTCTTAGACATATACATATGTCTGTTCTTCCTGGGACCCTTTTCCCATGTACGTTATGACAGAATGTTGAGTAGTCTTCTCTTGGCATTCCGTAGGTCTTTGGTGATTATATATTTCACCTGTGTTTGTATATGTCTCTTAACCCCAATATCGTAATGAATCGAATCCTCACTCCTTTCCATTGGTGAACCATAAGTTTGTTTAATGAATCTGTGATTGCCCTTCTCCGTGGAAATATCTTCCCTGGTATCCGTTTTTAGGTAACACCTATAAGTGATATCCTACGATATGTGTCTTTCACTTTCTGACTTACTACAAGTCACATGATTACCTGTAGACTCATCTACGGGGCTGCAAATGGCATTGTGTCCTTTTTTTCCTTGGCTAATATTCTGTCTTAGCGAGGTCCATTTTCTGCAATGTGATTCCCTGAGGGCTGAGGATTAGCTGACCTGGGCAGCCTGACCCTGCCGGCAAGCCCTCCCCAGGTGTGCCTGGGTCGAGGTCAATAGAAACAGCACTCCAGGTAACAATAGCCCCTGCAGCTGTGCCTGACTCCATATTCTCTGCCCCGTCAGCAGTCTCGGTGCTGTGCTGGTGGGAGGGTGTGAGGGTCCACGGCTTTTTTGGTGGCCCGGTGTGAGTGGGGATCTGCTGGACTTTCTGCAGGAGTTGCCAGGCTGCCACCTGTAAAGAAGAGGATGTGTCACCCATAACTTCCGCTGGAATTTCTCTCCGGGCTGAGGTGAGGAAGGAAAAAAAGGAGTGGGGGCCGGGACAGGAGGGGTATCTCAGGTAGGGAAATGGAAAGCTTCCAGAAGAGCGCCTGGGTCCAGGACCATCCTGGCTGGCCTGCAGGCACCAAGTTGGCCTGCGTGCTGTCGCTGGTGTGGCTCCACGACCCTTCCTCTAGGCTTTCAAGCCCTTGTACATATTCAGGTGTTTTACCTGTGAAGGGTGGGAACAGTTCAGCAGCAGCTGGCCTTGGGCTCAGCTCACGTTTACTCACAGAGGCCTTGGCACAGTCCCCCAGCTTTGCAATGAGGACGCTCCTTGCGTGGGGGTGCCGGGCTGCTGGCTGTATGGGAGATGATTCCCCACCTCTGACCAATTTCAGAATTGTTTACCTCTGGAGCAAGTGCCCTGATAGGGTTTTCCTCTGTATAACTGCTGGGTTCAGGTTTTTTTTTTCTTTTTTTGTTCAAGTTAGAATTCATTCATCTTTTATGTATTTACTGATATAAGCATGGAAATAATTCATTCATAGAAATACATCTGTGTGAAGGGAAGAACTTTTTTCTGTTTTATTTTTAAATTTCATTTCTAAAATTTTGAAGTTTAATTATATTTATTTTTCTATACAGCAGGTTATTATTAGTTATCTATTTTATTCATATACATATATACAGGTCAATACCTATCTCCCAACTCATCTGACCACAACACCCCATGGCTTCCCCGACTTGGTGTCCATACGTTTGTTCTCTACCTCTGTTTCTCTATTTCTGCCCTGCAAACCTGTTCATCTGTACCATATATCTAGGTTCCACATACATGCATTAATACAGAATATTTGTTTTGCTCTTTCTGACTTACTTCATTCTGTATGACATTCTCTAGATCCACCGACTTCTCTACAAACAACCCAGTTTCATTCCTTTTCATGGCTGAGTCATATCCCATTTTATATATGTACCACATCTTTATCCATTCGTCTGTCTGTGGGCATTTAGGTTGCTTCCATTACCTGGCTATTGTAAATAGTGCTGCAATGAACATTGTGGTGAATGTGTGTTTTTGATTTATGGTTGTCTCTGGGTATATGCCCAGAAGTGGGATTGCTGGATCCTATGGTAATTCTATTTCTAGTTTCTTTAAGGAAACTCCATACTCTTCTCCATAGTGACTGTAACAATTTACCTTCCCACCAATAGTGGAAGAGGGTTCCTTTTGTCCACAACCTCCCCAGAATTTGTTGTTTGTAGATTTTCTGATGATGCCGATTCTAACAGGTGTGAGGTGATACCTCATTTTCGTTTTGATTTGCATTTCTCTAATAATTAGTGGTGTTGAGCAGCTTTTCATGTGCGTCTTAGCCGTCTCTGTGACTTCTTTGAAGAAACGTCTATTTAGATCTTCTGCCCATATTTGTATTAGGGTTGTTTGTTTTATTAATATTAAGCTGCGTGAGCTGTTTATATATATTGGAGATTAAACCTTTGTCCATTGATTCATTTGCGAACGTTTTCGCCCATTCTGAGGGTTGCCTTTTTCCATTCCCGTTGTTTTTAACCAAAAAAGAAAGAAAGCAAAAGAAGCAGAACACTAATGTGCGTGAAATATTCCTCTTGAAACTGTCGTTTTGAAATATGGACGTCTTTTGAAATTTTTGGTCGATATATGACCCCAGGATTTGTTTTCAGGGCAGGTGTCATTTACAGGCCTGCAATGATTTGGAATATCCACTGACCATTAGCGCTGGGATTAAAGCTGCTGTTGTGTGAAGCGGCCACAAGGTGGCAGCAGTTCTCCCTTAGCAAATCTGCTTACTAGGGCAACAGAGCCTCAATGGAAGCCGTGTTCTAGATTGGAATTTAGAATGGAATGTGCCAGGAGAAAGCCCCTCAAGTTTGTCTCACTACTTCTTGTTCGTGTTTTTAATTTAATTTTTAATTTTTTATTACAGCAAGTTTGATTACATCGTTTGGCTTGTTGTAGGTGTGCAAGATGTGGTTCTTTTACACATATACATATGTCTGTTCTTCCTGGGACCCTTTTCCCATGTACGTTATGACAGAATGTTGAGTAGTCTTCTCTTGGCATTCCGTAGGTCTTTGGTGATTATATATTTCACCTGTGTTTGTATATGTCTCTTAACACCAATATCGTAATGAATCCAATCCTCACACCTTTCCATTGGTGAACCATAAGTTTGTTTAATGAATCTGTGATTGCCCTTCTCCGTGGAAATATCTGCCCTGGTATCCGTTTTTAGGTAACACCTGTAAGTGATATCCTACGATATGTGTCTTTCACTTTCTGACTTACTACAAGTCACGTGATTACCTGTAGACTCATCTACGGGGCTGCAAATGGCATTGTGTCCGGTTTTTCCTTGGCTAATATTCTGTCTTAGCGAGGTCCATTTTCTGCAATGTGATTCCCTGAGGGCTGAGGATTAGCTGACCTGGGCAGCCTGACCCTGCCGGCAAGCCCTCCCCAGGTGTGCCTGGGTTGAGGTCAATAGAAACAGCACTCCAGGCAGCAATAGCCCCTGCAGCTGTGCCTGACTCCATATTCTCTGCCCCGTCAGCAGTCTCGCGACTGTGCTGGTGGGAGGGTGTGAGGGTCCACGGCTTTGTTGGTGGCCCGGTGTGAGTGGGGCTCTGCTGGACTTTCTGCAGGAGTTGCCAGGCTGCCACTTGTAAAGAAGAGGATGTGTCACCCATAACTTCCGCTGGAATTTCTCTCCGGGCTGAGGTGAGGAAGGAAAAAAAGGAGTGGGGGCCGGGACAGGAGGGGTATCTCAGGCAGGGAAATGGAAAGCTTCCAGAAGAGCGCCCGGGGCCAGGACCATCCTGGCTGGCCTGCAGGCACCAAGTTGGCCTGCGTGCTGTCGCTGGTGTGGCTCCACGGCCCTTCCTCTAGGCTTTCAAGCCCTTGTACATATTCAGGTGTTTTACCTGGGAAGGGTGGGAACAGTTCAGCAACAGCTGGCCTGGGGCTCTGCTCACGTTTACTCACAGAGGCCCCGGCACGGTCCCCCAGCTTTGCAATGAGGACGCTCCTTGCGTGGAGGGGCCGGGCTGCTGGCTGTATGGGAGATGATTCCCCACCTCTGACCAATTTCAGAATTGTTTACCTCTGGAGCAAGTGCCCTGATAGGGTTTTCCTCTGTATAACTGCTGGGTTCAGGTTTTTTTTTTCTTTTTTTGTTCAAGTTAGAATTCATTCATCTTTTATGTATTTACTGATATAAGCATGGAAATAATTCATTCATAGAAATACATCTGTGTGAAGGGAAGAACTTTTTTCTGTTTTATTTTTAAATTTCATTTCTAAAATTTTGAAGTTTAATTATATTTATTTTTCTATACAGCAGGTTATTATTAGTTATCTATTTTATTCATATACATATATACAGGTCAATACCTATCTCCCAACTCATCTGACCACAACACCCCATGGCTTCCCCGACTTGGTGTCCATACGTTTGTTCTCTACCTCTGTTTCTCTATTTCTGCCCTGCAAACCTGTTCATCTGTACCATATATCTAGGTTCCACATACATGCATTAATACAGAATATTTGTTTTGCTCTTTCTGACTTACTTCATTCTGTATGACATTCTCTAGATCCACCGACTTCTCTACAAACAACCCAGTTTCATTCCTTTTCATGGCTGAGTCATATCCCATTTTATATATGTACCACATCTTTATCCATTCGTCTGTCTGTGGGCATTTAGGTTGCTTCCATTACCTGGCTATTGTAAATAGTGCTGCAATGAACATTGTGGTGAATGTGTGTTTTTGATTTATGGTTGTCTCTGGGTATATGCCCAGAAGTGGGATTGCTGGATCCTATGGTAATTCTATTTCTAGTTTCTTTAAGGAAACTCCATACTCTTCTCCATAGTGACTGTAACAATTTACCTTCCCACCAATAGTGGAAGAGGGTTCCTTTTGTCCACAACCTCCCCAGAATTTGTTGTTTGTAGATTTTCTGATGATGCCGATTCTAACAGGTGTGAGGTGATACCTCATTTTCGTTTTGATTTGCATTTCTCTAATAATTAGTGGTGTTGAGCAGCTTTTCATGTGCGTCTTAGCCGTCTCTGTGACTTCTTTGAAGAAACGTCTATTTAGATCTTCTGCCCATATTTGTATTAGGGTTGTTTGTTTTATTAATATTAAGCTGCGTGAGCTGTTTATATATATTGGAGATTAAACCTTTGTCCATTGATTCATTTGCGAACGTTTTCGCCCATTCTGAGGGTTGCCTTTTTCCATTCCCGTTGTTTTTAACCAAAAAAGAAAGAAAGCAAAAGAAGCAGAACACTAATGTGCGTGAAATATTCCTCTTGAAACTGTCGTTTTGAAATATGGACGTCTTTTGAAATTTTTGGTCGATATATGACCCCAGGATTTGTTTTCAGGGCAGGTGTCATTTACAGGCCTGCAATGATTTGGAATATCCACTGACCATTAGCGCTGGGATTAAAGCTGCTGTTGTGTGAAGCGGCCACAAGGTGGCAGCAGTTCTCCCTTAGCAAATCTGCTTACTAGGGCAACAGAGCCTCAATGGAAGCCGTGTTCTAGATTGGAATTTAGAATGGAATGTGCCAGGAGAAAGCCCCTCAAGTTTGTCTCACTACTTCTTGTTCGTGTTTTTAATTTAATTTTTAATTTTTTATTACAGCAAGTTTGATTACATCGTTTGGCTTGTTGTAGGTGTGCAAGATGTGGTTCTTTTACACATATACATATGTCTGTTCTTCCTGGGACCCTTTTCCCATGTACGTTATGACAGAATGTTGAGTAGTCTTCTCTTGGCATTCCGTAGGTCTTTGGTGATTATATATTTCACCTGTGTTTGTATATGTCTCTTAACACCAATATCGTAATGAATCCAATCCTCACACCTTTCCATTGGTGAACCATAAGTTTGTTTAATGAATCTGTGATTGCCCTTCTCCGTGGAAATATCTGCCCTGGTATCCGTTTTTAGGTAACACCTGTAAGTGATATCCTACGATATGTGTCTTTCACTTTCTGACTTACTACAAGTCACGTGATTACCTGTAGACTCATCTACGGGGCTGCAAATGGCATTGTGTCCGGTTTTTCCTTGGCTAATATTCTGTCTTAGCGAGGTCCATTTTCTGCAATGTGATTCCCTGAGGGCTGAGGATTAGCTGACCTGGGCAGCCTGACCCTGCCGGCAAGCCCTCCCCAGGTGTGCCTGGGTTGAGGTCAATAGAAACAGCACTCCAGGCAGCAATAGCCCCTGCAGCTGTGCCTGACTCCATATTCTCTGCCCCGTCAGCAGTCTCGCGACTGTGCTGGTGGGAGGGTGTGAGGGTCCACGGCTTTGTTGGTGGCCCGGTGTGAGTGGGGCTCTGCTGGACTTTCTGCAGGAGTTGCCAGGCTGCCACTTGTAAAGAAGAGGATGTGTCACCCATAACTTCCGCTGGAATTTCTCTCCGGGCTGAGGTGAGGAAGGAAAAAAAGGAGTGGGGGCCGGGACAGGAGGGGTATCTCAGGCAGGGAAATGGAAAGCTTCCAGAAGAGCGCCCGGGGCCAGGACCATCCTGGCTGGCCTGCAGGCACCAAGTTGGCCTGCGTGCTGTCGCTGGTGTGGCTCCACGGCCCTTCCTCTAGGCTTTCAAGCCCTTGTACATATTCAGGTGTTTTACCTGGGAAGGGTGGGAACAGTTCAGCAACAGCTGGCCTGGGGCTCTGCTCACGTTTACTCACAGAGGCCCCGGCACGGTCCCCCAGCTTTGCAATGAGGACGCTCCTTGCGTGGAGGGGCCGGGCTGCTGGCTGTATGGGAGATGATTCCCCACCTCTGACCAATTTCAGAATTGTTTACCTCTGGAGCAAGTGCCCTGATAGGGTTTTCCTCTGTATAACTGCTGGGTTCAGGTTTTTTTTTTCTTTTTTTGTTCAAGTTAGAATTCATTCATCTTTTATGTATTTACTGATATAAGCATGGAAATAATTCATTCATAGAAATACATCTGTGTGAAGGGAAGAACTTTTTTCTGTTTTATTTTTAAATTTCATTTCTAAAATTTTGAAGTTTAATTATATTTATTTTTCTATACAGCAGGTTATTATTAGTTATCTATTTTATTCATATACATATATACAGGTCAATACCTATCTCCCAACTCATCTGACCACAACACCCCATGGCTTCCCCGACTTGGTGTCCATACGTTTGTTCTCTACCTCTGTTTCTCTATTTCTGCCCTGCAAACCTGTTCATCTGTACCATATATCTAGGTTCCACATACATGCATTAATACAGAATATTTGTTTTGCTCTTTCTGACTTACTTCATTCTGTATGACATTCTCTAGATCCACCGACTTCTCTACAAACAACCCAGTTTCATTCCTTTTCATGGCTGAGTCATATCCCATTTTATATATGTACCACATCTTTATCCATTCGTCTGTCTGTGGGCATTTAGGTTGCTTCCATTACCTGGCTATTGTAAATAGTGCTGCAATGAACATTGTGGTGAATGTGTGTTTTTGATTTATGGTTGTCTCTGGGTATATGCCCAGAAGTGGGATTGCTGGATCCTATGGTAATTCTATTTCTAGTTTCTTTAAGGAAACTCCATACTCTTCTCCATAGTGACTGTAACAATTTACCTTCCCACCAATAGTGGAAGAGGGTTCCTTTTGTCCACAACCTCCCCAGAATTTGTTGTTTGTAGATTTTCTGATGATGCCGATTCTAACAGGTGTGAGGTGATACCTCATTTTCGTTTTGATTTGCATTTCTCTAATAATTAGTGGTGTTGAGCAGCTTTTCATGTGCGTCTTAGCCGTCTCTGTGACTTCTTTGAAGAAACGTCTATTTAGATCTTCTGCCCATATTTGTATTAGGGTTGTTTGTTTTATTAATATTAAGCTGCGTGAGCTGTTTATATATATTGGAGATTAAACCTTTGTCCATTGATTCATTTGCGAACGTTTTCGCCCATTCTGAGGGTTGCCTTTTTCCATTCCCGTTGTTTTTAACCAAAAAAGAAAGAAATCAAAAGAAGCAGAACACTAATGTGCGTGAAATATTCCTCTTGAAACTGTCGTTTTGAAATATGGACGTCTTTTGAAATTTTTGGTCGATATATGACCCCAGGATTTGTTTTCAGGGCAGGTGTCATTTACAGGCCTGCAATGATTTGGAATATCCACTGACCATTAGCGCTGGGATTAAAGCTGCTGTTGTGTGAAGCGGCCACAAGGTGGCAGCAGTTCTCCCTTAGCAAATCTGCTTACTAGGGCAACAGAGCCTCAATGGAAGCCGTGTTCTAGATTGGAATTTAGAATGGAATGTGCCAGGAGAAAGCCCCTCAAGTTTGTCTCACTACTTCTTGTTCGTGTTTTTAATTTAATTTTTAATTTTTTATTACAGCAAGTTTGATTACATCGTTTGGCTTGTTGTAGGTGTGCAAGATGTGGTTCTTTTACACATATACATATGTCTGTTCTTCCTGGGACCCTTTTCCCATGTACGTTATGACAGAATGTTGAGTAGTCTTCTCTTGGCATTCCGTAGGTCTTTGGTGATTATATATTTCACCTGTGTTTGTATATGTCTCTTAACACCAATATCGTAATGAATCCAATCCTCACACCTTTCCATTGGTGAACCATAAGTTTGTTTAATGAATCTGTGATTGCCCTTCTCCGTGGAAATATCTGCCCTGGTATCCGTTTTTAGGTAACACCTGTAAGTGATATCCTACGATATGTGTCTTTCACTTTCTGACTTACTACAAGTCACGTGATTACCTGTAGACTCATCTACGGGGCTGCAAATGGCATTGTGTCCGGTTTTTCCTTGGCTAATATTCTGTCTTAGCGAGGTCCATTTTCTGCAATGTGATTCCCTGAGGGCTGAGGATTAGCTGACCTGGGCAGCCTGACCCTGCCGGCAAGCCCTCCCCAGGTGTGCCTGGGTTGAGGTCAATAGAAACAGCACTCCAGGCAGCAATAGCCCCTGCAGCTGTGCCTGACTCCATATTCTCTGCCCCGTCAGCAGTCTCGCGACTGTGCTGGTGGGAGGGTGTGAGGGTCCACGGCTTTGTTGGTGGCCCGGTGTGAGTGGGGCTCTGCTGGACTTTCTGCAGGAGTTGCCAGGCTGCCACTTGTAAAGAAGAGGATGTGTCACCCATAACTTCCGCTGGAATTTCTCTCCGGGCTGAGGTGAGGAAGGAAAAAAAGGAGTGGGGGCCGGGACAGGAGGGGTATCTCAGGCAGGGAAATGGAAAGCTTCCAGAAGAGCGCCCGGGGCCAGGACCATCCTGGCTGGCCTGCAGGCACCAAGTTGGCCTGCGTGCTGTCGCTGGTGTGGCTCCACGGCCCTTCCTCTAGGCTTTCAAGCCCTTGTACATATTCAGGTGTTTTACCTGGGAAGGGTGGGAACAGTTCAGCAACAGCTGGCCTGGGGCTCTGCTCACGTTTACTCACAGAGGCCCCGGCACGGTCCCCCAGCTTTGCAATGAGGACGCTCCTTGCGTGGAGGGGCCGGGCTGCTGGCTGTATGGGAGATGATTCCCCACCTCTGACCAATTTCAGAATTGTTTACCGCTGGAGCAAGTGCCCTGATAGGGTTTTCCTCTGTATAACTGCTGGGTTCAGGTTTTTTGTTTTCTTTTTTGGTTCAAGTTAGAATTCATTCATGTTTTATGTATTTACTGATATAAGCATGGAAATAATTCATTCATAGAAATACATCTGTGTGAAGGGAAGAACTTTTTTCTGTTTTATTTTTAAATTTCATTTCTAAAATTTTGAAGTTTAATTATATTTATTTTTCTATACAGCAGGTTATTATTAGTTATCTATTTTATTCATATACATATATACAGGTCAATACCTATCTCCCAACTCATCTGACCACCAACACCCCATGGCTTCCCCCACTTGGTGTCCATACGTTTGTTCTCTACCTCTGTTTCTCTATTTCTGCCCTGCAAACCTGTTCATCTGTACCATATATCTAGGTTCCACATACATGCATTAATACAGAATATTTGTTTTGCTCTTTCTGACTTACTTCATTCTGTATGACAGTCTCTAGATCCACCGACTTCTCTACAAACAACCCAGTTTCATTCCTTTTCATGGCTGAGTCATATTCCATTTTATATATGTACCACATCTTTATCCATTCGTCTGTCTGTGGGCATTTAGGTTGCTTCCATTACCTGGCTATTGTAAATAGTGCTGCAATGAACATTGTGGTGAATGTGTGTTTTTGATTTATGCTTTTCTTTGGGTATATGCCCAGAAGTGGGATTGCTGGATCCTATGGTAATTCTATTTCTAGTTTCTTTAAGGAAACTCCATACTGTTCTCCATAGTGACTGTATCAATTTACCTTCCCACTAATAGTGGAAGAGGGTTCCATTTGTCCACACCCTCCCCAGAATTTGTTGTTTGTAGATTTTCTGATGATGCCGATTCTAACAGGTGTGAGGTGATACCTCATTGTCGTTGTGATTTGCATTTCTCTAATAATTAGTGGTGTTGAGCAGCTTTTCATGTGCGTCTTGGCCGTCTCTGTGACTTCTTTGAAGAAACGTCTATTTAGATCTTCTGCCCATTTTTGTATTGGGTTGTTTGTTTTATTAATATTAAGCTGCGTGAGCAGTTTATATATGTTGGAGATTAAACCATTGTCCATTGATTCGTTTGCGAACGTTTTGGCCCATTCTGAGGGTTGCCTTTTTCCATTCCCGTTTTTTTTTTACCAAAAAAGAAAGAAAGCAAAAGAAGCAGAACACTAATGTGCGTGAAATATGCCTCTTGAAACTGTCGTTTTGAAATATGGACGTCTTTTGAAATTTTTGGTCGATATATGACCCCAGGATTTGTTTTCAGGGCAGGTGTCATTTACAGGCCTGCAATGATTTGGAATATCCACTGACCATTAGCGCTGGGATTAAAGCTGCTGTTGTGTGAAGCGGCCACAAGGTGGCAGCAGTTCTCCCTTAGCAAATCTGCTTACTAGGGCAACAGAGCCTCAATGGAAGCCGTGTTCTAGATTGGAATTTAGAATGGAATGTGCCAGGAGAAAGCCCCTCAAGTTTGTCTCACTACTTCTTGTTCGTGTTTTTAATTTAATTTTTAATTTTTTATTACAGCAAGTTTGATTACATCGTTTGGCTTGTTGTAGGTGTGCAAGATGTGGTTCTTTTACACATATACATATGTCTGTTCTTCCTGGGACCCTTTTCCCATGTACGTTATGACAGAATGTTGAGTAGTCTTCTCTTGGCATTCCGTAGGTCTTTGGTGATTATATATTTCACCTGTGTTTGTATATGTCTCTTAACACCAATATCGTAATGAATCCAATCCTCACACCTTTCCATTGGTGAACCATAAGTTTGTTTAATGAATCTGTGATTGCCCTTCTCCGTGGAAATATCTGCCCTGGTATCCGTTTTTAGGTAACACCTGTAAGTGATATCCTACGATATGTGTCTTTCACTTTCTGACTTACTACAAGTCACGTGATTACCTGTAGACTCATCTACGGGGCTGCAAATGGCATTGTGTCCGGTTTTTCCTTGGCTAATATTCTGTCTTAGCGAGGTCCATTTTCTGCAATGTGATTCCCTGAGGGCTGAGGATTAGCTGACCTGGGCAGCCTGACCCTGCCGGCAAGCCCTCCCCAGGTGTGCCTGGGTTGAGGTCAATAGAAACAGCACTCCAGGCAGCAATAGCCCCTGCAGCTGTGCCTGACTCCATATTCTCTGCCCCGTCAGCAGTCTCGGGACTGTGCTGGTGGGAGGGTGTGAGGGTCCACGGCTTTGTTGGTGGCCCGGTGTGAGTGGGGCTCTGCTGGACTTTCTGCAGGAGTTGCCAGGCTGCCACTTGTAAAGAAGAGGATGTGTCACCCATAACTTCCGCTGGAATTTCTCTCCGGGCTGAGGTGAGGAAGGAAAAAAAGGAGTGGGGGCCGGGACAGGAGGGGTATCTCAGGCAGGGAAATGGAAAGCTTCCAGAAGAGCGCCCGGGGCCAGGACCATCCTGGCTGGCCTGCAGGCACCAAGTTGGCCTGCGTGCTGTCGCTGGTGTGGCTCCACGGCCCTTCCTCTAGGCTTTCAAGCCCTTGTACATATTCAGGTGTTTTACCTGGGAAGGGTGGGAACAGTTCAGCAACAGCTGGCCTGGGGCTCTGCTCACGTTTACTCACAGAGGCCCCGGCACGGTCCCCCAGCTTTGCAATGAGGACGCTCCTTGCGTGGAGGGGCCGGGCTGCTGGCTGTATGGGAGATGATTCCCCACCTCTGACCAATTTCAGAATTGTTTACCGCTGGAGCAAGTGCCCTGATAGGGTTTTCCTCTGTATAACTGCTGGGTTCAGGTTTTTTGTTTTCTTTTTTGGTTCAAGTTAGAATTCATTCATCTTTTATGTATTTACTGATATAAGCATGGAAATAATTCATTCATAGAAATACATCTGTGTGAAGGGAAGAACTTTTTTCTGTTTTATTTTTAAATTTCATTTCTAAAATTTTGAAGTTTAATTATATTTATTTTTCTATACAGCAGGTTATTATTAGTTATCTATTTTATTCATATACATATATACAGGTCAATACCTATCTCCCAACTCATCTGACCACCAACACCCCATGGCTTCCCCCACTTGGTGTCCATACGTTTGTTCTCTACCTCTGTTTCTCTATTTCTGCCCTGCAAACCTGTTCATCTGTACCATATATCTAGGTTCCACATACATGCATTAATACAGAATATTTGTTTTGCTCTTTCTGACTTACTTCATTCTGTATGACAGTCTCTAGGTCCACCGACTTCTCTACAAACAACCCAGTTTCATTCCTTTTCATGGCTGAGTCATATTCCATTTTATATATGTACCACATCTTTATCCATTCGTCTGTCTGTGGGCATTTAGGTTGCTTCCATTACCTGGCTATTGTAAATAGGGCTGCAATGAACATTGTGGTGAATGTGTGTTTTTGATTTATGCTTTTCTTTGGGTATATGCCCAGAAGTGGGATTGCTGGATCCTATGGTAATTCTATTTCTAGTTTCTTTAAGGAAACTCCATACTGTTCTCCATAGTGACTGTATCAATTTACCTTCCCACTAATAGTGGAAGAGGGTTCCATTTGTCCACACCCTCCCCAGAATTTGTTGTTTGTAGATTTTCTGATGATGCCGATTCTAACAGGTGTGAGGTGATACCTCATTGTCGTTGTGATTTGCATTTCTCTATTAATTAGTGGTGTTGAGCAGCTTTTCATGTGCGTCTTGGCCGTCTCTGTGACTTCTTTGAAGAAACGTCTATTTAGATCTTCTGCCCATTTTTGTATTGGGTTGTTTGTTTTATTAATATTAAGCTGCGTGAGCAGTTTATATATGTTGGAGATTAAACCATTGTCCATTGATTCGTTTGCGAACGTTTTGGCCCATTCTGAGGGTTGCCTTTTTCCATTCCCGTTTTTTTTTACCAAAAAAGAAAGAAAGCAAAAGAAGCAGAACACTAATGTGCGTGAAATATGCCTCTTGAAACTGTCGTTTGTAAATATGGACCTCTTTTGAACTTTTTGGTCGATGTATGACCCCAGGATTTGTTTTCAGGGCAGGTGTCATTTACAGGCCAGCAATGATTTGGAATATCCACTGACCATTAGCGCTGGGATTAAAGCTGATGTTGTGTGAAACGGCCACAAGGTGGCAGCAGTTCTCCCTTAGCAAATCTGGTTACCAGGGCAACAGAGCCCCAATGGAAGCCATGTTCTAGATTGGAATTTAGAATGGAATGTGCCAGGAGAAAGCCCCTCAAGTTTGTCTCACTACTTCTTGTTCGTGTTTTTAATTTAATTTTTAATTTTTTATTACAGCAAGTTTGATTACAACGTTTGGCTTGTGGTAGGTGTGCAAGATGTGGTTCTCTTAGACATATACATATGTCTGTTCTTCCTGGGACCCTTTTCCCATGTACGTTATGACAGAATGTTGAGTAGTCTTCTCTTGGCATTCCGTAGGTCTTTGGTGATTATATATTTCACCTGTGTTTGTATATGTCTCTTAACCCCAATATTGTAATGAATCGAATCCTCACTCCTTTCCATTGGTGAACCATAAGTTTGTTTAATGAATCTGTGATTGCCCTTCTCCGTGGAAATATCTGCCCTGGTATCCGTTTTTAGGTAACACCTGTAAGTGATATCCTACGATATATGTCTTTCACTTTCTGACTTACTACAAGTCACGTGATTACCTGTAGACTCATCTACGGGGCTGCAAATGGCATTGTGTCCGGTTTTTCCTTGGCTAATATTCTGTCTTAGTGAGGTCCATTTTCTGCAATGTGATTCCCTGAGGGCTGAGGATTAGCTGACCTGGGCAGCCTGACCCTGCCGGCAAGCCCTCCCCAGGTGTGCCTGGGTTGAGGTCAATAGAAACAGCACTCCAGGCAGCAATAGCCCCTGCAGCTGTGCCTGACTCCATATTCTCTGCCCCATCAGCAGTCTCGCGACTGTGCTGGTGGGAGGGTGTGAGGGTCCACGGCTTTGTTGGTGGCCCGGTGTGAGTGGGGCTCTGCTGGACTTTCTGCAGGAGTTGCCAGGCTGCCACTTGTAAAGAAGAGGATGTGTCACCCATAACTTCCGCTGGAATTTCTCTCCGGGCTGAGGTGAGGAAGGAAAAAAAGGAGTGGGGGCCGGGACAGGAGGGGTATCTCAGGCAGGGAAATGGAAAGCTTCCAGAAGAGTGCCCGGGGCCAGGACCATCCTGGCTGGCCTGCAGGCACCAAGTTGGCCTGCGTGCTGTCGCTGGTGTGGCTCCACGGCCCTTGCTCTAGGCTTTCAAGCCCTTGTACATATTCAGGTGTTTTACCTGGGAAGGGTGGGAACAGTTCAGCAACAGCTGGCCTGGGGCTCTGCTCACGTTTACTCACAGAGGCCCCGGCACGGTCCCCCAGCTTTGCAATGAGGACGCTCCTTGCGTGGAGGGGCCGGGCTGCTGGCTGTATGGGAGATGATTCCCCACCTCTGACCAATTTCAGAATTGTTTACCGCTGGAGCAAGTGCCCTGATAGGGTTTTCCTCTGTATAACTGCTGGGTTCAGGTTTTTTGTTTTCTTTTTTGGTTCAAGTTAGAATTCATTCATCTTTTATGTATTTACTGATATAAGCATGGAAATAATTCATTCATAGAAATACATCTGTGTGAAGGGAAGAACTTTTTTCTGTTTTATTTTTAAATTTCATTTCTAAAATTTTGAAGTTTAATTATATTTATTTTTCTATACAGCAGGTTATTATTAGTTATCTATTTTATTCATATACATATATACAGGTCAATACCTATCTCCCAACTCATCTGACCACCAACACCCCATGGCTTCCCCCACTTGGTGTCCATACGTTTGTTCTCTACCTCTGTTTCTCTATTTCTGCCCTGCAAACCTGTTCATCTGTACCATATATCTAGGTTCCACATACATGCATTAATACAGAATATTTGTTTTGCTCTTTCTGACTTACTTCATTCTGTATGACAGTCTCTAGATCCACCGACTTCTCTACAAACAACCCAGTTTCATTCCTTTTCATGGCTGAGTCATATCCCATTTTATATATGTACCACATCTTTATCCATTCGTCTGTCTGTGGGCATTTAGGTTGCTTCCATTACCTGGCTATTGTAAATAGTGCTGCAATGAACATTGTGGTGAATGTGTGTTTTTGATTTATGCTTTTCTTTGGGTATATGCCCAGAAGTGGGATTGCTGGATCCTATGGTAATTCTATTTCTAGTTTCTTTAAGGAAACTCCATACTGTTCTCCATAGTGACTGTATCAATTTACCTTCCCACTAATAGTGGAAGAGGGTTCCATTTGTCCACACCCTCCCCAGAATTTGTTGTTTGTAGATTTTCTGATGATGCCGATTCTAACAGGTGTGAGGTGATACCTCATTGTCGTTGTGATTTGCATTTCTCTAATAATTAGTGGTGTTGAGCAGCTTTTCATGTGCGTCTTGGCCGTCTCTGTGACTTCTTTGAAGAAACGTCTATTTAGATCTTCTGCCCATTTTTGTATTGGGTTCTTTGTTTTATTAATATTAAGCTGCGTGAGCAGTTTATATATGTTGGAGATTAAACCATTGTCCATTGATTCGTTTGCGAACGTTTTGGCCCATTCTGAGGGTTGCCTTTTTCCATTCCCGTTTTTTTTAACCAAAAAAGAAAGAAAGCAAAAGAAGCAGAACACTAATGTGCGTGAAATATGCCTCTTGAAACTGTCGTTTGGAAATATGGACCTCTTTTGAACTTTTTGGTCGATATATGACCCCAGGATTTGTTTTCAGGGCAGGTGTCATTTACAGGCCAGCAATGATTTGGAATATCCACTGACCATTAGCGCTGGGATTAAAGCTGATGTTGTGTGAAACGGCCACAAGGTGGCAGCAGTTCTCCCTTAGCAAATCTGGTTACCAGGACAACAGAGCCTCAATGGAAGCCATGTTCTAGATTGGAATTTAGAATGGAATGTGCCAGGAGAAAGCCCCTCAAGTTTGTCTCACAACTTCTTGTTCGTGTTTTTAATTTAATTTTTAATTTTTTATTACAGCAAGTTTGATTACAACGTTTGGCTTGTGGTAGGTGTGCAAGATGTGGTTCTCTTAGACATATACATATGTCTGTTCTTCCTGGGACCCTTTTCCCATGTACGTTATGACAGAATGTTGAGTAGTCTTCTCTTGGCATTCCGTAGGTCTTTGGTGATTATATATTTCACCTGTGTTTGTATATGTCTCTTAACCCCAATATCGTAATGAATCGAATCCTCACTCCTTTCCATTGGTGAACCATAAGTTTGTTTAATGAATCTGTGATTGCCCTTCTCCGTGGAAATATCTTCCCTGGTATCCGTTTTTAGGTAACACCTATAAGTGATATCCTACGATATGTGTCTTTCACTTTCTGACTTACTACAAGTCACATGATTACCTGTAGACTCATCTACGGGGCTGCAAATGGCATTGTGTCCTTTTTTTCCTTGGCTAATATTCTGTCTTAGCGAGGTCCATTTTCTGCAATGTGATTCCCTGAGGGCTGAGGATTAGCTGACCTGGGCAGCCTGACCCTGCCGGCAAGCCCTCCCCAGGTGTGCCTGGGTCGAGGTCAATAGAAACAGCACTCCAGGTAACAATAGCCCCTGCAGCTGTGCCTGACTCCATATTCTCTGCCCCGTCAGCAGTCTCGGTGCTGTGCTGGTGGGAGGGTGTGAGGGTCCACGGCTTTTTTGGTGGCCCGGTGTGAGTGGGGATCTGCTGGACTTTCTGCAGGAGTTGCCAGGCTGCCACCTGTAAAGAAGAGGATGTGTCACCCATAACTTCCGCTGGAATTTCTCTCCGGGCTGAGGTGAGGAAGGAAAAAAAGGAGTGGGGGCCGGGACAGGAGGGGTATCTCAGGTAGGGAAATGGAAAGCTTCCAGAAGAGCGCCTGGGTCCAGGACCATCCTGGCTGGCCTGCAGGCACCAAGTTGGCCTGCGTGCTGTCGCTGGTGTGGCTCCACGACCCTTCCTCTAGGCTTTCAAGCCCTTGTACATATTCAGGTGTTTTACCTGTGAAGGGTGGGAACAGTTCAGCAGCAGCTGGCCTTGGGCTCAGCTCACGTTTACTCACAGAGGCCTTGGCACAGTCCCCCAGCTTTGCAATGAGGACGCTCCTTGCGTGGGGGTGCCGGGCTGCTGGCTGTATGGGAGATGATTCCCCACCTCTGACCAATTTCAGAATTGTTTACCTCTGGAGCAAGTGCCCTGATAGGGTTTTCCTCTGTATAACTGCTGGGTTCAGGTTTTTTTTTTCTTTTTTTGTTCAAGTTAGAATTCATTCATCTTTTATGTATTTACTGATATAAGCATGGAAATAATTCATTCATAGAAATACATCTGTGTGAAGGGAAGAACTTTTTTCTGTTTTATTTTTAAATTTCATTTCTAAAATTTTGAAGTTTAATTATATTTATTTTTCTATACAGCAGGTTATTATTAGTTATCTATTTTATTCATATACATATATACAGGTCAATACCTATCTCCCAACTCATCTGACCACAACACCCCATGGCTTCCCCGACTTGGTGTCCATACGTTTGTTCTCTACCTCTGTTTCTCTATTTCTGCCCTGCAAACCTGTTCATCTGTACCATATATCTAGGTTCCACATACATGCATTAATACAGAATATTTGTTTTGCTCTTTCTGACTTACTTCATTCTGTATGACATTCTCTAGATCCACCGACTTCTCTACAAACAACCCAGTTTCATTCCTTTTCATGGCTGAGTCATATCCCATTTTATATATGTACCACATCTTTATCCATTCGTCTGTCTGTGGGCATTTAGGTTGCTTCCATTACCTGGCTATTGTAAATAGTGCTGCAATGAACATTGTGGTGAATGTGTGTTTTTGATTTATGGTTGTCTCTGGGTATATGCCCAGAAGTGGGATTGCTGGATCCTATGGTAATTCTATTTCTAGTTTCTTTAAGGAAACTCCATACTCTTCTCCATAGTGACTGTAACAATTTACCTTCCCACCAATAGTGGAAGAGGGTTCCTTTTGTCCACAACCTCCCCAGAATTTGTTGTTTGTAGATTTTCTGATGATGCCGATTCTAACAGGTGTGAGGTGATACCTCATTTTCGTTTTGATTTGCATTTCTCTAATAATTAGTGGTGTTGAGCAGCTTTTCATGTGCGTCTTAGCCGTCTCTGTGACTTCTTTGAAGAAACGTCTATTTAGATCTTCTGCCCATATTTGTATTAGGGTTGTTTGTTTTATTAATATTAAGCTGCGTGAGCTGTTTATATATATTGGAGATTAAACCTTTGTCCATTGATTCATTTGCGAACGTTTTCGCCCATTCTGAGGGTTGCCTTTTTCCATTCCCGTTGTTTTTAACCAAAAAAGAAAGAAAGCAAAAGAAGCAGAACACTAATGTGCGTGAAATATTCCTCTTGAAACTGTCGTTTTGAAATATGGACGTCTTTTGAAATTTTTGGTCGATATATGACCCCAGGATTTGTTTTCAGGGCAGGTGTCATTTACAGGCCTGCAATGATTTGGAATATCCACTGACCATTAGCGCTGGGATTAAAGCTGCTGTTGTGTGAAGCGGCCACAAGGTGGCAGCAGTTCTCCCTTAGCAAATCTGCTTACTAGGGCAACAGAGCCTCAATGGAAGCCGTGTTCTAGATTGGAATTTAGAATGGAATGTGCCAGGAGAAAGCCCCTCAAGTTTGTCTCACTACTTCTTGTTCGTGTTTTTAATTTAATTTTTAATTTTTTATTACAGCAAGTTTGATTACATCGTTTGGCTTGTTGTAGGTGTGCAAGATGTGGTTCTTTTACACATATACATATGTCTGTTCTTCCTGGGACCCTTTTCCCATGTACGTTATGACAGAATGTTGAGTAGTCTTCTCTTGGCATTCCGTAGGTCTTTGGTGATTATATATTTCACCTGTGTTTGTATATGTCTCTTAACACCAATATCGTAATGAATCCAATCCTCACACCTTTCCATTGGTGAACCATAAGTTTGTTTAATGAATCTGTGATTGCCCTTCTCCGTGGAAATATCTGCCCTGGTATCCGTTTTTAGGTAACACCTGTAAGTGATATCCTACGATATGTGTCTTTCACTTTCTGACTTACTACAAGTCACGTGATTACCTGTAGACTCATCTACGGGGCTGCAAATGGCATTGTGTCCGGTTTTTCCTTGGCTAATATTCTGTCTTAGCGAGGTCCATTTTCTGCAATGTGATTCCCTGAGGGCTGAGGATTAGCTGACCTGGGCAGCCTGACCCTGCCGGCAAGCCCTCCCCAGGTGTGCCTGGGTTGAGGTCAATAGAAACAGCACTCCAGGCAGCAATAGCCCCTGCAGCTGTGCCTGACTCCATATTCTCTGCCCCGTCAGCAGTCTCGCGACTGTGCTGGTGGGAGGGTGTGAGGGTCCACGGCTTTGTTGGTGGCCCGGTGTGAGTGGGGCTCTGCTGGACTTTCTGCAGGAGTTGCCAGGCTGCCACTTGTAAAGAAGAGGATGTGTCACCCATAACTTCCGCTGGAATTTCTCTCCGGGCTGAGGTGAGGAAGGAAAAAAAGGAGTGGGGGCCGGGACAGGAGGGGTATCTCAGGCAGGGAAATGGAAAGCTTCCAGAAGAGCGCCCGGGGCCAGGACCATCCTGGCTGGCCTGCAGGCACCAAGTTGGCCTGCGTGCTGTCGCTGGTGTGGCTCCACGGCCCTTCCTCTAGGCTTTCAAGCCCTTGTACATATTCAGGTGTTTTACCTGGGAAGGGTGGGAACAGTTCAGCAACAGCTGGCCTGGGGCTCTGCTCACGTTTACTCACAGAGGCCCCGGCACGGTCCCCCAGCTTTGCAATGAGGACGCTCCTTGCGTGGAGGGGCCGGGCTGCTGGCTGTATGGGAGATGATTCCCCACCTCTGACCAATTTCAGAATTGTTTACCGCTGGAGCAAGTGCCCTGATAGGGTTTTCCTCTGTATAACTGCTGGGTTCAGGTTTTTTGTTTTCTTTTTTGGTTCAAGTTAGAATTCATTCATGTTTTATGTATTTACTGATATAAGCATGGAAATAATTCATTCATAGAAATACATCTGTGTGAAGGGAAGAACTTTTTTCTGTTTTATTTTTAAATTTCATTTCTAAAATTTTGAAGTTTAATTATATTTATTTTTCTATACAGCAGGTTATTATTAGTTATCTATTTTATTCATATACATATATACAGGTCAATACCTATCTCCCAACTCATCTGACCACCAACACCCCATGGCTTCCCCCACTTGGTGTCCATACGTTTGTTCTCTACCTCTGTTTCTCTATTTCTGCCCTGCAAACCTGTTCATCTGTACCATATATCTAGGTTCCACATACATGCATTAATACAGAATATTTGTTTTGCTCTTTCTGACTTACTTCATTCTGTATGACAGTCTCTAGATCCACCGACTTCTCTACAAACAACCCAGTTTCATTCCTTTTCATGGCTGAGTCATATTCCATTTTATATATGTACCACATCTTTATCCATTCGTCTGTCTGTGGGCATTTAGGTTGCTTCCATTACCTGGCTATTGTAAATAGTGCTGCAATGAACATTGTGGTGAATGTGTGTTTTTGATTTATGCTTTTCTTTGGGTATATGCCCAGAAGTGGGATTGCTGGATCCTATGGTAATTCTATTTCTAGTTTCTTTAAGGAAACTCCATACTGTTCTCCATAGTGACTGTATCAATTTACCTTCCCACTAATAGTGGAAGAGGGTTCCATTTGTCCACACCCTCCCCAGAATTTGTTGTTTGTAGATTTTCTGATGATGCCGATTCTAACAGGTGTGAGGTGATACCTCATTGTCGTTGTGATTTGCATTTCTCTAATAATTAGTGGTGTTGAGCAGCTTTTCATGTGCGTCTTGGCCGTCTCTGTGACTTCTTTGAAGAAACGTCTATTTAGATCTTCTGCCCATTTTTGTATTGGGTTGTTTGTTTTATTAATATTAAGCTGCGTGAGCAGTTTATATATGTTGGAGATTAAACCATTGTCCATTGATTCGTTTGCGAACGTTTTGGCCCATTCTGAGGGTTGCCTTTTTCCATTCCCGTTTTTTTTTTACCAAAAAAGAAAGAAAGCAAAAGAAGCAGAACACTAATGTGCGTGAAATATGCCTCTTGAAACTGTCGTTTTGAAATATGGACGTCTTTTGAAATTTTTGGTCGATATATGACCCCAGGATTTGTTTTCAGGGCAGGTGTCATTTACAGGCCTGCAATGATTTGGAATATCCACTGACCATTAGCGCTGGGATTAAAGCTGCTGTTGTGTGAAGCGGCCACAAGGTGGCAGCAGTTCTCCCTTAGCAAATCTGCTTACTAGGGCAACAGAGCCTCAATGGAAGCCGTGTTCTAGATTGGAATTTAGAATGGAATGTGCCAGGAGAAAGCCCCTCAAGTTTGTCTCACTACTTCTTGTTCGTGTTTTTAATTTAATTTTTAATTTTTTATTACAGCAAGTTTGATTACATCGTTTGGCTTGTTGTAGGTGTGCAAGATGTGGTTCTTTTACACATATACATATGTCTGTTCTTCCTGGGACCCTTTTCCCATGTACGTTATGACAGAATGTTGAGTAGTCTTCTCTTGGCATTCCGTAGGTCTTTGGTGATTATATATTTCACCTGTGTTTGTATATGTCTCTTAACACCAATATCGTAATGAATCCAATCCTCACACCTTTCCATTGGTGAACCATAAGTTTGTTTAATGAATCTGTGATTGCCCTTCTCCGTGGAAATATCTGCCCTGGTATCCGTTTTTAGGTAACACCTGTAAGTGATATCCTACGATATGTGTCTTTCACTTTCTGACTTACTACAAGTCACGTGATTACCTGTAGACTCATCTACGGGGCTGCAAATGGCATTGTGTCCGGTTTTTCCTTGGCTAATATTCTGTCTTAGCGAGGTCCATTTTCTGCAATGTGATTCCCTGAGGGCTGAGGATTAGCTGACCTGGGCAGCCTGACCCTGCCGGCAAGCCCTCCCCAGGTGTGCCTGGGTTGAGGTCAATAGAAACAGCACTCCAGGCAGCAATAGCCCCTGCAGCTGTGCCTGACTCCATATTCTCTGCCCCGTCAGCAGTCTCGGGACTGTGCTGGTGGGAGGGTGTGAGGGTCCACGGCTTTGTTGGTGGCCCGGTGTGAGTGGGGCTCTGCTGGACTTTCTGCAGGAGTTGCCAGGCTGCCACTTGTAAAGAAGAGGATGTGTCACCCATAACTTCCGCTGGAATTTCTCTCCGGGCTGAGGTGAGGAAGGAAAAAAAGGAGTGGGGGCCGGGACAGGAGGGGTATCTCAGGCAGGGAAATGGAAAGCTTCCAGAAGAGCGCCCGGGGCCAGGACCATCCTGGCTGGCCTGCAGGCACCAAGTTGGCCTGCGTGCTGTCGCTGGTGTGGCTCCACGGCCCTTCCTCTAGGCTTTCAAGCCCTTGTACATATTCAGGTGTTTTACCTGGGAAGGGTGGGAACAGTTCAGCAACAGCTGGCCTGGGGCTCTGCTCACGTTTACTCACAGAGGCCCCGGCACGGTCCCCCAGCTTTGCAATGAGGACGCTCCTTGCGTGGAGGGGCCGGGCTGCTGGCTGTATGGGAGATGATTCCCCACCTCTGACCAATTTCAGAATTGTTTACCGCTGGAGCAAGTGCCCTGATAGGGTTTTCCTCTGTATAACTGCTGGGTTCAGGTTTTTTGTTTTCTTTTTTGGTTCAAGTTAGAATTCATTCATCTTTTATGTATTTACTGATATAAGCATGGAAATAATTCATTCATAGAAATACATCTGTGTGAAGGGAAGAACTTTTTTCTGTTTTATTTTTAAATTTCATTTCTAAAATTTTGAAGTTTAATTATATTTATTTTTCTATACAGCAGGTTATTATTAGTTATCTATTTTATTCATATAAATATATACAGGTCAATACCTATCTCCCAACTCATCTGACCACCAACACCCCATGGCTTCCCCCACTTGGTGTCCATACGTTTGTTCTCTACCTCTGTTTCTCTATTTCTGCCCTGCAAACCTGTTCATCTGTACCATATATCTAGGTTCCACATACATGCATTAATACAGAATATTTGTTTTGCTCTTTCTGACTTACTTCATTCTGTATGACAGTCTCTAGATCCACCGACTTCTCTACAAACAACCCAGTTTCATTCCTTTTCATGGCTGAGTCATATCCCATTTTATATATGTACCACATCTTTATCCATTCGTCTGTCTGTGGGCATTTAGGTTGCTTCCATTACCTGGCTATTGTAAATAGGGCTGCAATGAACATTGTGGTGAATGTGTGTTTTTGATTTATGCTTTTCTTTGGGTATATGCCCAGAAGTGGGATTGCTGGATCCTATGGTAATTCTATTTCTAGTTTCTTTAAGGAAACTCCATACTGTTCTCCATAGTGACTGTATCAATTTACCTTCCCACTAATAGTGGAAGAGGGTTCCATTTGTCCACACCCTCCCCAGAATTTGTTGTTTGTAGATTTTCTGATGATGCCGATTCTAACAGGTGTGAGGTGATACCTCATTGTCGTTGTGATTTGCATTTCTCTAATAATTAGTGGTGTTGAGCAGCTTTTCATGTGCGTCTTGGCCGTCTCTGTGACTTCTTTGAAGAAACGTCTATTTAGATCTTCTGCCCATTTTTGTATTGGGTTGTTTGTTTTATTAATATTAAGCTGCGTGAGCAGTTTATATATGTTGGAGATTAAACCATTGTCCATTGATTCGTTTGCGAACGTTTTGGCCCATTCTGAGGGTTGCCTTTTTCCATTCCCGTTTTTTTTTTACCAAAAAAGAAAGAAAGCAAAAGAAGCAGAACACTAATGTGCGTGAAATATGCCTCTTGAAACTGTCGTTTTGAAATATGGACGTCTTTTGAAATTTTTGGTCGATATATGACCCCAGGATTTGTTTTCAGGGCAGGTGTCATTTACAGGCCTGCAATGATTTGGAATATCCACTGACCATTAGCGCTGGGATTAAAGCTGCTGTTGTGTGAAGCGGCCACAAGGTGGCAGCAGTTCTCCCTTAGCAAATCTGCTTACTAGGGCAACAGAGCCTCAATGGAAGCCGTGTTCTAGATTGGAATTTAGAATGGAATGTGCCAGGAGAAAGCCCCTCAAGTTTGTCTCACTACTTCTTGTTCGTGTTTTTAATTTAATTTTTAATTTTTTATTACAGCAAGTTTGATTACATCGTTTGGCTTGTTGTAGGTGTGCAAGATGTGGTTCTTTTACACATATACATATGTCTGTTCTTCCTGGGACCCTTTTCCCATGTACGTTATGACAGAATGTTGAGTAGTCTTCTCTTGGCATTCCGTAGGTCTTTGGTGATTATATATTTCACCTGTGTTTGTATATGTCTCTTAACACCAATATCGTAATGAATCCAATCCTCACACCTTTCCATTGGTGAACCATAAGTTTGTTTAATGAATCTGTGATTGCCCTTCTCCGTGGAAATATCTGCCCTGGTATCCGTTTTTAGGTAACACCTGTAAGTGATATCCTACGATATGTGTCTTTCACTTTCTGACTTACTACAAGTCACGTGATTACCTGTAGACTCATCTACGGGGCTGCAAATGGCATTGTGTCCGGTTTTTCCTTGGCTAATATTCTGTCTTAGCGAGGTCCATTTTCTGCAATGTGATTCCCTGAGGGCTGAGGATTAGCTGACCTGGGCAGCCTGACCCTGCCGGCAAGCCCTCCCCAGGTGTGCCTGGGTTGAGGTCAATAGAAACAGCACTCCAGGCAGCAATAGCCCCTGCAGCTGTGCCTGACTCCATATTCTCTGCCCCGTCAGCAGTCTCGGGACTGTGCTGGTGGGAGGGTGTGAGGGTCCACGGCTTTGTTGGTGGCCCGGTGTGAGTGGGGCTCTGCTGGACTTTCTGCAGGAGTTGCCAGGCTGCCACTTGTAAAGAAGAGGATGTGTCACCCATAACTTCCGCTGGAATTTCTCTCCGGGCTGAGGTGAGGAAGGAAAAAAAGGAGTGGGGGCCGGGACAGGAGGGGTATCTCAGGCAGGGAAATGGAAAGCTTCCAGAAGAGCGCCCGGGGCCAGGACCATCCTGGCTGGCCTGCAGGCACCAAGTTGGCCTGCGTGCTGTCGCTGGTGTGGCTCCACGGCCCTTCCTCTAGGCTTTCAAGCCCTTGTACATATTCAGGTGTTTTACCTGGGAAGGGTGGGAACAGTTCAGCAACAGCTGGCCTGGGGCTCTGCTCACGTTTACTCACAGAGGCCCCGGCACGGTCCCCCAGCTTTGCAATGAGGACGCTCCTTGCGTGGAGGGGCCGGGCTGCTGGCTGTATGGGAGATGATTCCCCACCTCTGACCAATTTCAGAATTGTTTACCGCTGGAGCAAGTGCCCTGATAGGGTTTTCCTCTGTATAACTGCTGGGTTCAGGTTTTTTGTTTTCTTTTTTGGTTCAAGTTAGAATTCATTCATCTTTTATGTATTTACTGATATAAGCATGGAAATAATTCATTCATAGAAATACATCTGTGTGAAGGGAAGAACTTTTTTCTGTTTTATTTTTAAATTTCATTTCTAAAATTTTGAAGTTTAATTATATTTATTTTTCTATACAGCAGGTTATTATTAGTTATCTATTTTATTCATATACATATATACAGGTCAATACCTATCTCCCAACTCATCTGACCACCAACACCCCATGGCTTCCCCCACTTGGTGTCCATACGTTTGTTCTCTACCTCTGTTTCTCTATTTCTGCCCTGCAAACCTGTTCATCTGTACCATATATCTAGGTTCCACATACATGCATTAATACAGAATATTTGTTTTGCTCTTTCTGACTTACTTCATTCTGTATGACAGTCTCTAGATCCACCGACTTCTCTACAAACAACCCAGTTTCATTCCTTTTCATGGCTGAGTCATATTCCATTTTATATATGTACCACATCTTTATCCATTCGTCTGTCTGTGGGCATTTAGGTTGCTTCCATTACCTGGCTATTGTAAATAGTGCTGCAATGAACATTGTGGTGAATGTGTGTTTTTGATTTATGCTTTTCTTTGGGTATATGCCCAGAAGTGGGATTGCTGGATCCTATGGTAATTCTATTTCTAGTTTCTTTAAGGAAACTCCATACTGTTCTCCATAGTGACTGTATCAATTTACCTTCCCACCAATAGTGGAAGAGGGTTCCATTTGTCCACACCCTCCCCAGAATTTGTTGTTTGTAGATTTTCTGATGATGCCGATTCTAACAGGTGTGAGGTGATACCTCATTGTCGTTGTGATTTGCATTTCTCTAATAATTAGTGGTGTTGAGCAGCTTTTCATGTGCGTCTTGGCCGTCTCTGTGACTTCTTTGAAGAAACGTCTATTTAGATCTTCTGCCCATTTTTGTATTGGGTTGTTTGTTTTATTAATATTAAGCTGCGTGAGCAGTTTATATATGTTGGAGATTAAACCATTGTCCATTGATTCGTTTGCGAACGTTTTGGCCCATTCTGAGGGTTGCCTTTTTCCATTCCCGTTTTTTTTTTTACCAAAAAAGAAAGAAAGCAAAAGAAGCAGAACACTAATGTGCGTGAAATATGCCTCTTGAAACTGTCGTTTGGAAATATGGACCTCTTTTGAACTTTTTGGTCGATATATGACCCCAGGATTTGTTTTTAGGGCAGGTGTCATTTACAGGCCAGCAATGATTTGGAATATCCACTGACCATTAGCGCTGGGATTAAAGCTGATGTTGTGTGAAACGGCCACAAGGTGGCAGCAGTTCTCCCTTAGCAAATCTGGTTACCAGGGCAACAGAGCCCCAATGGAAGCCATGTTCTAGATTGGAATTTAGAATGGAATGTGCCAGGAGAAAGCCCCTCAAGTTTGTCTCACTACTTCTTGTTCGTGTTTTTAATTTAATTTTTAATTTTTTATTACAGCAAGTTTGATTACAACGTTTGGCTTGTGGTAGGTGTGCAAGATGTGGTTCTCTTAGACATATACATATGTCTGTTCTTCCTGGGACCCTTTTCCCATGTACGTTATGACGGAATGTTGAGTAGTCTTCTCTTGGCATTCCGTAGGTCTTTGGTGATTATATATTTCACCTGTGTTTGTATATGTCTCTTAACCCCAATATCGTAATGAATCGAATCCTCACTCCTTTCCATTGGTGAACCATAAGTTTGTTTAATGAATCTGTGATTGCCCTTCTCCGTGGAAATATCTGCCCTGGTATCCGTTTTTAGGTAACACCTGTAAGTGATATCCTACGATATGTGTCTTTCACTTTCTGACTTACTACAAGTCACGTGATTACCTGTAGACTCATCTACGGGGCTGCAAATGGCATTGTGTCCGGTTTTTCCTTGGCTAATATTCTGTCTTAGCGAGGTCCATTTTCTGCAATGTGATTCCCTGAGGGCTGAGGATTAGCTGACCTGGGCAGCCTGACCCTGCCGGCAAGCCCTCCCCAGGTGTGCCTGGGTTGAGGTCAATAGAAACAGCACTCCAGGCAGCAATAGCCCCTGCAGCTGTGCCTGACTCCATATTCTCTGCCCCATCAGCAGTCTCGCGACTGTGCTGGTGGGAGGGTGTGAGGGTCCACGGCTTTGTTGGTGGCCCGGTGTGAGTGGGGCTCTGCTGGACTTTCTGCAGGAGTTGCCAGGCTGCCACTTGTAAAGAAGAGGATGTGTCACCCATAACTTCCGCTGGAATTTCTCTCCGGGCTGAGGTGAGGAAGGAAAAAAAGGAGTGGGGGCCGGGACAGGAGGGGTATCTCAGGCAGGGAAATGGAAAGCTTCCAGAAGAGCGCCCGGGGCCAGGACCATCCTGGCTGGCCTGCAGGCACCAAGTTGGCCTGCGTGCTGTCGCTGGTGTGGCTCCACGGCCCTTCCTCTAGGCTTTCAAGCCCTTGTACATATTCAGGTGTTTTACCTGGGAAGGGTGGGAACAGTTCAGCAACAGCTGGCCTGGGGCTCTGCTCACGTTTACTCACAGAGGCCCCGGCACGGTCCCCCAGCTTTGCAATGAGGACGCTCCTTGCGTGGAGGGGCCGGGCTGCTGGCTGTATGGGAGATGATTCCCCACCTCTGACCAATTTCAGAATTGTTTACCGCTGGAGCAAGTGCCCTGATAGGGTTTTCCTCTGTATAACTGCTGGGTTCAGGTTTTTTGTTTTCTTTTTTGGTTCAAGTTAGAATTCATTCATGTTTTATGTATTTACTGATATAAGCATGGAAATAATTCATTCATAGAAATACATCTGTGTGAAGGGAAGAACTTTTTTCTGTTTTATTTTTAAATTTCATTTCTAAAATTTTGAAGTTTAATTATATTTATTTTTCTATACAGCAGGTTATTATTAGTTATCTATTTTATTCATATACATATATACAGGTCAATACCTATCTCCCAACTCATCTGACCACCAACACCCCATGGCTTCCCCCACTTGGTGTCCATACGTTTGTTCTCTACCTCTGTTTCTCTATTTCTGCCCTGCAAACCTGTTCATCTGTACCATATATCTAGGTTCCACATACATGCATTAATACAGAATATTTGTTTTGCTCTTTCTGACTTACTTCATTCTGTATGACAGTCTCTAGATCCACCGACTTCTCTACAAACAACCCAGTTTCATTCCTTTTCATGGCTGAGTCATATCCCATTTTATATATGTACCACATCTTTATCCATTCGTCTGTCTGTGGGCATTTAGGTTGCTTCCATTACCTGGCTATTGTAAATAGTGCTGCAATGAACATTGTGGTGAATGTGTGTTTTTGATTTATGCTTTTCTTTGGGTATATGCCCAGAAGTGGGATTGCTGGATCCTATGGTAATTCTATTTCTAGTTTCTTTAAGGAAACTCCATACTGTTCTCCATAGTGACTGTATCAATTTACCTTCCCACTAATAGTGGAAGAGGGTTCCATTTGTCCACACCCTCCCCAGAATTTGTTGTTTGTAGATTTTCTGATGATGCCGATTCTAACAGGTGTGAGGTGATACCTCATTGTCGTTGTGATTTGCATTTCTCTAATAATTAGTGGTGTTGAGCAGCTTTTCATGTGCGTCTTGGCCGTCTCTGTGACTTCTTTGAAGAAACGTCTATTTAGATCTTCTGCCCATTTTTGTATTGGGTTGTTTGTTTTATTAATATTAAGCTGCGTGAGCAGTTTATATATGTTGGAGATTAAACCATTGTCCATTGATTCGTTTGCGAACGTTTTGGCCCATTCTGAGGGTTGCCTTTTTCCATTCCCGTTTTTTTTAACCAAAAAAGAAAGAAAGCAAAAGAAGCAGAACACTAATGTGCGTGAAATATGCCTCTTGAAACTGTCGTTTGGAAATATGGACCTCTTTTGAACTTTTTGGTCGATATATGACCCCAGGATTTGTTTTCAGGGCAGGTGTCATTTACAGGCCAGCAATGATTTGGAATATCCACTGACCATTAGCGCTGGGATTAAAGCTGATGTTGTGTGAAACGGCCACAAGGTGGCAGCAGTTCTCCCTTAGCAAATCTGGTTACCAGGACAACAGAGCCTCAATGGAAGCCATGTTCTAGATTGGAATTTAGAATGGAATGTGCCAGGAGAAAGCCCCTCAAGTTTGTCTCACAACTTCTTGTTCGTGTTTTTAATTTAATTTTTAATTTTTTATTACAGCAAGTTTGATTACAACGTTTGGCTTGTGGTAGGTGTGCAAGATGTGGTTCTCTTAGACATATACATATGTCTGTTCTTCCTGAGACCCTTTTCCCATGTACGTTATGACAGAATGTTGAGTAGTCTTCTCTTGGCATTCCGTAGGTCTTTGGTGATTATATATTTCACCTGTGTTTGTATATGTCTCTTAACCCCAATATCGTAATGAATCGAATCCTCACTCCTTTCCATTGGTGAACCATAAGTTTGTTTAATGAATCTGTGATTGCCCTTCTCCGTGGAAATATCTTCCCTGGTATCCGTTTTTAGGTAACACCTATAAGTGATATCCTACGATATGTGTCTTTCACTTTCTGACTTACTACAAGTCACATGATTACCTGTAGACTCATCTACGGGGCTGCAAATGGCATTGTGTCCTTTTTTTCCTTGGCTAATATTCTGTCTTAGCGAGGTCCATTTTCTGCAATGTGATTCCCTGAGGGCTGAGGATTAGCTGACCTGGGCAGCCTGACCCTGCCGGCAAGCCCTCCCCAGGTGTGCCTGGGTCGAGGTCAATAGAAACAGCACTCCAGGTAACAATAGCCCCTGCAGCTGTGCCTGACTCCATATTCTCTGCCCCGTCAGCAGTCTCGATGCTGTGCTGGTGGGAGGGTGTGAGGGTCCACGGCTTTTTTGGTGGCCCGGTGTGAGTGGGGATCTGCTGGACTTTCTGCAGGAGATGCCAGGCTGCCACCTGTAAAGAAGAGGATGTGTCACCCATAACTACCGCTGGAATTTCTCTCCGGGCTGAGGTGAGGAAGGAAAAAAAGGAGTGGGGGCCGGGACAGGAGGGGTATCTCAGGTAGGGAAATGGAAAGCTTCCAGAAGAGCGCCTGGGTCCAGGACCATCCTGGCTGGCCTGCAGGCACCAAGTTGGCCTGCGTGCTGTCGCTGGTGTGGCTCCACGACCCTTCCTCTAGGCTTTCAAGCCCTTGTACATATTCAGGTGTTTTACCTGTGAAGGGTGGGAACAGTTCAGCAGCAGCTGGCCTTGGGCTCAGCTCACGTTTACTCACAGAGGCCTTGGCACAGTCCCCCAGCTTTGCAATGAGGACGCTCCTTGCGTGGGGGTGCCGGGCTGCTGGTTGTATGGGAGATGATTCCCCACCTCTGACCAATTTCAGAATTGTTTACCTCTGGAGCAAGTGCCCTGATAGGGTTTTCCTCTGTATAACTGCTGGGTTCAGGTTTTTTTTTTTCTTTTTTTGTTCAAGTTAGAATTCATTCATCTTTTATGTATTTACTGATATAAGCATGGAAATAATTCATTCATAGAAATACATCTGTGTGAAGGGAAGAATTTTTTCTGTTTTATTTTTAAATTTCATTTCTAAAATTTTGAAGTTTAATTATATTTATTTTTCTATACAGCAGGTTATTATTAGTTATCTATTTTATTCATATACATATATACAGGTCAATACCTATCTCCCAACTCATCTGACCCCCAACACCCCATGGCTTCCCCCACTTGGTGTCCATACGTTTGTTCTCTACCTCTGTTTCTCTATTTCTGCCCTGCAAACCTGTTCATCTGTACCATATATCTAGGTTCCACATACATGCATTAATACAGAATATTTGTTTTGCTCTTTCTGACTTACTTCATTCTGTATGACAGTCTCTAGATCCACCGACTTCTCTACAAACAACCCAGTTTCATTCCTTTTCATGGCTGAGTCATATTCCATTTTATATATGTACCAAATCTTTATCCATTCGTCTGTCTGTGGGCATTTAGGTTGCTTCCATTAGCTGGCTATTGTAAATAGTGCTGCAATGAACATTGTGGTGAATGTGTGTTTTTGATTTATGGTTTTCTCTGGGTATATGCCCAGAAGTGGGATTGCTGGATCCTATGGTAATTCTATTTCTAGTTTCTTTAAGGAAACTCCATACTCTTCTCCATAGTGACTGTATCAATTTACCTTCCCACTAATAGTGGAAGAGGGTTCCTTTTGTCCACACCCTCCCCAGAATTTGTTGTTTGTAGATTTTCTGATGATGCCGATTCTAACAGGTGTGAGGTGATACCTCATTGTCGTTGTGATTTGCATTTCTCTAATAATTAGTGGTGTTGAGCAGCTTTTCATGTGCGTCTTGGCCGTCTCTGTGACTTCTTTGAAGAAACGTCTATTTAGATCTTCTGCCCATTTTTGTATTGGGTTGTTTGTTTTATTAATATTAAGCTGCGTGACCAGTTTATATATGTTGGAGATTAAACCATTGTCCATTGATTCGTTTGCGAACGTTTTGGCCCATTCTGAGGGTTGCCTTTTTCCATTCCGGTTTTTTTTAACCAAAAAAGAAAGAAAGCAAAAGAAGCAGAACACTAATGTGCGTGAAATATGCCTCTTGAAACTGTCGTTTTGAAATATGGACGTCTTTTGAACTTTTTGGTCGATATATGACCCCAGGATTTGTTTTCAGGGCAGGTGTCATTTACAGGCCTGCAATGATTTGGAATATCCACTGACCATTAGCGCTGGGATTAAAGCTGCTGTTGTGTGAAGCGGCCACAAGGTGGCAGCAGTTCTCCCTTAGCAAATCTGCTTACTAGGGCAACAGAGCCTCAATGGAAGCCGTGTTCTAGATTGGAATTTAGAATGGAATGTGCCAGGAGAAAGCCCCTCAAGTTTGTCTCACTACTTCTTGTTCGTGTTTTTAATTTAATTTTTTATTTTTTATTACAGCAAGTTTGATTACATCGTTTGGCTTCTTGTAGGTGTGCAAGATGTGGTTCTTTTACACATATACATATGTCTGTTCTTCCTGGGACCCTTTTCCCATGTACGTTATGACAGAATGTTGAGTAGTCTTCTCTTGGCATTCCGTAGGTCTTTGGTGATTATATATTTCACCTGTGATTGTATATGTCTCTTAACACCAATATCGTAATGAATCCAATCCTCACACTTTTCCATTGGTGAACCATAAGTTTGTTTAATGAATCTGTTATTGCCTTTCTCCATGGAAATATCTGCCCTGGTATCCGTTTTTAGGTAACACCTATAAGTGATATCCTACGATATGTGTCTTTCACTTTCTGACTTACTACAAGTCACGTGATTACCTGTAGACTCATCTACGGGGCTGCAAATGGCATTGTGTCCTTTTTTTCCTTGGCTAATATTCTGTCTTAGCGAGGTCCATTTTCTGCAATGTGATTCCCTGAGGGCTGAGGATTAGCTGACCTGGGCAGCCTGACCCTGCCGGCAAGCCCTCCCCAGGTGTGCCTGGGTTGAGGTCAATAGAAACAGCACTCCAGGCAGCAATAGCCCCTGCAGCTGTGCCTGACTCCATATTCTCTGCCCCGTCAGCAGTCTCGGGGCTGTGCTGGTGGGAGGGTGTGAGGGTCCACGGCTTTGTTGGTGGCCCGGTGTGAGTGGGGCTCTGCTGGACTTTCTGCAGGAGTTGCCAGGCTGCCACTTGTAAAGAAGAGGATGTGTCACCCATAACTTCCGCTGGAATTTCTCTCCGGGCTGAGGTGAGGAAGGAAAAAAAGGAGTGGGGGCCGGGACAGGAGGGGTATCTCAGGCAGGGAAATGGAAAGCTTCCAGAAGAGCGCCCGGGGCCAAGACCATCCTGGCTTGCCTGCAGGCACAAAGTTGGCCTGCGTGCTGTCGCTGGTGTGGCTCCACGACCCTTCCTCTAGGCTTTCAAGCCCTTGTACATATTCAGGTGTTTTACCTGGGAAGGGTGGGAACAGTTCAGCAACAGCTGGCCTGGGGCTCTGCTCACGTTTACTCACAGAGGCCCCGGCACGGTCCCCCAGCTTTGCAATGAGGACGCTCCTTGCGTGGAGGGGCCGGGCTGCTGGCTGTATGGGAGATGATTCCCCACCTCTGACCAATTTCAGAATTGTTTACCGCTGGAGCAAGTGCCCTGATAGGGTTTTCCACTGTATAACTGCTGGGTTCAGGTTTTTTGTTTTCTTTTTTGGTTCAAGTTAGAATTCATTCATCTTTTATGTATTTACTGATATAAGCATGGAAATAATTCATTCATAGAAATACATCTGTGTGAAGGGAAGAACTTTTTTCTGTTTTATTTTTAAATTTCATTTCTAAAATTTTGAAGTTTAATTATATTTATTTTTCTATACAGCAGGTTATTATTAGTTATCTATTTTATTCATATACATATATACAGGTCAATACCTATCTCCCAACTCATCTGACCACCAACACCCCATGGCTTCCCCCACTTGGTGTCCATACGTTTGTTCTCTACCTCTGTTTCTCTATTTCTGCCCTGCAAACCTGTTCATCTGTACCATATATCTAGGTTCCACATACATGCATTAATACAGAATATTTGTTTTGCTCTTTCTGACTTACTTCATTCTGTATGAAAGTCTCTAGATCCACCGACTTCTCTACAAATAACCCAGTTTCATTCCTTTTCATGGCTGAGTTATATCCCATTTTATATATGTACCACATCTTTATCCATTCGTGTGTCTGTGGGCATTTAGGTTGCTTCCATTACCTGGCTATTGTAAATAGTACTGCAATGAACATTGTGGTGAATGTGTGTTTTTGATTTATGGTTTTCTCTGGGTATATGCCCAGAAAAGGGATTGCTGGATCCTATGGTAATTCTATTTCTAGTTTCTTTAAGGAAACTCCATACTGTTCTCCATAGTGACTGTATCAATTTACCTTCCCACCAATAGTGGAAGAGGGTTCCTTTTGTCCACACCCTCCCCAGAATTTGTTGTTTGTAGATTTTCTGATGATGCCGATTCTAACAGGTGTGAGGTGATACCTCATTGTCGTTGTGATTTGCATTTCTCTAATAATTAGTGGTGTTGAGCAGCTTTTCATGTGCGTCTTGGCCGTCTCTGTGACTTCTTTGAAGAAACGTCTATTTAGATCTTCTGCCCATTTTTGTATTGGGTTGTTTGTTTTATTAATATTAAGCTGCGTGAGCAGTTTATATATGTTGGAGATTAAACCATTGTCCATTGATTCGTTTGCGAACGTTTTGGCCCATTCTGAGGGTTGCCTTTTTCCATTCCCGTTTTTTTTAACCAAAAAAGAAAGAAAGCAAAAGAAGCAGAACACTAATGTGCGTGAAATATGCCTCTTGAAACTGTCGTTTTGAAATATGGACGTCTTTTGAACTTTTTGGTCGATATATGACCCCAGGATTTGTTTTCAGGGCAGGTGTCATTTACAGGCCTGCAATGATTTGGAATATCCACTGAGCATTAGCGCTGGGATTAAAGCTGCTGTTGTGTGAAGCGGCCACAAGGTGGCAGCAGTTCTCCCTTAGCAAATCTGCTTACTAGGGCAACAGAGCCTCAATGGAAGCCGTGTTCTAGATTGGAATTTAGAATGGAATGTGCCAGGAGAAAGCCCCTCAAGTTTGTCTCACTACTACTTGTTCGTGTTTTTAATTTAATTTTTAATTTTTTATTACAGCAAGTTTGATTACATCGTTTGGCTTGTTGTAGGTGTGCAAGATGTGGTTCTTTTACACATATACATATGTCTGTTCTTCCTGGGACCCTTTTCCCATGTACGTTATGACAGAATGTTGAGTAGTCTTCTCTTGGCATTCCGTAGGTCTTTGGTGATTATATATTTCACCTGTGATTGTATATGTCTCTTAACACCAATATCGTAATGAATCCATTCCTCACACCTTTCCATTGGTGAACCATAAGTTTGTTTAATGAATCTGTGATTGCCCTTCTCCGTGGAAATATCTGCCCTGGTATCCGTTTTTAGGTAACACCTATAAGTGATATCCTACGATATGTGTCTTTCACTTTCTGACTTACTACAAGTCACGTGATTACCTGTAGACTCATCTACGGGGCTGCAAATGGCATTGTGTCCTTTTTTTCCTTGGCTAATATTCTGTCTTAGCGAGGTCCATTTTCTGCAATGTGATTCCCTGAGGGCTGAGGATTAGATGACCTGGGCAGCCTGACCCTGCCGGCAAGCCCTCCCCAGGTGTGCCTGGGTTGAAGTCAATAGAAACAGCACTCCAGGCAGCAATAGCCCCTGCAGCTGTGCCTGACTCTATATTCTCTGCCCCGTCAGCAGTCTCGGGGCTGTGCTGGTGGGAGGGTGTGAGGGTGCACGGCTTTGTTGGTGGCCCGAGTGAGTGGGGCTCTGCTGGACTTTCTGCAGGAGTTGCCAGGCTGCCACTTGTAAAGAAGAGGATGTGTCACCCATAAGTTCCGCTGGAATTTCTCTCCGGGCTGAGGTGAGGAAGGAAAAAAAGGAGTGGGGGCCGGGACAGGAGGGGTATCTCAGGCAGGGAAATGGAAAGCTTCCAGAAGAGCGCCCGGGGCCAGGACCATCCTGGCTGGCCTGCAGGCACCAAGTTGGCCTGCGTGCTGTCGCTGGTGTGGCTCCACGACCCTTCCTCTAGGCTTTCAAGCCCTTGTACATATACAGGTGTTTTACCTGGGAAGGGTGGGAACAGTTCAGCAGCAGCTGGCCTGGGGCTCAGCTCACGTTTACTCACAGAGGCCTCGGCACGGTCCCCCAGCTTTGCAATGAGGATGCTCCTTGAGTGTGGGGGCCGGGCTGCTGGCTGTATGGGAGATGATTCCCCTCCTCTGACCAATTTCAGAATTGTTTACCGCTGGAGCAAGTGCCCTGATAGGGTTTTCCTCTGTATAACTGCTGGGTTCAGGTTTTTTTTTTCTTTTTGGGTTCAAGTTAGAATTTATTCATCTTTTATGTATTTATTGATATAAGCATGGAAATAATTCATTCATATAAATACATCTGTGTGAAGGGAAGAACTTTTTTCTGTTTTATTTTTAAATTTTATTTCTAAAAATTTTGAAGTTTAATTATATTTATTTTTCTATACAGCAGGTTATTATTGATTATTTATTTTATTCATATACATATATACAGGTCAATACCTATCTCCCAACTCATCTTACCACAACACCCCATGGCTTCCCCGACTTGGTGTCCATACGTTTGTTCTCTACCTCTGTTTCTCTATTTCTGCCCTGCAAACCTGTTCATCTGTACCATATATCTAGGTTCCACATACATGCATTAATACAGAATATTTGTTTTGCTCTTTCTGACTTACTTCATTCTGTATGACAGTCTCTAGATCCACCGACTTCTCTACAAAAAACCCAGTTTCATTCCGTTTCATGGCCGAGTCATATCCCATTTTATATATGTACCACATCTTTATCCATTCTTGTGTCTGTGGGCATTTAGGTTGCTTCCATTACCTGGCTATTGTAAATAGTGCTGCAATGAACATTGTGGTGAATGTGTGTTTTTGATTTATGGTTGTCTCTGGGTATATGCCCAGAAGTGGGATTGCTGGATCCTATGGTAATTCTATTTCTAGTTTCTTTAAGGAAACTCCATACTGTTCTCCATAGTGACTGTATCAATTTACCTTCCCACCAATAGTGGAAGAGGGTTCCTTTTGTCCACACCCTCCCCAGAATTTGTTGTTTGTAGATTTTCTGATGATGCCGATTCTAACAGGTGTGAGGTGATACCTCATTGTCGTTTTGATTTGCATTTCTCTAATAATTAGTGGTGTTGAGCAGCTTTTCATGTGCGTCTTGGCCGTCTCTGTGACTTCTTTGAAGAAACGTCTATTTAGATCTTCTGCCCATATTTGTATTAGGGTTGTTTGTTTTATTAATATTAAGCTGCGTGAGCTGTTTATATATATTGGAGATTAAACCTTTGTCCATTGATTCATTTGCGAACGTTTTCGCCCATTCTGAGGGATGCCATTTTCCATTCCCGTTTTTTTTAACCAAAAAAGAAAGAAAGCAAAAGAAGCAGAACACTAATGTGCGTGAAATATGCCTCTTGAAACTCTCGTTTGGAAATATGGACGTCTTTTGAACTTTTTGGTCGATATATGACCCCAGGATTTGTTTTCAGGCAGGTGTCATTTACAGGCCTGCAATGATTTGGAATATCCACTGACCATTAGAGCTGGGATTAAAGCTGCTGTTGTGTGAAACGGCCACAAGGTGGCAGCAGTTCTCCCTTAGCAAATCTGGTTACTAGGGCAACAGAGCCTCAATGGAAGCCGTGTTCTAGATTGGAATTTAGAATGGAATGTGCCAGGAGAAAGCCCCTCAAGTTTGTCTCACTACTTCTTGTTCGTGTTTTTAATTTAATTTTTAATATTTTATTACAGCAAGTTTGATTACATCGTTTGGCTTGTTGTAGGTGTGCAAGATGTGTTTCTTTTACACATATACATATGTCTGTTCTTCCTGGGACCCTTTTCCCATGTACGTTATGACAGAATGTTGAGTAGTCTTCTCTTGGCATTCCGTAGGTCTTTGGTGATTATATATTTCACCTGTGTTTGTATATGTCTCTTAACACCAATATCGTAATGAATCCAATCCTCATACCTTTCCATTGGTGAACCATAAGTTTGTTTAATGAATCTGTGATTGCCCTTCTCCGTGGAAATATCTGCCCTGGTATCCGTTTTTAGGTAACACCTGTAAGTGATATCCTACGATATGTGTCTTTCACTTTCTGACTTACTACAAGTCACGTGATTACCTGTAGACTCATCTACGGGGCTGCAAATGGCATTGTGTCCGGTTTTTCCTTGGCTAATATTCTGTCTTAGCGAGGTCCATTTTCTGCAATGTGATTCCCTGAGGGCTGAGGATTAGCTGACCTGGGCAGCCTGACCCTGCCGGCAAGCCCTCCCCAGGTGTGCCTGGGTTGAGGTCAATAGAAACAGCACTCCAGGCAGCAATAGCCCCTGCAGCTGTGCCTGACTCCATATTCTCTGCCCCGTCAGCAGTCTCGGGGCTGTGCTGGTGGGACGGTGTGAGGGTCCACGGCTTTGTTGGTGGCCCGGTGTGAGTGGGGCTCTGCTGGACTTTCTGCAGGAGTTGCCAGGCTGCCACTTGTAAAGAAGAGGATGTGTCACCCATAACTTCCGCTGGAATTTCTCTCCGGGCTGAGGTGAGGAAGGAAAAAAAGGAGTGGGGGCCGGGACAGGAGGGGTATCTCAGGCAGGGAAATGGAAAGCTTCCAGAAGAGCGCCCGGGGCCAGGACCATCCTGGCTTGCCTGCAGGCACCAAGTTGGCCTGCGTGCTGTCGCTGGTGTGGCTCCACGACCCTTCCTCTAGGCTTTCAAGCCCTTGTACATATTCAGGTGTTTTACCTGGGAAGGGTGGGAACAGTTCAGCAACAGCTGGCCTGGGGCTCTGCTCACGTTTACTCACAGAGGCCCCGGCACGGTCCCCCAGCTTTGCAATGAGGACGCTCCTTGCGTGGAGGGGCCGGGCTGCTGGCTGTATGGGAGATGATTCCCCACCTCTGACCAATTTCAGAATTGTTTACCGCTGGAGCAAGTGCCCTGATAGGGTTTTCCTCTGTATAACTGCTGGGTTCAGGTTTTTTGTTTTCTTTTTTGGTTCAAGTTAGAATTCATTCATCTTTTCTGTATTTACTGATATAAGCATGGAAATAATTCATTCATAGAAATACATCTGTGTGAAGGGAAGAACTTTTTTCTGTTTTATTTTTAAATTTCATTTCTAAAATTTTGAAGTTTAATTATATTTATTTTTTATACAGCAGGTTATTATTAGTTATCTATTTTATTCATATACATATATACAGGTCAATACCTATCTCCCAACTCATCTGACCACCAACACCCCATGGCTTCCCCCACTTGGTGTCCATACGTTTGTTCTCTACCTCTGTTTCTCTATTTCTGCCCTGCAAACCTGTTCATCTGTACCATATATCTAGGTTCCACATACATGCATTAATACAGAATATTTGTTTTGCTCTTTCTGACTTACTTCATTCTGTATGACAGTCTCTAGATCCACCGACTTCTCTACAAATAACCCAGTTTCATTCCTTTTCATGGCTGAGTCATATCCCATTTTATATATGTACCACATCTTTATCCATTCGTGTGTCTGTGGGCATTTAGGTTGCTTCCATTACCTGGCTATTGTAAATAGTACTGCAATGAACATTGTGGTGAATGTGTGTTTTTGATTTATGGTTTTCTCTGGGTATATGCCCAGAAAAGGGATTGCTGGATCCTATGGTAATTCTATTTCTAGTTTCTTTAAGGAAACTCCATACTGTTCTCCATAGTGACTGTATCAATTTACCTTCCCACCAATAGTGGAAGAGGGTTCCTTTTGTCCACACCCTCCCCAGAATTTGTTGTTTGTAGATTTTCTGATGATGCCGATTCTAACAGGTGTGAGGTGATACCTCATTGTCGTTTTGATTTGCATTTCTCTAATAATTAGTGGTGTTGAGCAGCTTTTCATGTGTGTCTTGGCCGTCTCTGTGACTTCTTTGAAGAAACGTCTATTTAGATCTTCTGCCCATTTTTGTATTGGGTTGTTTGTTTTATTAATATTAAGCTGCGTGAGCTGTTTATATATGTTGGAGATTAAACCATTGTCCATTGATTCGTTTGCGAACGTTTTGGCCCATTCTGAGGGTTGCCTTTTTCCATTCCCGTTTTTTTTAACCAAAAAAGAAAGAAAGCAAAAGAAGCAGAACACTAATGTGCGTGAAATGTGCCTCTTGAAACTGTCGTTTTGAAATATGGACGTCTTTTGAAATTTTTGGTCGATATATGACCCCAGGATTTGTTTTCAGGGCAGGTGTCATTTACAGGCCTGCAATGATTTGGAATATCCACTGACCATTAGCGCTGGGATTAAAGCTGCTGTTGTGTGAAACGGCCACAAGGTGGCAGCAGTTCTCCCTTAGCAAATCTGGTTACTAGGGCAACAGAGCCTCAATGGAAGCCGTGTTCTAGATTGGAATTTAGAATGGAATGTGCCAGGAGAAAGCCCCTCAAGTTTGTCTCACTACTTCTTGTTCGTGTTTTTAATTTAATTTTTAATTTTTTATTACAGCAAGTTTGATTACATCATTTGGTTTGTTGTAGGTGTGCAAGATGTGGTTCTTTTACACATATACATATGTCTGTTCTTCCTGGGACCCTTTTCCCATGTACGTTATGACAGAATGTTGAGTAGTCTTCTGTTGGCATTCTGTAGGTCTTTGGTGATTATATATTTCACCTGTGTTTGTATATGTCTCTTAACCCCAATATTGTAATGAATCCATTCCTCACACCTTTCCATTGGTGAACCATAAGTTTGTTTAATGAATCTGTGATTGCCCTTCTCCGTGGAAATATCTGCCCTGGTATCCGTTTTTAGGTAACACCTATAAGTGATATCCTACGATATGTGTCTTTCAGTTTCTGACTTACTACAAGTCACGTGATTACCTGTAGACTCATCTACGGGGCTGCAAATGGCATTGTGTCCTTTTTTTCCTTGGCTAATATTCTGACTTAGCGAGGTCCATTTTCTGCAATGTGATTCCCTGAGGGCTGAGGATTAGATGACCTGGGCAGCCTGACCCTGCCGGCAAGCCCTCCCCAGGTGTGCCTGGGTTGAAGTCAATAGAAACAGCACTCCAGGCAGCAATAGCCCCTGCAGCTGTGCCTGACTCCATATTCTCTGCCCCGTCAGCAGTCTCGGGGCTGTGCTGGTGGGAGGGTGTGAGGGTCCACGGCTTTGTTGGTGGCCCGGTGTGAGTGGGGCTCTGCTGGACTTTCTGCAGGAGTTGCCAGGCTGCCACTTGTAAAGAAGAGGATGTGTCACCCATAAGTTCCGCTGGAATTTCTCTCCGGGCTGAGGTGAGGAAGGAAAAAAAGGAGTGGGGGCCGGGACAGGAGGGGTATCTCAGGCAGGGAAATGGAAAGCTTCCAGAAGAGCACCCGGGGCCAGGACCATCCTGGCTGGCCTGCAGGCACCAAGTTGGCCTGCGTGTTGTCGCTGGTGTGTCTCCACGACCCTTCCTCTAGGCTTTCAAGCCCTTGTACATATTCAGGTGTTTTACCTGGGAAGGGTGGGAACAGTTCAGCAGCAGCTGGCCTGTGGCTCAGCTCACGTTTACTCACAGAGGCCTCGGCACGGTCCCCCAGCTTTGCAATGAGGATGCTCCTTGAGTGGGGGGGCCGGGCTGCTGGCTGTATGGGAGATGATTCCCCTCCTCTGACCAATTTCAGAATTGTTTACCGCTGGAGCAAGTGCCCTGATAGGGTTTTCCTCTGTATAACTGCTGGGTTCAGGTTTTTTTTTTCTTTTTGGGTTCAAGTTAGAATTTATTCATCTTTTATGTATTTATTGATATAAGCATGGAAATAATTCATTCATATAAATACATCTGTGTGAAGGGAAGAACTTTTTTCTGTTTTATTTTTAAATTTTATTTCTAAAAATTTTGAAGTTTAATTATATTTATTTTTCTATACAGCAGGTTATTATTGATTATTTATTTTATTCATATACATATATACAGGTCAATACCTATCTCCCAACTCATCTTACCACAACACCCCATGGCTTCCCCGACTTGGTGTCCATACGTTTGTTCTCTACCTCTGTTTCTCTATTTCTGCCCTGCAAACCTGTTCATCTGTACCATATATCTAGGTTCCACATACATGCATTAATACAGAATATTTGTTTTGCTCTTTCTGACTTACTTCATTCTGTATGACAGTCTCTAGATCCACCGACTTCTCTACAAAAAACCCAGTTTCATTCCGTTTCATGGCCGAGTCATATCCCATTTTATATATGTACCACATCTTTATCCATTCGTGTGTCTGTGGGCATTTAGGTTGCTTCCATTACCTGGCTATTGTAAATAGTGCTGCAATGAACATTGTGGTGAATGTGTGTTTTTGATTTATGGTTGTCTCTGGGTATATGCCCAGAAGTGGGATTGCTGGATCCTATGGTAATTCTATTTCTAGTTTCTTTAAGGAAACTCCATACTGTTCTCCATAGTGACTGTATCAATTTACCTTCCCACCAATAGTGGAAGAGGGTTCCTTTTGTCCACACCCTCCCCAGAATTTGTTGTTTGTAGATTTTCTGATGATGCCGATTCTAACAGGTGTGAGGTGATACCTCATTGTCGTTTTGATTTGCATTTCTCTAATAATTAGTGGTGTTGAGCAGCTTTTCATGTGCGTCTTGGCCGTCTCTGTGACTTCTTTGAAGAAACGTCTATTTAGATCTTCTGCCCATATTTGTATTAGGGTTGTTTGTTTTATTAATATTAAGCTGCGTGAGCTGTTTATATATATTGGAGATTAAACCTTTGTCCATTGATTCATTTGCGAACGTTTTCGCCCATTCTGAGGGATGCCTTTTTCCATTCCCGTTTTTTTTAACCAAAAAAGAAAGAAAGCAAAAGAAGCAGAACACTAATGTGCGTGAAATATGCCTCTTGAAACTGTCGTTTTGAAATATGGACGTCTTTTGAACTTTTTGGTCGATATATGACCCCAGGATTTGTTTTCAGGGCAGGTGTCATTTACAGGCCTGCAATGATTTGGAATATCCACTGACCATTAGAGCTGGGATTAAAGCTGCTGTTGTGTGAAACGGCCACAAGGTGGCAGCAGTTCTCCCTTAGCAAATCTGGTTACTAGGGCAACAGAGCCTCAATGGAAGCCGTGTTCTAGATTGGAATTTAGAATGGAATGTGCCAGGAGAAAGCCCCTCAAGTTTGTCTCACTACTTCTTGTTCGTGTTTTTAATTTAATTTTTAATTTTTTATTACAGCAAGTTTGATTACATCATTTGGTTTGTTGTAGGTGTGCAAGATGTGGTTCTTTTACACATATACATATGTCTGTTCTTCCTGGGACCCTTTTCCCATGTACGTTATGACAGAATGTTGAGTAGTCTTCTGTTGGCATTCTGTAGGTCTTTGGTGATTATATATTTCACCTGTGTTTGTATATGTCTCTTAACCCCAATATTGTAATGAATCCATTCCTCACACCTTTCCATTGGTGAACCATAAGTTTGTTTAATGAATCTGTGATTGCCCTTCTCCGTGGAAATATCTGCCCTGGTATCCGTTTTTAGGTAACACCTATAAGTGTTATCCTACGATATGTGTCTTTCAGTTTCTGACTTACTACAAGTCACGTGATTACCTGTAGACTCATCTACGGGGCTGCAAATGGCATTGTGTCCTTTTTTTCCTTGGCTAATATTCTGACTTAGCGAGGTCCATTTTCTGCAATGTGATTCCCTGAGGGCTGAGGATTAGATGACCTGGGCAGCCTGACCCTGCCGGCAAGCCCTCCCCAGGTGTGCCTGGGTTGAAGTCAATAGAAACAGCACTCCAGGCAGCAATAGCCCCTGCAGCTGTGCCTGACTCCATATTCTCTGCCCCGTCAGCAGTCTCGGGGCTGTGCTGGTGGGAGGGTGTGAGGGTCCACGGCTTTGTTGGTGGCCCGGTGTGAGTGGGGCTCTGCTGGACTTTCTGCAGGAGTTGCCAGGCTGCCACTTGTAAAGAAGAGGATGTGTCACCCATAACTTCCGCTGGAATTTCTCTCCGGGCTGAGGTGAGGAAGGAAAAAAAGGAGTGGGGGCCGGGACAGGAGGGGTATCTCAGGCAGGGAAATGGAAAGCTTCCAGAAGAGCACCCGGGGCCAGGACCATCCTGGCTGGCCTGCAGGCACCAAGTTGGCCTGCGTGCTGTCGCTGGTGTGGCTCCACGACCCTTCCTCTAGGCTTTCAAGCCCTTGTACATATTCAGGTGTTTTACCTGGGAAGGGTGGGAACAGTTCAGCAACAGCTGGCCTGGGGCTCTGCTCACGTTTACTCACAGAGGCCCCGGCACGGTCCCCCAGCTTTGCAATGAGGACGCTCCTTGCGTGGAGGGGCCGGGCTGCTGGCTGTATGGGAGATGATTCCCCACCTCTGACCAATTTCAGAATTGTTTACCGCTGGAGCAAGTGCCCTGATAGGGTTTTCCTCTGTATAACTGCTGGGTTCAGGTTTTTTGTTTTCTTTTTTGGTTCAAGTTAGAATTCATTCATCTTTATGTATTTACTGATATAAGCATGGAAATAATTCATTCATAGAAATACATCTGTGTGAAGGGAAGAACTTTTTTCTGTTTTATTTTTAAATTTCATTTCTAAAATTTTGAAGTTTAATTATATTTATTTTTCTATAGAGCAGGTTATTATTAGTTATCTATTTTATTCATATACATATATACAGGTCAATACCTATCTCCCAACTCATCTGACCACCAACACCCCATGGTTTCCCCACTTGGTGTCCATACGTTTGTTCTCTACCTCTGTTTCTCTATTTCTGCCCTGCAAACCTGTTCATCTGTACCATATATCTAGGTTCCACATACATGCATTAATACAGAATATTTGTTTTGCTCTTTCTGACTTACTTCATTCTGTATGACAGTCTCTAGATCCACCGACTTCTCTACAAATAACCCAGTTTCATTCCTTTTCATGGCTGAGTCATATCCCATTTTATATATGTACCACATCTTTATCCATTCGTGTGTCTGTGGGCATTTAGGTTGCTTCCATTACCTGGCTATTGTAAATAGTACTGCAATGAACATTGTGGTGAATGTGTGTTTTTGATTTACGGTTTTCTCTGGGTATATGCCCAGAAAAGGGATTGCTGGATCCTATGGTAATTCTATTTCTAGTTTCTTTAAGGAAACTCCATACTGTTCTCCATAGTGACTGTATCAATTTACCTTCCCACCAATAGTGGAAGAGGGTTCCTTTTGTCCACACCCTCCCCAGAATTTGTTGTTTGTAGATTTTCTGATGATGCCGATTCTAACAGGTGTGAGGTGATACCTCATTGTCGTTTTGATTTGCATTTCTCTAATAATTAGTGGTGTTGAGCAGCTTTTCATGTGTGTCTTGGCCGTCTCTGTGACTTCTTTGAAGAAACGTCTATTTAGATCTTCTGCCCATTTTTGTATTGGGTTGTTTGTTTTATTAATATTAAGCTGCGTGAGCTGTTTATATATGTTGGAGATTAAACCATTGTCCATTGATTCGTTTGCGAACATTTTGGCCCATTCTGAGGGTTGCCTTTTTCCATTCCCGTTTTTTTTAACCAAAAAAGAAAGAAAGCAAAAGAAGCAGAACACTAATGTGCGTGAAATGTGCCTCTTCAAACTGTCGTTTTGAAATATGGACCTCTTTTGAACTTTTTGGTCGATATATGACCCCAGGATTTGTTTTCAGGGCAGGTGTCATTTACAGGCCAGCAATGATTTGGAATATCCACTGACCATTAGCGCTGGGATTAAAGCTGATGTTGTGTTAAACGGCCACAAGGTGGCAGCAGTTATTCCTTAGCAAATCTGGTTACTAAGGCAACAGAGCCTCAATGGAAGCCGTGTTGTAGATTGGAATTTAGAATGGAATGTGCCAGGAGAAAGCCCCTCAAGTTTGTCTCACTACTTCTTGTTCGTGTTTTTAATTTAATTTTTAATTTTTTATTACAGCAAGTTTGATTACATCATTTGGTTTGTTGTAGGTGTGCAAGATGTGGTTCTTTTACACATATACATATGTCTGTTCTTCCTGGGACCCTTATCCCATGTACGTTATGACAGAATGTTGAGTAGTCTTCTCTTGGCATTCCGTAGGTCTTTGGTGATTATATATTTCACCTGTGTTTGTATATGTCTCTTAACCCCAATATTGTAATGAATCCAATCCTCACACCTTTCCATTGGTGAACCATAAGTTTGTTTAATGAATCTGTGATTGCCCTTCTCCGTGGAAATATCTGCCCTGGTATCCGTTTTTAGGTAACACCTATAAGTGATATCCTACGATATGTGTCTTTCACTTTCTGACTTACTACAAGTCACGTGATTACCTGTAGACTCATCTACGGGGCTGCAAATGGCATTGTGTCCTTTTTTTCCTTGGCTAATATTCTGTCTTAGCGAGGTCCATTTTCTGCAATGTGATTCCCTGAGGGCTGAGGATTAGATGACCTGGGCAGCCTGACCCTGCCGGCAAGCCCTCCCCAGGTGTGCCTGGGTTGAGGTCAATAGAAACAGCACTCCAGGCAGCAATAGCCCCTGCAGCTGTGCCTGACTCCATATTCTCTGCCCCGTCAGCAGTCTCGGGGCTGTGCTGGTGGGAGGGTGTGAGGGTCCACGGCTTTGTTGGTGGCCCGGTGTGAGTGGGGCTCTGCTGGACTTTCTGCAGGAGTTGCCAGGCTGCCACTTGTAAAGAAGAGAATGTGTCACCCATAACTTCCGCTGGAATTTCTCTCCGGGCTGAGGTGAGGAAGGAAAAAAAGGAGTGGGGGCCGGGACAGGAGGGGTATCTCAGGCAGGGAAATGGAAAGCTTCCAGAAGAGCGCCCGGGGCCAGGACCATCCTGGCTGGCCTGCAGGCACCAAGTTGGCCTGCGTGTTGTCGCTGGTGTGGCTCCACGACCCTTCCTCTAGGCTTTCAAGCCCTTGTACATATTCAGGTGTTTTACCTGGGAAGGGTGGGAACAGTTCAGCAGCAGCTGGCCTGGGGCTCAGCTCACGTTTACTCACAGAGGCCTCGGCACGGTCCCCCAGCTTTGCAATGAGGATGCTCCTTGAGTGGGGGGGCCGGGCTGCTGGCTGTATGGGAGATGATTCCCCTCCTCTGACCAATTTCAGAATTGTTTACCGCTGGAGCAAGTGCCCTGATAGGGTTTTCCTCTGTATAACTGCTGGGTTCAGGTTTTTTTTTTCTTTTTGGGTTCAAGTTAGAATTTATTCATCTTTTATGTATTTATTGATATAAGCATGGAAATAATTCATTCATATAAATACATCTGTGTGAAGGGAAGAACTTTTTTCTGTTTTATTTTTAAATTTTATTTCTAAAAATTTTGAAGTTTAATTATATTTATTTTTCTATACAGCAGGTTATTATTGATTATTTATTTTATTCATATACATATATACAGGTCAATACCTATCTCCCAACTCATCTTACCACAACACCCCATGGCTTCCCCGACTTGGTGTCCATACGTTTGTTCTCTACCTCTGTTTCTCTATTTCTGCCCTGCAAACCTGTTCATCTGTACCATATATCTAGGTTCCACATACATGCATTAATACAGAATATTTGTTTTGCTCTTTCTGACTTACTTCATTCTGTATGACAGTCTCTAGATCCACCGACTTCTCTACAAAAAACCCAGTTTCATTCCGTTTCATGGCCGAGTCATATCCCATTTTATATATGTACCACATCTTTATCCATTCGTGTGTCTGTGGGCATTTAGGTTGCTTCCATTACCTGGCTATTGTAAATAGTGCTGCAATGAACATTGTGGTGAATGTGTGTTTTTGATTTATGGTTGTCTCTGGGTATATGCCCAGAAGTGGGATTGCTGGATCCTATGGTAATTCTATTTCTAGTTTCTTTAAGGAAACTCCATACTGTTCTCCATAGTGACTGTATCAATTTACCTTCCCACCAATAGTGGAAGAGGGTTCCTTTTGTCCACACCCTCCCCAGAATTTGTTGTTTGTAGATTTTCTGATGATGCCGATTCTAACAGGTGTGAGGTGATACCTCATTGTCGTTTTGATTTGCATTTCTCTAATAATTAGTGGTGTTGAGCAGCTTTTCATGTGCGTCTTGGCCGTCTCTGTGACTTCTTTGAAGAAACGTCTATTTAGATCTTCTGCCCATATTTGTATTAGGGTTGTTTGTTTTATTAATATTAAGCTGCGTGAGCTGTTTATATATATTGGAGATTAAACCTTTGTCCATTGATTCATTTGCGAACGTTTTCGCCCATTCTGAGGGATGCCTTTTTCCATTCCCGTTTTTTTTAACCAAAAAAGAAAGAAAGCAAAAGAAGCAGAACACTAATGTGCGTGAAATATGCCTCTTGAAACTGTCGTTTTGAAATATGGACGTCTTTTGAACTTTTTGGTCGATATATGACCCCAGGATTTGTTTTCAGGGCAGGTGTCATTTACAGGCCTGCAATGATTTGGAATATCCACTGACCATTAGAGCTGGGATTAAAGCTGCTGTTGTGTGAAACGGCCACAAGGTGGCAGCAGTTCTCCCTTAGCAAATCTGCTTACTAGGGCAACAGAGCCTCAATGGAAGCCGTGTTCTAGATTGGAATTTAGAATGGAATGTGCCAGGAGAAAGCCCCTCAAGTTTGTCTCACTACTTCTTGTTCGTGTTTTTAATTTAATTTTTAATTTTTTATTACAGCAAGTTTGATTACATCATTTGGTTTGTTGTAGGTGTGCAAGATGTGGTTCTTTTACACATATACATATGTCTGTTCTTCCTGGGACCCTTTTCCCATGTACGTTATGACAGAATGTTGAGTAGTCTTCTGTTGGCATTCTGTAGGTCTTTGGTGATTATATATTTCACCTGTGTTTGTATATGTCTCTTAACCCCAATATTGTAATGAATCCATTCCTCACACCTTTCCATTGGTGAACCATAAGTTTGTTTAATGAATCTGTGATTGCCCTTCTCCGTGGAAATATCTGCCCTGGTATCCGTTTTTAGGTAACACCTATAAGTGTTATCCTACGATATGTGTCTTTCAGTTTCTGACTTACTACAAGTCACGTGATTACCTGTAGACTCATCTACGGGGCTGCAAATGGCATTGTGTCCTTTTTTTCCTTGGCTAATATTCTGTCTTAGCGAGGTCCATTTTCTGCAATGTGATTCCCTGAGGGCTGAGGATTAGATGACCTGGGCAGCCTGACCCTGCCGGCAAGCCCTCCCCAGGTGTGCCTGGGTTGAAGTCAATAGAAACAGCACTCCAGGCAGCAATAGCCCCTGCAGCTGTGCCTGACTCCATATTCTCTGCCCCGTCAGCAGTCTCGGGGCTGTGCTGGTGGGAGGGTGTGAGGGTCCACGGCTTTGTTGGTGGCCCGGTGTGAGTGGGGCTCTGCTGGACTTTCTGCAGGAGTTGCCAGGCTGCCACTTGTAAAGAAGAGGATGTGTCACCCATAACTTCCGCTGGAATTTCTCTCCGGGCTGAGGTGAGGAAGGAAAAAAAGGAGTGGGGGCCGGGACAGGAGGGGTATCTCAGGCAGGGAAATGGAAAGCTTCCAGAAGAGCACCCGGGGCCAGGACCATCCTGGCTGGCCTGCAGGCACCAAGTTGGCCTGCGTGCTGTCGCTGGTGTGGCTCCACGACCCTTCCTCTAGGCTTTCAAGCCCTTGTACATATTCAGGTGTTTTACCTGGGAAGGGTGGGAACAGTTCAGCAACAGCTGGCCTGGGGCTCTGCTCACGTTTACTCACAGAGGCCCCGGCACGGTCCCCCAGCTTTGCAATGAGGACGCTCCTTGCGTGGAGGGGCCGGGCTGCTGGCTGTATGGGAGATGATTCCCCACCTCTGACCAATTTCAGAATTGTTTACCGCTGGAGCAAGTGCCCTGATAGGGTTTTCCTCTGTATAACTGCTGGGTTCAGGTTTTTTGTTTTCTTTTTTGGTTCAAGTTAGAATTCATTCATCTTTATGTATTTACTGATATAAGCATGGAAATAATTCATTCATAGAAATACATCTGTGTGAAGGGAAGAACTTTTTTCTGTTTTATTTTTAAATTTCATTTCTAAAATTTTGAAGTTTAATTATATTTATTTTTCTATAGAGCAGGTTATTATTAGTTATCTATTTTATTCATATACATATATACAGGTCAATACCTATCTCCCAACTCATCTGACCACCAACACCCCATGGTTTCCCCACTTGGTGTCCATACGTTTGTTCTCTACCTCTGTTTCTCTATTTCTGCCCTGCAAACCTGTTCATCTGTACCATATATCTAGGTTCCACATACATGCATTAATACAGAATATTTGTTTTGCTCTTTCTGACTTACTTCATTCTGTATGACAGTCTCTAGATCCACCGACTTCTCTACAAATAACCCAGTTTCATTCCTTTTCATGGCTGAGTCATATCCCATTTTATATATGTACCACATCTTTATCCATTCGTGTGTCTGTGGGCATTTAGGTTGCTTCCATTACCTGGCTATTGTAAATAGTACTGCAATGAACATTGTGGTGAATGTGTGTTTTTGATTTACGGTTTTCTCTGGGTATATGCCCAGAAAAGGGATTGCTGGATCCTATGGTAATTCTATTTCTAGTTTCTTTAAGGAAACTCCATACTGTTCTCCATAGTGACTGTATCAATTTACCTTCCCACCAATAGTGGAAGAGGGTTCCTTTTGTCCACACCCTCCCCAGAATTTGTTGTTTGTAGATTTTCTGATGATGCCGATTCTAACAGGTGTGAGGTGATACCTCATTGTCGTTTTGATTTGCATTTCTCTAATAATTAGTGGTGTTGAGCAGCTTTTCATGTGTGTCTTGGCCGTCTCTGTGACTTCTTTGAAGAAACGTCTATTTAGATCTTCTGCCCATTTTTGTATTGGGTTGTTTGTTTTATTAATATTAAGCTGCGTGAGCTGTTTATATATGTTGGAGATTAAACCATTGTCCATTGATTCGTTTGCGAACATTTTGGCCCATTCTGAGGGTTGCCTTTTTCCATTCCCGTTTTTTTTAACCAAAAAAGAAAGAAAGCAAAAGAAGCAGAACACTAATGTGCGTGAAATGTGCCTCTTCAAACTGTCGTTTTGAAATATGGACCTCTTTTGAACTTTTTGGTCGATATATGACCCCAGGATTTGTTTTCAGGGCAGGTGTCATTTACAGGCCAGCAATGATTTGGAATATCCACTGACCATTAGCGCTGGGATTAAAGCTGATGTTGTGTTAAACGGCCACAAGGTGGCAGCAGTTATTCCTTAGCAAATCTGGTTACTAAGGCAACAGAGCCTCAATGGAAGCCGTGTTGTAGATTGGAATTTAGAATGGAATGTGCCAGGAGAAAGCCCCTCAAGTTTGTCTCACTACTTCTTGTTCGTGTTTTTAATTTAATTTTTAATTTTTTATTACAGCAAGTTTGATTACATCATTTGGTTTGTTGTAGGTGTGCAAGATGTGGTTCTTTTACACATATACATATGTCTGTTCTTCCTGGGACCCTTATCCCATGTACGTTATGACAGAATGTTGAGTAGTCTTCTCTTGGCATTCCGTAGGTCTTTGGTGATTATATATTTCACCTGTGTTTGTATATGTCTCTTAACCCCAATATTGTAATGAATCCAATCCTCACACCTTTCCATTGGTGAACCATAAGTTTGTTTAATGAATCTGTGATTGCCCTTCTCCGTGGAAATATCTGCCCTGGTATCCGTTTTTAGGTAACACCTATAAGTGATATCCTACGATATGTGTCTTTCACTTTCTGACTTACTACAAGTCACGTGATTACCTGTAGACTCATCTACGGGGCTGCAAATGGCATTGTGTCCTTTTTTTCCTTGGCTAATATTCTGTCTTAGCGAGGTCCATTTTCTGCAATGTGATTCCCTGAGGGCTGAGGATTAGATGACCTGGGCAGCCTGACCCTGCCGGCAAGCCCTCCCCAGGTGTGCCTGGGTTGAGGTCAATAGAAACAGCACTCCAGGCAGCAATAGCCCCTGCAGCTGTGCCTGACTCCATATTCTCTGCCCCGTCAGCAGTCTCGGGGCTGTGCTGGTGGGAGGGTGTGAGGGTCCACGGCTTTGTTGGTGGCCCGGTGTGAGTGGGGCTCTGCTGGACTTTCTGCAGGAGTTGCCAGGCTGCCACTTGTAAAGAAGAGAATGTGTCACCCATAACTTCCGCTGGAATTTCTCTCCGGGCTGAGGTGAGGAAGGAAAAAAAGGAGTGGGGGCCGGGACAGGAGGGGTATCTCAGGCAGGGAAATGGAAAGCTTCCAGAAGAGCGCCCGGGGCCAGGACCATCCTGGCTGGCCTGCAGGCACCAAGTTGGCCTGCGTGTTGTCGCTGGTGTGGCTCCACGACCCTTCCTCTAGGCTTTCAAGCCCTTGTACATATTCAGGTGTTTTACCTGGGAAGGGTGGGAACAGTTCAGCAGCAGCTGGCCTGGGGCTCAGCTCACGTTTACTCACAGAGGCCTCGGCACGGTCCCCCAGCTTTGCAATGAGGATGCTCCTTGAGTGGGGGGGCCGGGCTGCTGGCTGTATGGGAGATGATTCCCCTCCTCTGACCAATTTCAGAATTGTTTACCGCTGGAGCAAGTGCCCTGATAGGGTTTTCCTCTGTATAACTGCTGGGTACAGGTTTTTTTTTTTCTTTTTGGGTTCAAGTTAGAATTTATTCATCTTTTATGTATTTATTGATATAAGCATGGAAATAATTCATTCATATAAATACATCTGTGTGAAGGGAAGAACTTTTTTCTGTTTTATTTTTAAATTTTATTTCTAAAAATTTTGAAGTTTAATTATATTTATTTTTCTATATAGCAGGTTATTATTGATTATTTATTTTATTCATATACATATATACAGGTCAATACCTATCTCCCAACTCATCTGACCACAACACCCCATGGCTTCCCCGACTTGGTGTCCATACGTTTGTTCTCTACCTCTGTTTCTCTATTTCTGCCCTGCAAACCTGTTCATCTGTACCATATATCTAGGTTCCACATACATGCATTAATACAGAATATTTGTTTTGCTCTTTCTGACTTACTTCATTCTGTATGACAGTCTCTAGATCCACCGACTTCTCTACAAACAACCCAGTTTCATTCCTTTTCATGGCTGAGTCATATCCCATTTTATATATGTACCACATCTTTATCCATTCGTCTGTCTGTGGGCATTTAGGTTGCTTCCATTACCTGGCTATTGTAAATAGTGCTGCAATGAACATTGTGGTGAATGTGTGTTTTTTATTTATGCTTTTCTTTGGGTATATGCCCAGAAGTGGGATTGCTGGATCCTATGGTAATTCTATTTCTAGTTTCTTTAAGGAAACTCCATACTGTTCTCCATAGTGACTGTATCAATTTACCTTCCCACTAATAGTGGAAGAGGGTTCCTTTTGTCCACACCCTCCCCAGAATTTGTTGTTTGTAGATTTTCTGATGATGCCGATTCTAACAGGTGTGAGGTGATACCTCATTGTCGTTGTGATTTGCATTTCTCTAATAATTAGTGGTGTTGAGCAGCTTTTCATGTGCGTCTTGGCCGTCTCTGTGACTTCTTTGAAGAAACGTCTATTTAGATCTTCTGCCCATTTTTGTATTGGGTTGTTTGTTTTATTAATATTAAGCTGCGTGAGCAGTTTATATATGTTGGAGATTAAACCATTGTCCATTGATTCGTTTGCGAACGTTTTGGCCCATTCTGAGGGTTGCCTTTTTCCATTCCCGTTTTTTTTAACCAAAAAAGAAAGACAGCAAAAGAAGCAGAACACAAATGTGCGTGAAATATGCCTCTTGAAACTGTCGTTTTGAAATATGGACGTCTTTTGAACTTTTTGGTCGATATATGACCCCAGGATTTGTTTTCAGGGCAGGTGTCATTTACAGGCCAGCAATGATTTGGAATATCCACTGACCATTAGCGCTGGAATTAAAGCTGATGTTGTGTGAAACGGCCACAAGGTGGCAGCAGTTCTCCCTTAGCAAATCTGGTTACCAGGGCAACAGAGCCTCAATGGAAGTCGTGTTCTAGATTGGAATTTAGAATGGAATGTGCCAGGAAAAAGCCCCTCAAGTTTGTCTCACTACTTCTTGTTCATGTTTTTAATTTAATTTTTAATTTTTTATTACAGCAAGTTTGATTACAACGTTTGGCTTGTTGTAGGTGTGCAAGATGTGGTTCTTTTACACATATACATATGTCTGTTCTTCCTGGGACCCTTTTCCCATGTACGTTATGACAGAATGTTGAGTAGTCTTCTCTTGGCATTCCGTAGGTCTTTGGTGATTATATATTTCACCTGTGTTTGTATATGTCTCTTAACCCCAATATCGTAATGAATCCAATCCTCACACCTTTCCATTGGTGAACCATAAGTTTGTTTAATGAATCTGTGATTGCCCTTCTCCGTGGAAATATCTGCCCTGGTATCCGTTTTTAGGTAACACCTGTAAGTGATATCCTACGATATGTGTCTTTCACTTTCTGACTTACTACAAGTCACGTGATTACCTGTAGACTCATCTACGGGGCTGCAAATGGCATTGTGTCCGTTTTTTCCTTGGCTAATATTCTGTCTTAGCGAGGTCCATTTTCTGCAATGTGATTCCCTGAGGGCTGAGGATTAGCTGACCTGGGCAGCCTGACCCTGCCGGCAAGCCCTCCCCTGGTGTGCCTGGGTTGAGGTCAATAGAAACAGCACTCCAGGCAGCAATAGCCCCTGCAGCTGTGCCTGACTCCATATTCTCTGCCCCGTCAGCAGTCTCGGGGCTGTGCTGGTGGGAGGGTGTGAGGGTCCACGGCTTTGTTGGTGGCCCGGTGTGAGTGGGGCTCTGCTGGACTTTCTGCAGGAGTTGCCAGGCTGCCACTTGTAAAGAAGAGGATGTGTCACCCATAAGTTCCGCTGGAATTTCTCTCCGGGCTGAGGTGAGGAAGGAAAAAAAGGAGTGGGGGCCGGGACAGGAGGGGTATCTCAGGCAGGGAAATGGAAAGCTTCCAGAAGAGCACCCGGGGCCAGGACCATCCTGGCTGGCCTGCAGGCACCAAGTTGGCCTGCGTGCTGTCGCTGGTGTGGCTCCACGACCCTTCCTCTAGGCTTTCAAGCCCTTGTACATATTCAGGTGTTTTACCTGGGAAGGGTGGGAACAGTTCAGCAACAGCTGGCCTGGGGCTCTGCTCACGTTTACTCACAGAGGCCCCGGCACGGTCCCCCAGCTTTGCAATGAGGACGCTCCTTGCGTGGAGGGGCCGGGCTGCTGGCTGTATGGGAGATGATTCCCCACCTCTGACCAATTTCAGAATTGTTTACCGCTGGAGCAAGTGCCCTGATAGGGTTTTCCTCTGTATAACTGCTGGGTTCAAGTTTTTTGTTTTCTTTTTTGGTTCAAGTTAGAATTCATTCATCTTTTATGTATTTACTGATATAAGCATGGAAATAATTCATTCATAGAAATACATCTGTGTGAAGGGAAGAACTTTTTTCTGTTTTATTTTTAAATTTCATTTCTAAAATTTTGAAGTTTAATTATATTTATTTTTCTATACAGCAGGTTATTATTAGTTATCTATTTTATTCATATACATATATACAGGTCAATACCTATCTCCCAACTCATCTGACCACCAACACCCCATGGCTTCCCCCACTTGGTGTCCATACGTTTGTTCTCTACCTCTGTTTCTCTATTTCTGCCCTGCAAACCTGTTCATCTGTACCATATATCTAGGTTCCACATACATGCATTAATACAGAATATTTGTTTTGCTCTTTCTGACTTCCTTCATTCTGTATGACAGTCTCTAGATCCACCGACTTCTCTACAAATAACCCAGTTTCATTCCTTTTCATGGCTGAGTCATATCCCATTTTTTATATGTACCACATCTTTATCCATTCGTCTGTCTCTGGGCATTTAGGTTGCTTCCATTAGCTGGCTATTGTAAATAGTGCTGCAATGAACATTGTGGTGAATGTGTGTTTTTGATTTATGGTTTTCTCTGGGTATATGCCCAGAAGTGGGATTGCTGGATCCTATGGTAATTCTATTTCTAGTTTCTTTAAGGAAACTCCATACTGTTCTCCATAGTGACTGTATCAATTTACCTTCCCACTAATAGTGGAAGAGGGTTCCTTTTGTCCACACCCTCCCCAGAATTTTTTGTTTGTAGATTTTCTGATGATGCCGATTCTAACAGGTGTGAGGTGATACCTCATTGTCTTTTTGATTTGCATTTCTCTAATAATTAGTGGTATTGAGCAGCTTTTCATGTGCGTCTTGGCCGTCTCTGTGACTTCTTTGAAGAAACGTCTATTTAGATCTTCTGCCCATTTTTGTATTGGGTTGTTTGTTTTGTTAATATTTAGCTGCGTGACCTGTTGATATATATTGGAGATTAAACCTTTCTCCATTGATTCGTTTGCGAACGTTTTCGCCCATTCTGAGGGTTGCCTTTTTCCATTCCCGTTTTTTTTAACCAAAAAGAAAGAAAGCAAAAGAAGCAGAACACTAATGTGCGTGAAATATGCCTCTTGAAACTGTCATTTTGAAATATGGACGTCTTTTGAACTTTTTGGTCGATATATGACCCCAGGATTTGTTTTCAGGGCAGGTGTCATTTACAGGCCAGCAATGATTTGGAATATCCACTGACCATTAGCGCTGGAATTAAAGCTGATGTTGTGTGAAACGGCCACAAGGTGGCAGCAGTTCTCCCTTAGCAAATCTGGTTACCAGGGCAACAGAGCCTCAATGGAAGTCGTGTTCTAGATTGGAATTTAGAATGGAATGTGCCAGGAAAAAGCCCCTCAAGTTTGTCTCACTACTTCTTGTTCGTGTTTTTAATTTAATTTTTAATTTTTTATTACAGCAAGTTTGATTACAATGTTTGGCTTGTGGTAGGTGTGCAAGATGTGGTTCTCTTAGACATATACATATGTCTGTTCTTCCTGGGACCCTTTTCCCATGTACGTTATGACAGAATGTTGAGTAGTCTTCTCTTGGCATTCCATAGGTCTTTGGTGATTATATATTTCACCTGTGTTTGTATATGTCTCTTAACCCCAATATCATAATGAATCCAATCCTCACACCTTTCCATTGGTGAACCATAAGTTTGTTTAATGAATCTGTGATTGCCCTTCTCCGTGGAAATATCTGCCCTGGTATCCGTTTTTAGGTAACACCTGTAAGTGATATCCTACGATATGTGTCTTTCACTTTCTGACTTACTACAAGTCACGTGATTACCTGTAGACTCATCTACGGGGCTGCAAATGGCATTGTGTCCGTTTTTTCCTTGGCTAATATTCTGTCTTAGCGAGGTCCATTTTCTGCAATGTGATTCCCTGAGGGCTGAGGATTAGCTGACCTGGGCAGCCTGACCCTGCCGGCAAGCCCTCCCCAGGTGTGCCTGGGTTGAGGTCAATAGAAACAGCACTCCAGGCAGCAATAGCCCCTGCAGCTGTGCCTGACTCCATATTCTCTGCCCCGTCAGCAGTCTCGGGGCTGTGCTGGTGGGAGGGTGTGAGGGTCCACGGCTTTGTTGGTGGCCCGGTGTGAGTGGGGCTCTGCTGGACTTTCTGCAGGAGTTGCCAGGCTGCCACTTGTAAAGAAGAGGATGTGTCACCCATAACTTCCGCTGGAATTTCTCTCCGGGCTGAGGTGAGGAAGGAAAAAAAGGAGTGGGGGCCGGGACAGGAGGGGTATCTCAGGCAGGGAAATGGAAAGCTTCCAGAAGAGCGCCCGGGGCCAGGACCATCCTGGCTGGCCTGCAGGCACCAAGTTGGCCTGCGTGCTGTCGCTGGTGTGGCTCCACGACCCTTCCTCTAGGCTTTCAAGCCCTTGTACATATTCAGGTGTTTTACCTGTGAAGGGTGGGAACAGTTCAGCAGCAGCTGGCCTTGGGCTCAGCTCACGTTTACTCACAGAGGCCTTGGCACAGGCCCCCAGCTTTGCAATGAGGACGCTCCTTGCGTGGGGGTGCCGGGCTGCTGGCTGTATGGGAGATGATTCCCCACCTCTGACCAATTTCAGAATTGTTTACCGCTGGAGCAAGTGCCCTGATAGGGTTTTCCTCTGTATAACTGCTGGGTTCAAGTTTTTTGTTTTCTTTTTTGGTTCAAGTTAGAATTCATTCATCTTTTATGTATTTACTGATATAAGCATGGAAATAATTCATTCATAGAAATACATCTGTGTGAAGGGAAGAACTTTTTTCTGTTTTATTTTTAAATTTCATTTCTAAAATTTTGAAGTTTAATTATATTTATTTTTCTATACAGCAGGTTATTATTAGTTATCTATTTTATTCATATACATATATACAGGTCAATACCTATCTCCCAACTCATCTGACCACCAACACCCCATGGCTTCCCCCACTTGGTGTCCATACGTTTGTTCTCTACCTCTGTTTCTCTATTTCTGCCCTGCAAACCTGTTCATCTGTACCATATATCTAGGTTCCACATACATGCATTAATACAGAATATTTGTTTTGCTCTTTCTGACTTCCTTCATTCTGTATGACAGTCTCTAGATCCACCGACTTCTCTACAAATAACCCAGTTTCATTCCTTTTCATGGCTGAGTCATATCCCATTTTTTATATGTACCACATCTTTATCCATTCGTCTGTCTCTGGGCATTTAGGTTGCTTCCATTAGCTGGCTATTGTAAATAGTGCTGCAATGAACATTGTGGTGAATGTGTGTTTTTGATTTATGGTTTTCTCTGGGTATATGCCCAGAAGTGGGATTGCTGGATCCTATGGTAATTCTATTTCTAGTTTCTTTAAGGAAACTCCATACTGTTCTCCATAGTGACTGTATCAATTTACCTTCCCACTAATAGTGGAAGAGGGTTCCTTTTGTCCACACCCTCCCCAGAATTTTTTGTTTGTAGATTTTCTGATGATGCCGATTCTAACAGGTGTGAGGTGATACCTCATTGTCTTTTTGATTTGCATTTCTCTAATAATTAGTGGTATTGAGCAGCTTTTCATGTGCGTCTTGGCCGTCTCTGTGACTTCTTTGAAGAAACGTCTATTTAGATCTTCTGCCCATTTTTGTATTGGGTTGTTTGTTTTGTTAATATTTAGCTGCGTGACCTGTTGATATATATTGGAGATTAAACCTTTCTCCATTGATTCGTTTGCGAACGTTTTCGCCCATTCTGAGGGTTGCCTTTTTCCATTCCCGTTTTTTTTAACCAAAAAGAAAGAAAGCAAAAGAAGCAGAACACTAATGTGCGTGAAATATGCCTCTTGAAACTGTCATTTTGAAATATGGACGTCTTTTGAACTTTTTGGTCGATATATGACCCCAGGATTTGTTTTCAGGGCAGGTGTCATTTACAGGCCAGCAATGATTTGGAATATCCACTGACCATTAGCGCTGGAATTAAAGCTGATGTTGTGTGAAACGGCCACAAGGTGGCAGCAGTTCTCCCTTAGCAAATCTGGTTACCAGGGCAACAGAGCCTCAATGGAAGTCGTGTTCTAGATTGGAATTTAGAATGGAATGTGCCAGGAAAAAGCCCCTCAAGTTTGTCTCACTACTTCTTGTTCGTGTTTTTAATTTAATTTTTAATTTTTTATTACAGCAAGTTTGATTACAATGTTTGGCTTGTGGTAGGTGTGCAAGATGTGGTTCTCTTAGACATATACATATGTCTGTTCTTCCTGGGACCCTTTTCCCATGTACGTTATGACAGAATGTTGAGTAGTCTTCTCTTGGCATTCCATAGGTCTTTGGTGATTATATATTTCACCTGTGTTTGTATATGTCTCTTAACACCAATATCGTAATGAATCCATTCCTCACACCTTTCCATTTGTGAACCATAAGTTTGTTTAATGAATCTGTTATTGCCTTTCTCCGTGGAAATATCTGCCCTGGTATCCGTTTTTAGGTAACACCTATAAGTGATATCCTACGATATGTGTCTTTCACTTTCTGACTTACTACAAGTCACGTGATTACCTGTAGACTCATCTACGGGGCTGCAAATGGCATTGTGTCCTTTTTTTCCTTGGCTAATATTCTGTCTTAGCGAGGTCCATTTTCTGCAATGTGATTCCCTGAGGGCTGAGGATTAGCTGACCTGGGCAGCCTGACCCTGCCGGCAAGCCCTCCCCAGGTGTGCCTGGGTTGAGGTCAATAGAAACAGCACTCCAGGCAGCAATAGCCCCTGCAGCTGTGCCTGACTCCATATTCTCTGCCCCGTCAGCAGTCTCGGGGCTGTGCTGGTGGGAGGGTGTGAGGGTCCACGGCTTTGTTGGTGGCCCGGTGTGAGTGGGGCTCTGCTGGACTTTCTGCAGGAGTTGCCAGGCTGCCACTTGTAAAGAAGAGAATGTGTCACCCATAACTTCCGCTGGAATTTCTCTCCGGGCTGAGGTGAGGAAGGAAAAAAAGGAGTGGGGGCCGGGACAGGAGGGGTATCTCAGGCAGGGAAATGGAAAGCTTCCAGAAGAGCGCCCGGGGCCAGGACCATCCTGGCTTGCCTGCAGGCACCAAGTTGGCCTGCGTGCTGTCGCTGGTGTGGCTCCACGACCCTTCCTCTAGGCTTTCAAGCCCTTGTACATATTCAGGTGTTTTACCTGTGAAGGGTGGGAACAGTTCAGCAACAGCTGGCCTGGGGCTCTGCTCACGTTTACTCACAGAGGCCCCAGCACGGTCCCCCAGCTTTGCAATGAGGACGCTCCTTGCGTGGAGGGGCCGGGCTGCTGGCTGTATGGGAGATGATTCCCCACCTCTGACCAATTTCAGAATTGTTTACCGCTGGAGCAAGTGCCCTGAAAGGGTTTTCCACTGTATAACTGCTGGGTTCAGGTTTTTTGTTTTCTTTTTTGGTTCAAGTTAGAATTCATTCATCTTTTATGTATTTACTGATATAAGCATGGAAATAATTCATTCATAGAAATACATCTGTGTGAAGGGAAGAACTTTTTTCTGTTTTATTTTTAAATTTCATTTCTAAAATTTTGAAGTTTAATTATATTTATTTTTCTATACAGCAGGTTATTATTAGTTATCTATTTTATTCATATACATATATACAGGTCAATACCTATCTCCCAACTCATCTGACCACCAACACCCCATGGCTTCCCCCACTTGGTGTCCATACGTTTGTTCTCTACCTCTGTTTCTCTATTTCTGCCCTGCAAACCTGTTCATCTGTACCATATATCTAGGTTCCACATACATGCACTAATACAGAATATTTGTTTTGCTCTTTCTGACTTACTTCATTCTGTATGACAGTCTCTAGATCCACCGACTTCTCTACAAATAACCCAGTTTCATTCCTTTTCATGGCTGAGTCATATCCCATTTTATATATGTACCACATCTTTATCCATTCGTGTGTCTGTGGGCATTTAGGTTGCTTCCATTACCTGGCTATTGTAAATAGTACTGCAATGAACATTGTGGTTAATGTGTGTTTTTGATTTATGGTTTTCTCTGGGTATATGCCCAGAAAAGGGATTGCTGGATCCTATGGTAATTCTATTTCTAGTTTCTTTAAGGAAACTCCATACTGTACTCCATAGTGACTGTATCAATTTACCTTCCCACCAATAGTGGAAGAGGGTTCCTTTTGTCCACACCCTCCCCAGAATTTGTTGTTTATAGATTTTCTGATGATGCCGATTCTAACAGGTGTGAGGTGATACCTCATTGTCGTTTTGATTTGCATTTCTCTAATAATTAGTGGTGTTGAGCAGCTTTTCATGTGCGTCTTGGCCGTCTCTGTGACTTCTTTGAAGAAACGTCTATTTAGATCTTCTGCCCATTTTTGTATTGGGTTGTTTGTTTTATTAATATTAAGCTGCGTGAGCAGTTTATATATGTTGGAGATTAAACCATTGTCCATTGATTCGTTTGCGAACGTTTTGGCCCATTCTGAGGGTTGCCTTTTTCCATTCCCGTTTTTTTTAACCAAAAAAGAAAGAAAGCAAAAGAAGCAGAACACTAATGTGCGTGAAATATGCCTCTTGAAACTGTAGTTTTGAAATAAGGACGTCTTTTGAACTTTTTGATCGATATTATGACCCCAGGATTTGTTTTCAGGGCAGGTGTCATTTACAGGCCTGCAATGATTTGGAATATCCAGTGACAAGTAGCGCTGGGATTAAAGGTGCTGTTGTGTGACACGGCCACAAGGTGGCAGTAGTTCTCCCTTAGCAAATCTGGTTTCTAGGGCAACAGAGCCTCAATGGAAGCCGTGTTCTATATTGGAATTTAGAATGGAATGTGCCAGGAGAAAGCCCCTCATGTTTGTCTCACTACTTCTTGTTCGTGTTTTTAATTTAATTTTTAATTTTTTATTACAGCAAGTTTGATTACAACGTTTGGCTTGTTGTAGGTGTGCAAGATGTGGTTCTTTTACACATATACATATGTCTGTTCTTCCTGGGACCCTTTTCCCATGTACGTTATGACAGAATGTTGAGTAGTCTTCTCTTGGCATTCCGTAGGTCTTTGGTGATTTTATATTTCACCTGTGTTTGTATATGTCTCTTAACCCCAATATCATAATGAATCCTATCCTCACACCTTTCCATTGGTGAACCATAAGTTTGTTTAATGAATCTGTGATTGCCCTTCTCCATGGAAATATCTGCCCTGGTATCCGTATTTAGGTAACACCTATAAGTGATATCCTACAATATGTGTCTTTCACTTTCTGACTTACTACAAGTCACATGATTACTTGTAGACACATCTACGGGGCTGCAAATGGCATTGTGCCCTTTTTTTCCTTGGCTAATATTCTGTCTTAGCGAGGTCCATTTTCTGCAATGTGATTCCCTGAGGGCTGAGGATTAGCTGACCTGGGCAGCCTGACCCTGCCGGCAAGCCCTCCCCAGGTGTGCCTGCGTTGAGGTCAATAGAAACAGCACTCCAGGCAGCAATACCCCCTGCAGCTGTGCCTGACTCCATATTCTCTGCCCCGTCAGCAGTCTCGGGGCGGTGCTGGTGGGAGGGTGTGAGGGTCCACGGCTTTGTTGTTGACCCGGTGTGAGTGGGGCTCTGCTGGACTTTCTGCAGGAGTTGCCAGGCTGCCACCTGTAAAGAAGAGGATGTATCACCCATAACTTCCGCTGGAATTTCTCTCCGAGCTGAGGTGAGGGAGGAAAAAAATGAGTGTGGGCCGGGACAGGAGGGGTATCTCAGGCAGGGAAATGGAAAGCTTCCAGAAGAGCACCTGGGGCCAGGATCATCCTGGCTGGCCTGCAGGCACCAAGTTGGCCTGCGTGCTGTCTCTGGTGTGGCTCCACGACCCTTCCTCTAGGCTTTCAAGCACTTGTACATATTCAGGTGTTTTACCTGGGAAGGGTGGGAACAGTTCAGCAACAGCTGGCCTTGGGCTCAGCTCACGTTTACTCACAGAAGCCTCGGCATGGTCCCCCAGCTTTGCAATGAGGACGCTCCTTGCGTGGGGGTGCCAGGCTGCTGGCTGTATGGGAGATGATTCCCCACCTCTGACCAATTTCAGAATTGTTTACCGCTGGAGCAAGTGCCCTGATAGGGTTTTCCTCTGTATAACTGCTGGGTTCAGGTTTTTTTTTCTTTTTTGGTTCAAGTTAGAATTCATTCATCTTTTATGTATTTACTGATATAAGCATGGAAATAATTCATTCATAGAAATACATCTGTGTGAAGGGAAGAAATTTTTCTGTTTTATTTTTAAATTTCATTTCTAAAAATTTTGAAGTTTAATTATATTTATTTTTCTATACAGCAGGTTATTATTAGTTATCTATTTTATTCATATACATATATACAGGTGAATACCTATCTCCCAACTCATCTGACCACCAACAATCCATGGCTACCCCCACTTGGTGTCCATACGTTTGTTCTCTACCTCTGTTTCTCTATTTCTGCCCTGCAAACCTGTTCATCTGTACCATATATCTAGGTTCCACATACATGCATTAATACAGAATATTTGTTTTGCACTTTCTGACTTACTTCATTCTGTATGACAGTCTCTAGATCCACCGACTTCTCTACAAATAACCCAGTTTCATTCCTTTTCATGGCTGAGTCATATTCCATTTTATATATGTACCAAATCTTTATCCATTCGTCTGTCTGTGGGCATTTAGGTTGCTTCCATTAGCTGGCTATTGTAAATAGTGCTGCAATGAACATTGTGGTGAATGTGTGTTTTTGATTTATGGTTTTCTCTGGGTATATGCCCAGAAGTGGGATTGCTGGATCCTATGGTAATTCTATTTCTAGTTTCTTTAAGGAAACTCCATACTGTTCTCCATAGTGACTGTATCAATTTACCTTCCCACTAATAGTGGAAGAGGGTTCCTTTTGTCCACACCCTCCCCAGAATTTGTTGTTTGTAGATTTTCTGATGATGCCGATTCTAACAGGTGTGAGTTGATACCTCATTGTCGTTGTGATTTGCATTTCTCTAATAATTAGTGGTGTTGAGCAGCTTTTCATGTGCGTCTTGGCCGTCTCTGTGACTTCTTTGAAGAAACGTCTATTTAGATCTTCTGCCCATTTTTGTATTGGGTTGTTTGTTTTATTAATATTAAGCTGCGTGAGCTGTTTATATATGTTGGAGATTAAACCATTGTCCATTGATTCGTTTGCGAACGTTTTGGCCCATTCTGAGGGTTGCCTTTTTCCATTCCCGTTTTTTTTAACCAAAAAAGAAAGAAACCAAAAGAAGCAGAACACTAATGTGCGTGAAATATGCCTCTTGAAACTGTCGTTTTGAAATATGGACGTCTTTTGAACTTTTTGGTCGATATATGACCCCAGGATTTGTTTTCAGGGCAGGTGTCATTTACAGGCCTGCAATGATTTGGAATATCCACTGACCATTAGCGCTGGGATTAAAGCTGCTGTTGTGTGAAGCGTCCACAAGGTGGCAGCAGTTCTCCCTTAGCAAATCTGCTTACTAGGGCAACAGAGCCTCAATGGAAGCCGTGTTCTAGATTGGAATTTAGAATGGAATGTGCCAGGAGAAAGCCCCTCAAGTTTGTCTCACTACTTCTTGTTCGTGTTTTTAATTTAATTTTTAATTTTTTATTACAGCAAGTTTGATTACATCGTTTGGCTTGTTGTAGGTGTGCAAGATGTGGTTCTTTTACACATATACATATGTCTGTTCTTCCTGGGACCCTTTTCCCATGTACGTTATGACAGAATGTTGAGTAGTCTTCTCTTGGCATTCCGTAGGTCTTTGGTGATTATATATTTCACCTGTGATTGTATATGTCTCTTAACACCAATATCGTAATGAATCCAATCCTCACACTTTTCCATTGGTGAACCATAAGTTTGTTTAATGAATCTGTTATTGCCTTTCTCCGTGGAAATATCTGCCCTGGTATCCGTTTTTAGGTAACACCTATAAGTGATATCCTACGATATGTGTCTTTCACTTTCTGACTTACTACAAGTCACGTGATTACCTGTAGACTCATCTACGGGGCTGCAAATGGCATTGTGTCCTTTTTTTCCTTGGCTAATATTCTGTCTTAGCGAGGTCCATTTTCTGCAATGTGATTCCCTGAGGGCTGAGGATTAGCTGACCTGGGCAGCCTGACCCTGCCGGCAAGCCCTCCCCAGGTGTGCCTGGGTTGAGGTCAATAGAAACAGCACTCCAGGCAGCAATAGCCCCTGCAGCTGTGCCTGACTCCATATTCTCTGCCCCGTCAGCAGTCTCGGGGCTGTGCTGGTGGGAGGGTGTGAGGGTCCACGGCTTTGTTGGTGGCCCGGTGTGAGTGGGGCTCTGCTGGACTTTCTGCAGGAGTTGCCAGGCTGCCACTTGTAAAGAAGAGAATGTGTCACCCATAACTTCCGCTGGAATTTCTCTCCGGGCTGAGGTGAGGAAGGAAAAAAAGGAGTGGGGGCCGGGACAGGAGGGGTATCTCAGGCAGGGAAATGGAAAGCTTCCAGAAGAGCGCCCGGGGCCAGGACCATCCTGGCTTGCCTGCAGGCACCAAGTTGGCCTGCGTGCTGTCGCTGGTGTGGCTCCACGACCCTTCCTCTAGGCTTTCAAGCCCTTGTACATATTCAGGTGTTTTACCTGGGAAGGGTGGGAACAGTTCAGCAACAGCTGGCCTGGGGCTCTGCTCACGTTTACTCACAGAGGCCCCAGCACGGTCCCCCAGCTTTGCAATGAGGACGCTCCTTGCGTGGAGGGGCCGGGCTGCTGGCTGTATGGGAGATGATTCCCCACCTCTGACCAATTTCAGAATTGTTTACCGCTGGAGCAAGTGCCCTGAAAGGGTTTTCCACTGTATAACTGCTGGGTTCAGGTTTTTTGTTTTCTTTTTTGGTTCAAGTTAGAATTCATTCATCTTTTATGTATTTACTGATATAAGCATGGAAATAATTCATTCATAGAAATACATCTGTGTGAAGGGAAGAACTTTTTTCTGTTTTATTTTTAAATTTCATTTCTAAAATTTTGAAGTTTAATTATATTTATTTTTCTATACAGCAGGTTATTATTAGTTATCTATTTTATTCATATACATATATACAGGTCAATACCTATCTCCCAACTCATCTGACCCCCAACACCCCATGGCTTCCCCCACTTGGTGTCCATATGTTTGTTCTCTACCTCTGTTTCTCTATTTCTGCCCTGCAAACCTGTTCATCTGTACCATATATCTAGGTTCCACATACATGCATTAATACAGAATATTTGTTTTGCTCTTTCTGACTTACTTCATTCTGTATGACAGTCTCTAGATCCACCGACTTCTCTACAAACAACCCAGTTTCATTCCTTTTCATGGCTGAGTCATATTCCATTTTATATATGTACCAAATCTTTATCCATTCGTCTGTCTGTGGGCATTTAGGTTGCTTCCATTAGCTGGCTATTGTAAATAGTGCTGCAATGAACATTGTGGTGAATGTGTGTTTTTGATTTATGGTTTTCTCTGGGTATATGCCCAGAAGTGGGATTGCTGGATCCTATGGTAATTCTATTTCTAGTTTCTTTAAGGAAACTCCATACTGTTCTCCATAGTGACTGTATCAATTTACCTTCCCACTAATAGTGGAAGAGGGTTCCTTTTGTCCACACCCTCCCCAGAATTTGTTGTTTGTAGATTTTCTGATGATGCCGATTCTAACAGGTGTGAGGTGATACCTCATTGTCGTTGTGATTTGCATTTCTCTAATAATTAGTGGTGTTGAGCAGCTTTTCATGTGCGTCTTGGCCGTCTCTGTGACTTCTTTGAAGAAACGTCTATTTAGATCTTCTGCCCATTTTTGTATTGGGTTGTTTGTTTTATTAATATTAAGCTGCGTGAGCAGTTTATATATGTTGGAGATTAAACCATTGTCCATTGATTCGTTTGCGAACGTTTTGGCCCATTCTGAGGGTTGCCTTTTTCCATTCCCGTTTTTTTTAACCAAAAAAGAAAGAAAGCAAAAGAAGCAGAACACTAATGTGCGTGAAATATGCCTCTTGAAACTGTCGTTTTGAAATATGGACGTCTTTTGAACTTTTTGGTCGATATATGACCCCAGGATTTGTTTTCAGGGCAGGTGTCATTTACAGGCCTGCAATGATTTGGAATATCCACTGACCATTTGCGCTGGGATTAAAGCTGCTGTTGTGTGAAGCGGCCACAAGGTGGCAGCAGTTCTCCCTTAGCAAATCTGCTTACTAGGGCAACAGAGCCTCAATGGAAGCCGTGTTCTAGATTGGAATTTAGAATGGAATGTGCCAGGAGAAAGCCCCTCAAGTTTGTCTCACTACTTCTTGTTCGTGTTTTTAATTTAATTTTTAATTTTTTATTACAGCAAGTTTGATTACATCGTTTGGCTTGTTGTAGGTGTGCAAGATGTGGTTCTTTTACACATATACATATGTCTGTTCTTCCTGGGACCCTTTTCCCATGTACGTTATGACAGAATGTTGAGTAGTCTTCTCTTGGCATTCCGTAGGTCTTTGGTGATTATATATTTCACCTGTGATTGTATATGTCTCTTAACACCAATATCGTAATGAATCCAATCCTCACACTTTTCCATTGGTGAACCATAAGTTTGTTTAATGAATCTGTTATTGCCTTTCTCCGTGGAAATATCTGCCCTGGTATCCGTTTTTAGGTAACACCTATAAGTGATATCCTACGATATGTGTCTTTCACTTTCTGACTTACTACAAGTCACGTGATTACCTGTAGACACATCTACGGGGCTGCAAATGGCATTGTGTCCTTTTTTTCCTTGGCTAATATTCTGTCTTAGCGAGGTCCATTTTCTGCAATGTGATTCCCTGAGGGCTGAGGATTAGCTGACCTGGGCAGCCTGACCCTGCCGGCAAGCCCTCCCCAGGTGTGCCTGGGTTGAGGTCAATAGAAACAGCACTCCAGGCAGCAATAGCCCCTGCAGCTGTGCCTGACTCCATATTCTCTGCCCCGTCAGCAGTCTCGGGGCTGTGCTGGTGGGAGGGTGTGAGGGTCCACGGCTTTGTTGGTGGCCCGGTGTGAGTGGGGCTCTGCTGGACTTTCTGCAGGAGTTGCCAGGCTGCCACTTGTAAAGAAGAGAATGTGTCACCCATAACTTCCGCTGGAATTTCTCTCCGGGCTGAGGTGAGGAAGGAAAAAAAGGAGTGGGGGCCGGGACAGGAGGGGTATCTCAGGCAGGGAAATGGAAAGCTTCCAGAAGAGCGCCCGGGGCCAGGACCATCCTGGCTTGCCTGCAGGCACCAAGTTGGCCTGCGTGCTGTCGCTGGTGTGGCTCCACGACCCTTCCTCTAGGCTTTCAAGCCCTTGTACATATTCAGGTGTTTTACCTGGGAAGGGTGGGAACAGTTCAGCAACAGCTGGCCTGGGGCTCTGCTCACGTTTACTCACAGAGGCCCCAGCACGGTCCCCCAGCTTTGCAATGAGGACGCTCCTTGCGTGGAGGGGCCGGGCTGCTGGCTGTATGGGAGATGATTCCCCACCTCTGACCAATTTCAGAATTGTTTACCGCTGGAGCAAGTGCCCTGAAAGGGTTTTCCACTGTATAACTGCTGGGTTCAGGTTTTTTGTTTTCTTTTTTGGTTCAAGTTAGAATTCATTCATCTTTTATGTATTTACTGATATAAGCATGGAAATAATTCATTCATAGAAATACATCTGTGTGAAGGGAAGAACTTTTTTCTGTTTTATTTTTAAATTTCATTTCTAAAATTTTGAAGTTTAATTATATTTATTTTTCTATACAGCAGGTTATTATTAGTTATCTATTTTATTCATATACATATATACAGGTCAATACCTATCTCCCAACTCATCTGACCACCAACACCCCATGGCTTCCCCCACTTGGTGTCCATACGTTTGTTCTCTACCTCTGTTTCTCTATTTCTGCCCTGCAAACCTGTTCATCTGTACCATATATCTAGGTTCCACATACATGCACTAATACAGAATATTTGTTTTGCTCTTTCTGACTTACTTCATTCTGTATGACAGTCTCTAGATCCACCGACTTCTCTACAAATAACCCAGTTTCATTCCTTTTCATGGCTGAGTCATATCCCATTTTATATATGTACCACATCTTTATCCATTCGTCTGTCTGTGGGCATTTAGGTTGCTTCCATTACCTGGCTATTGTAAATAGTACTGCAATGAACATTGTGGTTAATGTGTGTTTTTGATTTATGGTTTTCTCTGGGTATATGCCCAGAAAAGGGATTGCTGGATCCTATGGTAATTCTATTTCTAGTTTCTTTAAGGAAACTCCATACTGTACTCCATAGTGACTGTATCAATTTACCTTCCCACCAATAGTGGAAGAGGGTTCCTTTTGTCCACACCCTCCCCAGAATTTGTTGTTTGTAGATTTTCTGATGATGCCGATTCTAACAGGTGTGAGGTGATACCTCATTGTCGTTTTGATTTGCATTTCTCTAATAATTAGTGGTGTTGAGCAGCTTTTCATGTGCGTCTTGGCCGTCTCTGTGACTTCTTTGAAGAAACGTCTATTTAGATCTTCTGCCCATTTTTGTATTGGGTTGTTTGTTTTATTAATATTAAGCTGCGTGAGCAGTTTATATATGTTGGAGATTAAAACATTGTCCATTGATTCGTTTGCGAACGTTTTGGCCCATTCTGAGGGTTGCCTTTTTCCATTCCCGTTTTTTTTAACCAGAAAAGAAAGAAAGCAAAAGAAGCAGAACACTAATGTGCGTGAAATATGCCTCTTGAAACTGTAGTTTTGAAATAAGGACGTCTTTTGAACTTTTTGATCGATATTATGACCCCAGGATTTGTTTTCAGGGCAGGTGTCATTTACAGGCCTGCAATGATTTGGAATATCCAGTGACAAGTAGCGCTGGGATTAAAGGTGCTGTTGTGTGACACGGCCACAAGGTGGCAGTAGTTCTCCCTTAGCAAATCTGGTTTCTAGGGCAACAGAGCCTCAATGGAAGCCGTGTTCTAGATTGGAATTTAGAATGGAATGTGCCATGAGAAAGCCCCTCATGTTTGTCTCACTACTTCTTGTTCGTGTTTTTAATTTAATTTTTAATTTTTTATTACAGCAAGTTTGATTACATCGTTTGGCTTGTTGTAGGTGTGCAAGATGTGGTTCTTTTACACATATACATATGTCTGTTCTTCCTGGGACCCTTTTCCCATGTACGTTATGACAGAATGTTGAGTAGTCTTCTCTTGGCATTCCGTAGGTCTTTGGTGATTTTATATTTCACCTGTGTTTGTATATGTCTCTTAACCCCAATATCATAATGAATCCTATCCTCACACCTTTCCATTGGTGAACCATAAGTTTGTTTAATGAATCTGTGATTGCCCTTCTCCATGGAAATATCTGCCCTGGTATCCGTATTTAGGTAACACCTATAAGTGATATCCTACAATATGTGTCTTTCACTTTCTGACTTACTACAAGTCACATGATTACTTGTAGACACATCTACGGGGCTGCAAATGGCATTGTGCCCTTTTTTTCCTTGGCTAATATTCTGTCTTAGCGAGGTCCATTTTCTGCAATGTGATTCCCTGAGGGCTGAGGATTAGCTGACCTGGGCAGCCTGACCCTGCCGGCAAGCCCTCCCCAGGTGTGCCTGCGTTGAGGTCAATAGAAACAGCACTCCAGGCAGCAATACCCCCTGCAGCTGTGCCTGACTCCATATTCTCTGCCCCGTCAGCAGTCTCGGGGCGGTGCTGGTGGGAGGGTGTGAGGGTCCACGGCTTTGTTGTTGACCCGGTGTGAGTGGGGCTCTGCTGGACTTTCTGCAGGAGTTGCCAGGCTGCCACCTGTAAAGAAGAGGATGTGTCACCCATAACTTCCGCTGGAATTTCTCTCCGAGCTGAGGTGAGGGAGGAAAAAAATGAGTGTGGGCCGGGACAGGAGGGGTATCTCAGGCAGGGAAATGGAAAGCTTCCAGAAGAGCACCTGGGGCCAGGATCATCCTGGCTGGCCTGCAGGCACCAAGTTGGCCTGCGTGCTGTCTCTGGTGTGGCTCCACGACCCTTCCTCTAGGCTTTCAAGCACTTGTACATATTCAGGTGTTTTACCTGGGAAGGGTGGGAACAGTTCAGCAACAGCTGGCCTTGGGCTCAGCTCACGTTTACTCACAGAAGCCTCGGCATGGTCCCCCAGCTTTGCAATGAGGACGCTCCTTGCGTGGGGGTGCCAGGCTGCTGGCTGTATGGGAGATGATTCCCCACCTCTGACCAATTTCAGAATTGTTTACCGCTGGAGCAAGTGCCCTGATAGGGTTTTCCTCTGTATAACTGCTGGGTTCAGGTTTTTTTTTTCTTTTTTGGTTGAAGTTAGAATTCATTCATCTTTTATGTATTTACTGATATAAGCATGGAAATAATTCATTCATAGAAATACATCTGTGTGAAGGGAAGAAATTTTTCTGTTTTATTTTTAAATTTCATTTCTAAAAATTTTGAAGTTTAATTATATTTATTTTTCTATACAGCAGGTTATTATTAGTTATCTATTTTATTCATATACATATATACAGGTGAATACCTATCTCCCAACTCATCTGACCACCAACAATCCATGGCTACCCCCACTTGGTGTCCATACGTTTGTTCTCTACCTCTGTTTCTCTATTTCTGCCCTGCAAACCTGTTCATCTGTACCATATATCTAGGTTCCACATACATGCATTAATACAGAATATTTGTTTTGCACTTTCTGACTTACTTCATTCTGTATGACAGTCTCTAGATCCACCGACTTCTCTACAAATAACCCAGTTTCATTCCTTTTCATGGCTGAGTCATATTCCATTTTATATATGTACCAAATCTTTATCCATTCGTCTGTCTGTGGGCATTTAGGTTGCTTCCATTAGCTGGCTATTGTAAATAGTGCTGCAATGAACATTGTGGTGAATGTGTGTTTTTGATTTATGGTTTTCTCTGGGTATATGCCCAGAAGTGGGATTGCTGGATCCTATGGTAATTCTATTTCTAGTTTCTTTAAGGAAACTCCATACTGTTCTCCATAGTGACTGTATCAATTTACCTTCCCACTAATAGTGGAAGAGGGTTCCTTTTGTCCACACCCTCCCCAGAATTTGTTGTTTGTAGATTTTCTGATGATGCCGATTCTAACAGGTGTGAGTTGATACCTCATTGTCGTTGTGATTTGCATTTCTCTAATAATTAGTGGTGTTGAGCAGCTTTTCATGTGCGTCTTGGCCGTCTCTGTGACTTCTTTGAAGAAACGTCTATTTAGATCTTCTGCCCATTTTTGTATTGGGTTGTTTGTTTTATTAATATTAAGCTGCGTGAGCTGTTTATATATGTTGGAGATTAAACCATTGTCCATTGATTCGTTTGCGAACGTTTTGGCCCATTCTGAGGGTTGCCTTTTTCCATTCCCGTTTTTTTTAACCAAAAAAGAAAGAAAGCAAAAGAAGCAGAACACTAATGTGCGTGAAATATGCCTCTTGAAACTGTCGTTTTGAAATATGGACGTCTTTTGAACTTTTTGGTCGATATATGACCCCAGGATTTGTTTTCAGGGCAGGTGTCATTTACAGGCCTGCAATGATTTGGAATATCCACTGACCATTAGCGCTGGGATTAAAGGTGCTGTTGTGTGAAGCGTCCACAAGGTGGCAGCAGTTCTCCCTTAGCAAATCTGCTTACTAGGGCAACAGAGCCTCAATGGAAGCCGAGTTCTAGATTGGAATTTAGAATGGAATGTGCCAGGAGAAAGCCCCTCAAGTTTGTCTCACTACTTCTTGTTCGTGTTTTTAATTTAATTTTTAATTTTTTATTACAGCAAGTTTGATTACATCGTTTGGCTTGTTGTAGGTGTGCAAGATGTGGTTCTTTTACACATATACATATGTCTGTTCTTCCTGGGACCCTTTTCCCATGTACGTTATCACAGAATGTTGAGTAGTCTTCTCTTGGCATTCCGTAGGTCTTTGGTGATTATATATTTCACCTGTGATTGTATATGTCTCTTAACACCAATATCGTAATGAATCCAATCCTCACACTTTTCCATTGGTGAACCATAAGTTTGTTTAATGAATCTGTTATTGCCTTTCTCCGTGGAAATATCTGCCCTGGTATCCGTTTTTAGGTAACACCTATAAGTGATATCCTACGATATGTGTCTTTCACTTTCTGACTTACTACAAGTCACGTGATTACCTGTAGACTCATCTACGGGGCTGCAAATGGCATTGTGTCCTTTTTTTCCTTGGCTAATATTCTGTCTTAGCGAGGTCCATTTTCTGCAATGTGATTCCCTGAGGGCTGAGGATTAGCTGACCTGGGCAGCCTGACCCTGCCGGCAAGCCCTCCCCAGGTGTGCCTGGGTTGAGGTCAATAGAAACAGCACTCCAGGCAGCAATAGCCCCTGCAGCTGTGCCTGACTCCATATTCTCTGCCCCGTCAGCAGTCTCGGGGCTGTGCTGGTGGGAGGGTGTGAGGGTCCACGGCTTTGTTGGTGGCCCGGTGTGAGTGGGGCTCTGCTGGACTTTCTGCAGGAGTTGCCAGGCTGCCACTTGTAAAGAAGAGAATGTGTCACCCATAACTTCCGCTGGAATTTCTCTCCGGGCTGAGGTGAGGAAGGAAAAAAAGGAGTGGGGGCCGGGACAGGAGGGGTATCTCAGGCAGGGAAATGGAAAGCTTCCAGAAGAGCGCCCGGGGCCAGGACCATCCTGGCTTGCCTGCAGGCACCAAGTTGGCCTGCGTGCTGTCGCTGGTGTGGCTCCACGACCCTTCCTCTAGGCTTTCAAGCCCTTGTACATATTCAGGTGTTTTACCTGGGAAGGGTGGGAACAGTTCAGCAACAGCTGGCCTGGGGCTCTGCTCACGTTTACTCACAGAGGCCCCAGCACGGTCCCCCAGCTTTGCAATGAGGACGCTCCTTGCGTGGAGGGGCCGGGCTGCTGGCTGTATGGGAGATGATTCCCCACCTCTGACCAATTTCAGAATTGTTTACCGCTGGAGCAAGTGCCCTGAAAGGGTTTTCCACTGTATAACTGCTGGGTTCAGGTTTTTTGTTTTCTTTTTTGGTTCAAGTTAGAATTCATTCATCTTTTATGTATTTACTGATATAAGCATGGAAATAATTCATTCATAGAAATACATCTGTGTGAAGGGAAGAACTTTTTTCTGTTTTATTTTTAAATTTCATTTCTAAAATTTTGAAGTTTAATTATATTTATTTTTCTATACAGCAGGTTATTATTAGTTATCTATTTTATTCATATACATATATACAGGTCAATACCTATCTCCCAACTCATCTGACCACCAACACCCCATGGCTTCCCCCACTTGGTGTCCATACGTTTGTTCTCTACCTCTGTTTCTCTATTTCTGCCCTGCAAACCTGTTCATCTGTACCATATATCTAGGTTCCACATACATGCACTAATACAGAATATTTGTTTTGCTCTTTCTGACTTACTTCATTCTGTATGACAGTCTCTAGATCCACCGACTTCTCTACAAATAACCCAGTTTCATTCCTTTTCATGGCTGAGTCATATCCCATTTTATATATGTACCACATCTTTATCCATTCGTGTGTCTGTGGGCATTTAGGTTGCTTCCATTACCTGGCTATTGTAAATAGTACTGCAATGAACATTGTGGTTAATGTGTGTTTTTGATTTATGGTTTTCTCTGGGTATATGCCCAGAAAAGGGATTGCTGGATCCTATGGTAATTCTATTTCTAGTTTCTTTAAGGAAACTCCATACTGTACTCCATAGTGACTGTATCAATTTACCTTCCCACCAATAGTGGAAGAGGGTTCCTTTTGTCCACACCCTCCCCAGAATTTGTTGTTTGTAGATTTTCTGATGATGCCGATTCTAACAGGTGTGAGGTGATACCTCATTGTCGTTTTGATTTGCATTTCTCTAATAATTAGTGGTGTTGAGCAGCTTTTCATGTGCGTCTTGGCCGTCTCTGTGACTTCTTTGAAGAAACGTCTATTTAGATCTTCTGCCCATTTTTGTATTGGGTTGTTTGTTTTATTAATATTAAGCTGCGTGAGCAGTTTATATATGTTGGAGATTAAACCATTGTCCATTGATTCGTTTGCGAACGTTTTGGCCCATTCTGAGGATTGCCTTTTTCCATTCCCGTTTTTTTAACCAAAAAGAAAGAAAGCAAAAGAAGCAGAACACTAATGTGCGTGAAATATGCCTCTTGAAACTGTCGTTTTGAAATATGGACGTCTTTTGAACTTTTTGGTCGATATATGACCCCAGGATTTGTTTTCAGGGCAGGTGTCATTTACAGGCCAGCAATGATTTGGAATATCCACTGACCATTAGCGCTGGAATTAAAGCTGATGTTGTGTGAAACGGCCACAAGGTGGCAGCAGTTCTCCCTTAGCAAATCTGGTTACCAGGGCAACAGAGCCTCAATGGAAGTCGTGTTCTAGATTGGAATTTAGAATGGAATGTGCCAGGAAAAAGCCCCTCAAGTTTGTCTCACTACTTCTTGTTCATGTTTTTAATTTAATTTTTAATTTTTTATTACAGCAAGTTTGATTACAACGTTTGGCTTGTTGTAGGTGTGCAAGATGTGGTTCTTTTACACATATACATATGTCTGTTCTTCCTGGGACCCTTTTCCCATGTACGTTATGACAGAATGTTGAGTAGTCTTCTCTTGGCATTCCGTAGGTCTTTGGTGATTATATATTTCACCTGTGTTTGTATATGTCTCTTAACCCCAATATCATAATGAATCCAATCCTCACACCTTTCCATTGGTGAACCATAAGTTTGTTTAATGAATCTGTGATTGCCCTTCTCCATGGAAATATCTTCCCTGGTATCCGATTTTAGGTAACACCTATAAGTGATATCCTACGATATGTGTCTTTCACTTTCTGACTTACTACAAGTCACATGATTACCTGTAGACACATCTACGGGGCTGCAAATGGCATTGTGCCCTTTTTTTCCTTGGCTAATATTCTGTCTTAGCGAGGTCCATTTTTTGCAATGTGATTCCCTGAGGGGTGAGGATTAGCTGACCTGGGCAGCCTGACCCTGCCGGCAAGCCCTCCCCAGGTGTGCCTGCGTTGAGGTCAATAGAAACAGCACTCCAGGCAGCAATACCCCCAGCAGCTGTGCCTGACTCCATATTCTCTGCCCCGTCAGCAGTCTCGGGGCGGTGCTGGTGGGAGGGTGTGAGGGTCCACGGCTTTGATGTTGACCCGGTGTGAGTGGGGCTCTGCTGGACTTTCTGCAGGAGTTGCCAGGCTGCCACCTGTAAAGAAGAGGATGTTTCACCCATAACTTCCGCTGGAATTTCTCTCCGAGCTGAGGTGAGGGAGGAAAAAAAGGAGTGGGGGCCGGGACAGGAGGGGTATCACAGGCAGGGAAATGGAAAGCTTCCAGAAGAGCACCTGGGGCCAGGATCATCCTGGCTGGCCTGCAGGCACCAAGTTGGCCTGCGTGCTGTCTCTGGTGTGGCTCCACGACCCTTCCTCTAGGCTTTCAAGCCCTTGTACATATTCAGGTGTTTTACCTGGGTAGGGTGGGAACAGTTCAGCAGCAGCTGGCCTTGGGCTCAGCTCACGTTTACTCACAGAAGCCTCGGCACGGTCCCCCAGCTTTGCAATGAGGACGCTCCTTGCGTGGGGGTGCCAGGCTGCTGGCTGTATGGGAGATGATTCCCCACCTCTGACCAATTTCAGAATTGTTTACCGCTGGAGCAAGTGCCCTGATAGGGTTTTCCTCTGTATAACTGCTGGGTTCAGGATTTTTTTTTCTTTTTTGGTTCAAGTTAGAATTCATTCATCTTTTATGTATTTACTGATATAAGCATGGAAATAATTCATTCATAGAAATACATCTGTGTGAAGGGAAGAACTTTTTTCTGTTTTATTTTTAAATTTCATTTCTAAAAATTTTGAAGTTTAATTATATTTATTTTTCTATACAGCAGGTTATTATTAGTTATCTATTTTATTCATATACATATATACAGGTGAATACCCATCTCCCAACTCATCTGACCACCAACAATCCATGGCTTCCCCCACTTGGTGTCCATACGTTTGTTCTCTACCTCTTTTTCTCTATTTCTGCCCTGCAAACCTGTTCATCTGTACCATATATCTAGGTTCCACATACATGCATTAATACAGAATATTTGTTTTGCACTTTCTGACTTACTTCATTCTGTATGACAGTCTCTAGATCCACCGACTTCTCTACAAATAACCCAGTTTCATTCCTTTTCATGGCTGAGTCATATTCCATTTTATATATGTACCAAATCTTTATCCATTCGTCTGTCTGTGGGCATTTAGGTTGCTTCCATTAGCTGGCTATTGTAAATAGTGCTGCAATGAACATTGTGGTGAATGTGTGTTTTTGATTTATGGTTTTCTCTGGGTATATGCCCAGAAGTGGGATTGCTGGATCCTATGGTAATTCTATTTCTAGTTTCTTTAAGGAAACTCCATACTGTTCTCCATAGTGACTGTATCAATTTACCTTCCCACTAATAGTGGAAGAGGGTTCCTTTTGTCCACACCCTCCCCAGAATTTGTTGTTTGTAGATTTTCTGATGATGCCGATTCTAACAGGTGTGAGGTGATACCTCATTGTCGTTGTGATTTGCATTTCTCTAATAATTAGTGGTGTTGAGCAGCTTTTCATGTGCGTCTTGGCCGTCTCTGTGACTTCTTTGAAGAAACGTCTATTTAGATCTTCTGCCTTTATTTGTATTGGGTTGTTTGTTTTTTTAATATTAAGCTGCGTGAGCTGTTTATATATGTTGGAGATTAAACCATTGTCCATTGACTCGTTTGCGAACGTTTTGGCCCATTCTGAGGTTTGCCTTTTTCCATTCCCGTTTTTTTTAACCAAAAAAGAAAGACAGCAAAAGAAGCAGAACACTAATGTGCGTGAAATATGCCTCTTGAAACTGTCGTTTTGAAATATGGACGTCTTTTGAACTTTTTGGTCGATATATGACCCCAGGATTTGTTTTCAGGGCAGGTGTCATTTACAGGCCTGCAATGATTTGGAATATCCACTGAGCATTAGCGCTGGGATTAAAGCTGCTGTTGTGTGAAGCGGCCACAAGGTGGCAGCAGTTCTCCCTTAGCAAATCTGCTTACTAGGGCAACAGAGCCTCAATGGAAGCCGTGTTCTAGATTGGAATTTAGAATGGAATGTGCCAGGAGAAAGCCCCTCAAGTTTGTCTCACTACTTCTTGTTCGTGTTTTTAATTTAATTTTTAATTTTTTATTACAGCAAGTTTGATTACATCATTTGGCTTGTTGTAGGTGTGCAAGATGTGGTTCTTTTACACATATACATATGTCTGTTCTTCCTGGGACCCTTTTCCCATGTACGTTATGACAGAATGTTGAGTAGTCTTCTGTTGGCATTCCGTAGGTCTTTGGTGATTATATATTTCACCTGTGTTTGTATATGTCTCTTAACACCAATATCGTAATGAATCCAATCCTCACACCTTTCCATTGGTGAACCATAAGTTTGTTTAATGAATCTGTGATTGCCCTTCTCCATGGAAATATCTTCCCTGGTATCCGATTTTAGGTAACACCTATAAGTGATATCCTACGATATGTGTCTTTCACTTTCTGAATTACTACAAGTCACATGATTACCTGTAGACACATCTACGGGGCTGCAAATGGCATTGTGCCCTTTTTTTCCTTGGCTAATATTCTGTCTTAGCGAGGTCCATTTTTTGCAATGTGATTCCCTGAGGGGTGAGGATTAGCTGACCTGGGCAGCCTGACCCTGCCGGCAAGCCCTCCCCAGGTGTGCCTGCGTTGAGGTCAATAGAAACAGCACTCCAGGCAGCAATACCCCCAGCAGCTGTGCCTGACTCCATATTCTCTGCCCCGTCAGCAGTCTCGGGGCGGTGCTGGTGGGAGGGTGTGAGGGTCCACGGCTTTGATGCTGACCCGGTGTGAGTGGGGCTCTGCTGGACTTTCTGCAGGAGTTGCCAGGCTGCCACCTGTAAAGAAGAGGATGTGTCACCCATAACTTCCGCTGGAATTTCTCTCCGAGCTGAGGTGAGGGAGGAAAAAAAGGAGTGGGGGCCGGGACAGGAGGGGTATCTCAGGCAGGGAAATGGAAAGCTTCCAGAAGAGCACCTGGGGCCAGGATCATCCTGGCTGGCCTGCAGGCACCAAGTTGGCCTGCGTGCTGTCTCTGGTGTGGCTCCACGACCCTTCCTCTAGGCTTTCAAGCCCTTGTACATATTCAGGTGTTTTACCTGGGTAGGGTGGGAACAGTTCAGCAGCAGCTGGCCTTGGGCTCAGCTCACGTTTACTCACAGAAGCCTCGGCACGGTCCCCCAGCTTTGCAATGAGGACGCTCCTTGCGTGGGGGTGCCAGGCTGCTGGCTGTATGGGAGATGATTCCCCACCTCTGACCAATTTCAGAATTGTTTACCGCTAGAGCAAGTGCCCTGATAGGGTTTTCCTCTGTATAACTGCTGGGTTCAGGATTTTTTTTTCTTTTTTGGTTCAAGTTAGAATTCATTCATCTTTTATGTATTTACTGATATAAGCATGGAAATAATTCATTCATAGAAATACATCTGTGTGAAGGGAAGAACTTTTTTCTGTTTTATTTTTAAATTTCATTTCTAAAAATTTTGAAGTTTAATTATATTTATTTTTCTATACAGCAGGTTATTATTAGTTATCTATTTTATTCATATACATATATACAGGTGAATACCCATCTCCCAACTCATCTGACCACCAACAATCCATGGCTTCCCCCACTTGGTGTCCATACGTTTGTTCTCTACCTCTTTTTCTCTATTTCTGCCCTGCAAACCTGTTCATCTGTACCATATATCTAGGTTCCACATACATGCATTAATACAGAATATTTGTTTTGCACTTTCTGACTTACTTCATTCTGTATGACAGTCTCTAGATCCACCGACTTCTCTACAAATAACCCAGTTTCATTCCTTTTCATGGCTGAGTCATATCCCATTTTATATATGTACCAAATCTTTATCCATTCGTCTGTCTGTGGGCATTTAGGTTGCTTCCATTAGCTGGCTATTGTAAATAGTGCTGCAATGAACATTGTGGTGAATGTGTGTTTTTGATTTATGGTTTTCTCTGGGTATATGCCCAGAAGTGGGATTGCTGGATCCTATGGTAATTCTATTTCTAGTTTCTTTAAGGAAACTCCATACTGTTCTCCATAGTGACTGTATCAATTTACCTTCCCACTAATAGTGGAAGAGGGTTCCTTTTGTCCACACCCTCCCCAGAATTTGTTGTTTGTAGATTTTCTGATGATGCCGATTCTAACAGGTGTGAGGTGATACCTCATTGTCGTTGTGATTTGCATTTCTCTAATAATTAGTGGTGTTGAGCAGCTTTTCATGTGCGTCTTGGCCGTCTCTGTGACTTCTTTGAAGAAACGTCTATTTAGATCTTCTGCCTTTATTTGTATTGGGTTGTTTGTTTTTTTAATATTAAGCTGCGTGAGCTGTTTATATATGTTGGAGATTAAACCATTGTCCATTGACTCGTTTGCGAACGTTTTGGCCCATTCTGAGGTTTGCCTTTTTCCATTCCCGTTTTTTTTAACCAAAAAAGAAAGACAGCAAAAGAAGCAGAACACTAATGTGCGTGAAATATGCCTCTTGAAACTGTCGTTTTGAAATATGGACGTCTTTTGAACTTTTTGGTCGATATATGACCCCAGGATTTGTTTTCAGGGCAGGTGTCATTTACAGGCCTGCAATGATTTGGAATATCCACTGAGCATTAGCGCTGGGATTAAAGCTGCTGTTGTGTGAAGCGGCCACAAGGTGGCAGCAGTTCTCCCTTAGCAAATCTGCTTACTAGGGCAACAGAGCCTCAATGGAAGCCGTGTTCTAGATTGGAATTTAGAATGGAATGTGCCAGGAGAAAGCCCCTCAAGTTTGTCTCACTACTTCTTGTTCGTGTTTTTAATTTAATTTTTAATTTTTTATTACAGCAAGTTTGATTACATCATTTGGCTTGTTGTAGGTGTGCAAGATGTGGTTCTTTTACACATATACATATGTCTGTTCTTCCTGGGACCCTTTTCCCATGTACGTTATGACAGAATGTTGAGTAGTCTTCTGTTGGCATTACGTAGGTCTTTGGTGATTATATATTTCACCTGTGTTTGTATATGTCTCTTAACACCAATATCGTAATGAATCCAATCCTCACACCTTTCCATTGGTGAACCATAAGTTTGTTTAATGAATCTGTGATTGCCCTTCTCCGTGGAAATATCTGCCCTGGTATCCGTTTTTAGGTAACACCTGTAAGTGATATCCTACGATATGTGTCTTTCACTTTCTGACTTACTACAAGTCACGTGATTACCTGTAGACTCATCTACGGGGCTGCAAATGGCATTGTGTCCGTTTTTTCCTTGGCTAATATTCTGTCTTAGCGAGGTCCATTTTCTGCAATGTGATTCCCTGAGGGCTGAGGATTAGCTGACCTGGGCAGCCTGACCCTGCCGGCAAGCCCTCCCCAGGTGTGCCTGGGTTGAGGTCAATAGAAACAGCACTCCAGGCAGCAATAGCCCCTGCAGCTGTGCCTGACTCCATATTCTCTGCCCCGTCAGCAGTCTCGGGGCTGTGCTGGTGGGTGGGTGTGAGGGTCCATGGCTTTGTTGGTGGCCCGGTGTGAGTGGGGCTCTGCTGGACTTTCTGCAGGAGTTGCCAGGCTGCCACTTGTAAAGAAGAGGATGTGTCACCCATAACTTCCGCTGGAATTTCTCTCCGGGCTGAGGTGAGGAAGGAAAAAAAGGAGTGGGGGCCGGGACAGGAGGGGTATCTCAGGCAGGGAAATGGAAAGCTTCCAGAAGAGCGCCCGGGGCCAGGACCATCCTGGCTGGCCTGCAGGCACCAAGTTGGCCTGCGTGCTGTCGCTGGTGTGGCTCCTCGACCCTTCCTCTAGGCTTTTAAGCCCTTGTACATATTCAGGTGTTTTACCCGGGAAGGGTGGGAACAGTTCAGCAACAGCTGGCCTGGGGCTCTGCTCACGTTTACTCACAGAGGCCCCGGCACGGTCCCCCAGCTTTGCAATGAGGACGCTGCTTGCGTGGAGGGGCCGGGCTGCTGGCTGTATGGGAGATGATTCCCCACCTCTGACCAATTTCAGAATTTTTTACCGCTGGAGCAAGTGCCCTGATAGGGTTTTCCTATGTATAACTGCTGGGTTCAGGTTTTTTTTTTCTTTTTTGGTTCAAGTTAGAATTTATTCATCTTTTATGTATTTATTGATATAAGCATGGAAATAATTCATTCATAGAAATACATCTGTGTGAAGGGAAGAACTTTTTTCTGTTTTATTTTTAAATTTCATTTCTAAAAATTTTGAAGTTTAATTATATTTATTTTTCTATACAGCAGGTTATTATTAATTATTTATTTTATTCATATACATATATATAGGTCAATACCTATCTCCCAACTCATCTGACCACAACACCCCATGGCTTCCCCGACTTGGTGTCCATACGTTTGTTCTCTACCTCTTTTTCTCTATTTCTGCCCTGCAAACCTGTTCATCTGTACCATATATCTAGGTTCCACATACATGCATTAATACAGAATATTTGTTTTGCTCTTTCTGACTTACTTCATTCTGTATGACAGTCTCTAGATCCACTGACTTCTCTACAAACAACCCAGTTTCATTCCTTTTCATGGCTGAGTCATATCCCATTTTATATATGTACCACATCTTTATCCATTCGTCTGTCTGTGGGCATTTAGGTTGCTTCCATTACCTGGCTATTGTAAATAGTGCTGCAATGAACATTGTGGTGAATGTGTGTTTTTGATTTATGGTTTTCTCTGGGTATATGCCCAGAAGTGGGATTGCTGGATCCTATGGTAATTCTATTTCTAGTTTCTTTAAGGAAACTCCATACTGTTCTCCATAGTGACTGTATCAATTTACCTTCCCACCAATAGTGGAAGAGGCTTCCTTTTGTCCACACCCTCCCCAGAATTTGTTGTTTGTAGATTTTCTGATGATGCCGAGTCTAACAGGTGTGAGGTGATACCTCATTGTCGTTTTGATTTGCATTTCTCTAATAATTAGAGGTGTTGAGCAGCTTTTCATGTGCGTCTTGGCCGTCTCTGTGACTTCTTTGAAGAAACGTCTATTTAGATCTTCTGCCCATTTTTGTATTGGGTTGTTTGTTTTATTAATATTAAGCTGCCTGAGCTGTTTATATATATTGGAGATTAAACCTTTGTCCATTGATTCGTTAGCGAACGTTTTCGCCCATTCTGAGCGTTGCTTTTTTCCATTCCCGTTTTTTTTAACCAAAAAAGAAAGAAAGCAAAAGAAGCAGAACACTAATGTGCGTGAATTATGCCTCTTGAAACTGTCGTTTTGAAATATGGACGTCTTTTGAACTTTTTGGTTGATATATGACCCCAGGATTTGTTTTCAGGGCCGGTGTCTTTTACAGGCCTGAAATGATTTGGAATATCCCCTGACCATTAGCGCTGGGATTAAAGCTGCTGTTGTGTGAAACGGCCACAAGGTGGCAGCAGTTCTCCCTTAGCAAATCTGGTTACTAGGGCAACAGAGCCTCAATGGAAGCCGTGTTCTAGATTGGAATTTAGAATGGAATGTGCCAGGAGAAAGCCCCTCAAGTTTGTCTCACTACTTCTTGTTCGTGTTTTTAATTTAATTTTTAATTTTTTATTACAACAAGTTTGATTACATCGTTTGGCTTGTTGTAGGTGTGCAAGATGTGGTTCTTTTACACATATACATATGTCTGTTCTTCCTGGGACCCTTTTCCCATGTACGTTATGACAGAATGTTGAGTAGTCTTCTCTTGGCATTCCATAGGTCTTTGGTGATTATATATTTCACCTGTGTTTGTATATGTCTCTTAACCCCAATATCGTAATGAATCCAATCCTCACACCTTTCCATTGGTGAACCATAAGTTTGTTTAATGAATCTGTGATTGCCCTTCTCCGTGGAAATATCTGCCCTGGTATCCGTTTTTAGGTAACACCTGTAAGTGATATCCTACGATATGTGTCTTTCACTTTCTGACTTACTACAAGTCACGTGATTACCTGTAGACTCATCTACGGGGCTGCAAATGGCATTGTGTCCTTTTTTTCCTTGGCTAATATTCTGTCTTAGCGAGGTCCATTTTCTGCAATGTGATTCCCTGAGGGCTGAGGATTAGCTGACCTGGGCAGCCTGACCCTGCCGGCAAGCCCTCCCCAGGTGTGCCTGGGTTGAGGTCAATAGAAACAGCACTCCAGGCAGCAATAGCCCCTGCAGCTGTGCCTGACTCCATATTCTCTGCCCCGTCAGCAGTCTCGGGGCTGTGCTGTTGGGTGGGTGTGAGGGTCCACGGCTTTGTTGGTGGCCCGGTGTGATTGGGGCTCTGCTGGACTTTCTGCAGGAGTTGCCAGGCTGCCACTTGTAAAGAAGAGGATGTGTCACCCATAACTACCGCTGGAATTTCTCTCCGGGCTGAGGTGAGGAAGGAAAAAAAGGAGTGGGGGCCGGGACAGGAGGGGTATCTCAGGCAGGGAAATGGAAAGCTTCCAGAAGAGCGCCCGGGGCCAGGACCATCCTGGCTGGCCTGCAGGCACCAAGTTGGCCTGTGTGCTGTCGCTGGTGTGGCTCCACGACCCTTCCTCTAGGCTTTCAAGCCCTTGTACATATTCAGGTGTTTTACCTGGATAGGGTGGGAACAGTTCAGCAACAGCTGGCCTGGGGCTCTGCTCACGTTTACTCACAGAGGCCCCGGCACGTTCCCCCAGCTTTGCAATGAGGACGCTCCTTGCGTGGAGGGGCCGGACTGCTGGCTGTATGGGAGACGATTCCCCACCTCTGACCAATTTCAGAATTGTTTACCGCTGGAGCAAGTGCCCTGATAGGGTTTTCCTCTGTATAACTGCTGGGTTCAGGTTTTTTTTTTTCTTTTTTGGTTCAAGTTGGAATTTATTCATCTTTTATGTATTTATTTATATAAACATGGAAATAATTCATTCATAGAAATACATCTGTGTGAAGGGAAGAACTTTTTTCTGTTTTATTTTTAAATTTCATTTCTAAAAATTTTGAAGTTTAATTATTTTTATTTTTCTATACAGCAGGTTATTATTAATTATTTATTTTATTCATATACATATATACAGGTCAATACCTTTCTCCCAACTCATCTGACCACAACACCCCATGGCTTCCCCGACTTGGTGTCCATACGTCTGTTCTCTACCTCTGTTTCTCTATTTCTGCCCTGCAAACCTGTTCATCTGTACCATATATCTAGGTTCCACATACATGCATTAATACAGAATATTTGTTTTGCTCTTTCTGACTTACTTCATTCTGTATGACAGTCTCTAGATCCACCGACTTCTCTACAAACAACCCAGTTTCATTCCTTTTCATGGCTGAGTCATATCCCATTTTATATATGTACCACATCTTTATCCATTCGTCTGTCTGTGGGCATTTAGGTTGCTTCTATTACATGGCTATTGTAAATAGTGCTGCAATGAACATTGTGGTGAATGTGTGTTTTTGATTTATGGTTGTCTCTGGGTATATGCCCAGAAGTGGGATTGCTGGATCCTATGGTAATTCTATTTCTAGTTTCTTTAAGGAAACTCCATACTGTTCTCCATAGTGACTGTATCAATTTACCTTCCCACCAATAGTGGAAGAGGGTTTCTTTTGTCCACACCCTCCCCAGAATTTGTTGTTTGTAGATTTTCTGATGATGCCGAGTCTAACAGGTGTGAGGTGATACCTCATTGTCGTTTTGATTTGCATTTCTCTAATAATTAGTGGTGTTGAGCAGCTTTTCATGTGCGTCTTGGCCGTCTCTGTGACTTCTTTGAAGAAAAGTCTATTTAGATCTTCTGCCCATTTTTGTATTGGGTTGTTTGTTTTATTAATATTAAGCTGCCTGAGCTGTTTATATATATTGGAGATTAAACCTTTGTCCATTGATTCGTTTGCGAACGTTTTCGCCCATTCTGAGGGTTGCCTTTTTCCATTCCCGTTTTTTTTAACCAAAAAAGAAAGAAAGCAAAAGAAGCAGAACACTAATGTGCGTGAAATATGCCTCTTGAAACTGTCGTTTTGAAATATGGACGTCTTTTGAACTTTTTGATGGATATATGACCCCAGGATTTGTTTTATGGGAAGGTGTCATTTACAGGCCTGCAATGATTTGGAATATCCACTGACCAGTAGCGCTGGGATTAAAGCTGCTGTTGTGTGAAACGGCCACAAGGTGGCAGCAGTTCTCCCTTAGCAAATCTGGTTACTAGGGCAACAGAGCCTCAATGGAAGCCGTGTTCTAGATTGGAATTTAGAATGGAATGTGCCAGGAGAAAGCCCCTCAAGTTTGTCTCACTACTTCTTGTAAGTGTTTTTAATTTAATTTTTAATTTTTATTACAGCAAGTTTGATTACAACGTTTGGCTTGTTGTAGGTGTGCAAGATGTGGTTCTTTTACACATATACATATGTCTGTTCTTCCTGAGACCCTTTTCCCATGTACGTTATGACAGAATGTTGAGTAGTCTTCTCTTGGCATTCCGTAGGTCTTTGGTGATTATATATTTCACCTGTGTTTGTATATGTCTCTTAACCCCAATATCGTAATGAATCCAATCCTCACACCTTTCCATTGGTGAACCATAAGTTTGTTTAATGAATCTGTGATTGCCCTTCTCCGTGGAAATATCTGCCCTGGTATCCGTTTTTAGGTAACACCTGTAAGTGATATCCTACGATATGTGTCTTTCACTTTCTGACTTACTACAAGTCACGTGATTACCTGTAGACTCATCTACGGGGCTGCAAATGGCATTGTGTCCTTTTTTTCCTTGGCTAATATTCTGTCTTAGCGAGGTCCATTTTCTGCAATGTGATTCCCTGAGGGCTGAGGATTAGCTGACCTGGGCAGCCTGACCCTGCCGGCAAGCCCTCCCCAGGTGTGCCTGGGTTGAGGTCAATAGAAACAGCACTCCAGGCAGCAATAGCCCCTGCAGCTGTGCCTGACTCCATATTCTCTGCCCCGTCAGCAGTCTCGGGGCTGTGCTGTTGGGTGGGTGTGAGGGTCCACGGCTTTGTTGGTGGCCCGGTGTGATTGGGGCTCTGCTGGACTTTCTGCAGGAGTTGCCAGGCTGCCACTTGTAAAGAAGAGGATGTGTCACCCATAACTACCGCTGGAATTTCTCTCCGGGCTGAGGTGAGGAAGGAAAAAAAGGAGTGGGGGCCGGGACAGGAGGGGTATCTCAGGCAGGGAAATGGAAAGCTTCCAGAAGAGCGCCCGGGGCCAGGACCATCCTGGCTGGCCTGCAGGCACCAAGTTGGCCTGTGTGCTGTCGCTGGTGTGGCTCCACGACCCTTCCTCTAGGCTTTCAAGCCCTTGTACATATTCAGGTGTTTTACCTGGATAGGGTGGGAACAGTTCAGCAACAGCTGGCCTGGGGCTCTGCTCACGTTTACTCACAGAGGCCCCGGCACGTTCCCCCAGCTTTGCAATGAGGACGCTCCTTGCGTGGAGGGGCCGGACTGCTGGCTGTATGGGAGACGATTCCCCACCTCTGACCAATTTCAGAATTGTTTACCGCTGGAGCAAGTGCCCTGATAGGGTTTTCCTCTGTATAACTGCTGGGTTCAGGTTTTTTTTTTTCTTTTTTGGTTCAAGTTGGAATTTATTCATCTTTTATGTATTTATTTATATAAACATGGAAATAATTCATTCATAGAAATACATCTGTGTGAAGGGAAGAACTTTTTTCTGTTTTATTTTTAAATTTCATTTCTAAAAATTTTGAAGTTTAATTATTTTTATTTTTCTATACAGCAGGTTATTATTAATTATTTATTTTATTCATATACATATATACAGGTCAATACCTTTCTCCCAACTCATCTGACCACAACACCCCATGGCTTCCCCGACTTGGTGTCCATACGTCTGTTCTCTACCTCTGTTTCTCTATTTCTGCCCTGCAAACCTGTTCATCTGTACCATATATCTAGGTTCCACATACATGCATTAATACAGAATATTTGTTTTGCTCTTTCTGACTTACTTCATTCTGTATGACAGTCTCTAGATCCACCGACTTCTCTACAAACAACCCAGTTTCATTCCTTTTCATGGCTGAGTCATATCCCATTTTATATATGTACCACATCTTTATCCATTCGTCTGTCTGTGGGCATTTAGGTTGCTTCTATTACATGGCTATTGTAAATAGTGCTGCAATGAACATTGTGGTGAATGTGTGTTTTTGATTTATGGTTGTCTCTGGGTATATGCCCAGAAGTGGGATTGCTGGATCCTATGGTAATTCTATTTCTAGTTTCTTTAAGGAAACTCCATACTGTTCTCCATAGTGACTGTATCAATTTACCTTCCCACCAATAGTGGAAGAGGGTTTCTTTTGTCCACACCCTCCCCAGAATTTGTTGTTTGTAGATTTTCTGATGATGCCGAGTCTAACAGGTGTGAGGTGATACCTCATTGTCGTTTTGATTTGCATTTCTCTAATAATTAGTGGTGTTGAGCAGCTTTTCATGTGCGTCTTGGCCGTCTCTGTGACTTCTTTGAAGAAAAGTCTATTTAGATCTTCTGCCCATTTTTGTATTGGGTTGTTTGTTTTATTAATATTAAGCTGCCTGAGCTGTTTATATATATTGGAGATTAAACCTTTGTCCATTGATTCGTTTGCGAACGTTTTCGCCCATTCTGAGGGTTGCCTTTTTCCATTCCCGTTTTTTTTAACCAAAAAAGAAAGAAAGCAAAAGAAGCAGAACACTAATGTGCGTGAAATATGCCTCTTGAAACTGTCGTTTTGAAATATGGACGTCTTTTGAACTTTTTGATGGATATATGACCCCAGGATTTGTTTTATGGGAAGGTGTCATTTACAGGCCTGCAATGATTTGGAATATCCACTGACCAGTAGCGCTGGGATTAAAGCTGCTGTTGTGTGAAACGGCCACAAGGTGGCAGCAGTTCTCCCTTAGCAAATCTGGTTACTAGGGCAACAGAGCCTCAATGGAAGCCGTGTTCTAGATTGGAATTTAGAATGGAATGTGCCAGGAGAAAGCCCCTCAAGTTTGTCTCACTACTTCTTGTAAGTGTTTTTAATTTAATTTTTAATTTTTATTACAGCAAGTTTGATTACAACGTTTGGCTTGTTGTAGGTGTGCAAGATGTGGTTCTTTTACACATATACATATGTCTGTTCTTCCTGGGACCCTTTTCCCATGTACGTTATGACAGAATGTTGAGTAGTCTTCTCTTGGCATTCCGTAGGTCTTTGGTGATTATATATTTCACCTGTGTTTGTATATGTCTCTTAACACCAATATCGTAATGAATCCAATCCTCACACCTTTCCATTGGTGAACCATAAGTTTGTTTAATGAATCTGTGATTGCCCTTCTCCGTGGAAATATCTGCCCTGGTATCCGTTTTTAGGTAACACCTATAAGTGATATCCTACGATATGTGTCTTTCACTTTCTGACTTACTACAAGTCACGTGATTACCTGTAGACTCATCTACGGGGCTGCAAATGGCATTGTGTCCTTTTTTTCCTTGGCTAATATTCTGTCTTAGCGAGGTCCATTTTCTGCAATGTGATTCCCTGAGGGCTGAGGATTAGCTGACCTGGGCAGCCTGACCCTGCTGGCAAGCCCTCCCCAGGTGTGCCTGGGTTGAGGTCAATAGAAACAGCACTCCAGGCAGCAATAGCCCCTGCAGCTGTGCCTGACTCCATATTCTCTGCCCCGTCAGCAGTCTCGGGGCTGTGCTGGTGGGTGGGTGTGAGGGTCCACGGCTTTGTTGGTGGCCCGGTGTGAGTGGGGCTCTGCTGGACTTTCTGCAGGAGTTGCCAGGCTGCCACTTGTAAAGAAGAGGATGTGTCACCCATAACTTCCGCTGCAATTTCTCTCCGGGCTGAGGTGAGGAAGGAAAAAAAGGAGTGAGGGCCGGGACAGGAGGGGTATCTCAGGCAGGGAAATGGAAAGCTTCCAGAAGAGCGCCCGGGGCGAGGACCATCCTGGCTTGCCTGCAGGCACCAAGTTGGCCTTCGTGCTGTCGCTGGTGTGGCTCCACGACCCTTCCTCTAGGCTTTCAAGCCCTTGTACATATTCAGGTCTTTTACCTGGGAAGGGTGGGAACAGTTCAGCAACAGCTGGCCTGGGGCTCTGCTCACGTTTACTCACAGAGGCCCCGGCACGGTCCCCCAGCTTTGCAATGAGGACGCTCCTTGCGTGGAGGGGCCGGGCTGCTGGCTGTATGGGAGATGATTCCCCACCTCTGACCAATTTCAGAATTGTTTACCGCTGGAGCAAGTGCCCTGATAGGGTTTTCCTCTGTATAACTGCTGGGTTCAGGTTTTTTTTTTTCTTTTTTGGTTCAACTTAGAATTTATTCATCTTTTATGTATTTATTGATATAAGCATGGAAATAATTCATTCATAGAAATACATCTGTGTGAAGGGAAGAACTTTTTTCTGTTTTATTTTTAAATTTCATTTCTAAAAATTTTGAAGTTTAATTATATTTATTTTTCTATACAGCAGGTTATTATTAGTTATCTATTTTATTCATATACATATATACAGGTCAATACCTTTCTCCCAACTCATCTGACCACAACACCCCATGGCTTCCCCGACTTGGTGTCCATACGTCTGTTCTCTACCTCTGTTTCTCTATTTCTGCCCTGCAAACCTGTTCATCTGTACCATATATCTAGGTTCCACATACATGCATTAATACAGAATATTTGTTTTGCTCTTTCTGACTTACTTCATTCTGTATGACAGTCTCTAGATCCACCGACTTCTCTACAAACAACCCAGTTTCATTCCTTTTCATGGCTGAGTCATATCCCATTTTATATATGTACCACATCTTTATCCATTCGTCTGTCTGTGGGCATTTAGGTTGCTTCTATTACATGGCTATTGTAAATAGTGCTGCAATGAACATTGTGGTGAATGTGTGTTTTTGATTTATGGTTGTCTCTGGGTATATGCCCAGAAGTGGGATTGCTGGATCCTATGGTAATTCTATTTCTAGTTTCTTTAAGGAAACTCCATACTGTTCTCCATAGTGACTGTATCAATTTACCTTCCCACCAATAGTGGAAGAGGGTTTCTTTTGTCCACACCCTCCCCAGAATTTGTTGTTTGTAGATTTTCTGATGATGCCGAGTCTAACAGGTGTGAGGTGATACCTCATTGTCGTTTTGATTTGCATTTCTCTAATAATTAGTGGTGTTGAGCAGCTTTTCATGTGCGTCTTGGCCGTCTCTGTGACTTCTTTGAAGAAAAGTCTATTTAGATCTTCTGCCCATTTTTGTATTGGGTTGTTTGTTTTATTAATATTAAGCTGCCTGAGCTGTTTATATATATTGGAGATTAAACCTTTGTCCATTGATTCGTTTGCGAACGTTTTCGCCCATTCTGAGGGTTGCCTTTTTCCATTCCCGTTTTTTTTAACCAAAAAAGAAAGAAAGCAAAAGAAGCAGAACACTAATGTGCGTGAAATATGCCTCTTGAAACTGTCGTTTTGAAATATGGACGTCTTTTGAACTTTTTGATGGATATATGACCCCAGGATTTGTTTTATGGGAAGGTGTCATTTACAGGCCTGCAATGATTTGGAATATCCACTGACCAGTAGCGCTGGGATTAAAGCTGCTGTTGTGTGAAACGGCCACAAGGTGGCAGCAGTTCTCCCTTAGCAAATCTGGTTACTAGGGCAACAGAGCCTCAATGGAAGCCGTGTTCTAGATTGGAATTTAGAATGGAATGTGCCAGGAGAAAGCCCCTCAAGTTTGTCTCACTACTTCTTGTAAGTGTTTTTAATTTAATTTTTAATTTTTATTACAGCAAGTTTGATTACAACGTTTGGCTTGTTGTAGGTGTGCAAGATGTGGTTCTTTTACACATATACATATGTCTGTTCTTCCTGGGACCCTTTTCCCATGTACGTTATGACAGAATGTTGAGTAGTCTTCTCTTGGCATTCCGTAGGTCTTTGGTGATTATATATTTCACCTGTGTTTGTATATGTCTCTTAACACCAATATCGTAATGAATCCAATCCTCACACCTTTCCATTGGTGAACCATAAGTTTGTTTAATGAATCTGTGATTGCCCTTCTCCGTGGAAATATCTGCCCTGGTATCCGTTTTTAGGTAACACCTATAAGTGATATCCTACGATATGTGTCTTTCACTTTCTGACTTACTACAAGTCACGTGATTACCTGTAGACTCATCTACGGGGCTGCAAATGGCATTGTGTCCTTTTTTTCCTTGGCTAATATTCTGTCTTAGCGAGGTCCATTTTCTGCAATGTGATTCCCTGAGGGCTGAGGATTAGCTGACCTGGGCAGCCTGACCCTGCTGGCAAGCCCTCCCCAGGTGTGCCTGGGTTGAGGTCAATAGAAACAGCACTCCAGGCAGCAATAGCCCCTGCAGCTGTGCCTGACTCCATATTCTCTGCCCCGTCAGCAGTCTCGGGGCTGTGCTGGTGGGTGGGTGTGAGGGTCCACGGCTTTGTTGGTGGCCCGGTGTGAGTGGGGCTCTGCTGGACTTTCTGCAGGAGTTGCCAGGCTGCCACTTGTAAAGAAGAGGATGTGTCACCCATAACTTCCGCTGCAATTTCTCTCCGGGCTGAGGTGAGGAAGGAAAAAAAGGAGTGAGGGCCGGGACAGGAGGGGTATCTCAGGCAGGGAAATGGAAAGCTTCCAGAAGAGCGCCCGGGGCGAGGACCATCCTGGCTTGCCTGCAGGCACCAAGTTGGCCTGCGTGCTGTCGCTGTTGTGGCTCCACGACCCTTCCTCTAGGCTTTCAAGCCCTTGTACATATTCAGGTCTTTTACCTGGGAAGGGTGGGAACAGTTCAGCAACAGCTGGCCTGGGGCTCTGCTCACGTTTACTCACAGAGGCCCCGGCACGGTCCCCCAGCTTTGCAGTGAGGACGCTCCTTGCGTGGAGGGGCCGGGCTGCTGGCTGTATGGGAGATGATTCCCCACCTCTGACCAATTTCAGAATTGTTTACCGCTGGAGCAAGTGCCCTGATAGGGTTTTCCTCTGTATAACTGCTGGGTTCAGGTTTTTTTTTTTCTTTTTTGGTTCAACTTAGAATTTATTCATCTTTTATGTATTTATTGATATAAGCATGGAAATAATTCATTCATAGAAATACATCTGTGTGAAGGGAAGAACTTTTTTCTGTTTTATTTTTAAATTTCATTTCTAAAAATTTTGAAGTTTAATTATATTTATTTTTCTATACAGCAGGTTATTATTAGTTATCTATTTTATTCATATACATATATACAGGTCAATACCTTTCTCCCAACTCATCTGACCACAACACCCCATGGCTTCCCCGACTTGGTGTCCATACGTCTGTTCTCTACCTCTGTTTCTCTATTTCTGCCCTGCAAACCTGTTCATCTGTACCATATATCTAGGTTCCACATACATGCATTAATACAGAATATTTGTTTTGCTCTTTCTGACTTACTTCATTCTGTATGACAGTCTCTAGATCCACCGACTTCTCTACAAACAACCCAGTTTCATTCCTTTTCATGGCTGAGTCATATCCCATTTTATATATGTACCACATCTTTATCCATTCGTCTGTCTGTGGGCATTTAGGTTGCTTCTATTACATGGCTATTGTAAATAGTGCTGCAATGAACATTGTGGTGAATGTGTGTTTTTGATTTATGGTTGTCTCTGGGTATATGCCCAGAAGTGGGATTGCTGGATCCTATGGTAATTCTATTTCTAGTTTCTTTAAGGAAACTCCATACTGTTCTCCATAGTGACTGTATCAATTTACCTTCCCACCAATAGTGGAAGAGGGTTTCTTTTGTCCACACCCTCCCCAGAATTTGTTGTTTGTAGATTTTCTGATGATGCCGAGTCTAACAGGTGTGAGGTGATACCTCATTGTCGTTTTGATTTGCATTTCTCTAATAATTAGTGGTGTTGAGCAGCTTTTCATGTGCGTCTTGGCCGTCTCTGTGACTTCTTTGAAGAAAAGTCTATTTAGATCTTCTGCCCATTTTTGTATTGGGTTGTTTGTTTTATTAATATTAAGCTGCCTGAGCTGTTTATATATATTGGAGATTAAACCTTTGTCCATTGATTCGTTTGCGAACGTTTTCGCCCATTCTGAGGGTTGCCTTTTTCCATTCCCGTTTTTTTTAACCAAAAAAGAAAGAAAGCAAAAGAAGCAGAACACTAATGTGCGTGAAATATGCCTCTTGAAACTGTCGTTTTGAAATATGGACGTCTTTTGAACTTTTTGGTTGATATATGACCCCAGGATTTGTTTTCAGGGCCGGTGTCATTTACAGGCCTGAAATGATATGGAATATCCACTGACCATTAGCGCTGGGATTAAAGCTGCTGTTGTGTGAAATGGCCACAAGGTGGTAGCAGTTCTCCCTTAGCAAATCTGCTTACTAGGGCAACAGAGCCTCAATGGAAGCCGTGTTCTAGATTGGAATTTAGAATGGAATGTGCCAGGAGAAAGCCCCTCAAGTTTGTCTCACTACTTCTTGTTCGTGTTTTTAATTTAATTTTTAATTTTTTATTACAGCAAGTTTGATTACATCGTTTGGCTTGTTGTAGGTGTGCAAGATGTGGTTCTTTTACACATATACATATGTCTGTTCTTCCTGGGACCCTTTTCCCATGTACGTTATGACAGAATGTTGAGTAGTCTTCTCTTGGCATTCCGTAGGTCTTTGGTGATTATATATTTCACCTGTGTTTGTATATGTCTCTTAACCCCAATATCGTAATGAATCCAATCCTCACACCTTTCCATTGGTGAACCATAAGTTTGTTTAATGAATCTGTGATTGCCCTTCTCCGTGGAAATATCTGCCCTGGTATCCGTTTTTAGGTAACACCTGTAAGTGATATCCTACGATATGTGTCTTTCACTTTCTGACTTACTACAAGTCACGTGATTACCTGTAGACTCATCTACGGGGCTGCAAATGGCATTGTGTCCGTTTTTTCCTTGGCTAATATTCTGTCTTAGCGAGGTCCATTTTCTGCAATGTGATTCCCTGAGGGCTGAGGATTAGCTGACCTGGGCAGCCTGACCCTGCCGGCAAGCCCTCCCCAGGTGTGCCTGGGTTGAGGTCAATAGAAACAGCACTCCAGGCAGCAATAGCCCCTGCAGCTGTGCCTGACTCCATATTCTCTGCCCCGTCAGCAGTCTCGGGGCTGTGCTGTTGGGTGGGTGTGAGGGTCCACGGCTTTGTTGGTGGCCCGGTGTGAGTGGGGCTCTGCTGGACTTTCTGCAGGAGTTGCCAGGCTGCCACTTGTAAAGAAGAGGATGTGTCACCCATAACTTCCGCTGGAATTTCTCTCCGGGCTGAGGTGAGGAAGGAAAAAAAGGAGTGGGGGCCGGGACAGGAGGGGTATCTCAGGCAGGGAAATGGAAAGCTTCCAGAAGAGCGCCCGGGGCCAGGACCATCCTGGCTGGCCTGCAGGCACCAAGTTGGCCTGTGTGCTGTCGCTGGTGTGGCTCCACGACCCTTCCTCTAGGCTTTCAAGCCCTTGTACATATTCAGGTGTTTTACCTGGGAAGGGTGGGAACAGTTCAGCAACAGCTGGCCTGGGGCTCTGCTCACGTTTACTCACAGAGGCCCCGGCACGGTCCCCCAGCTTTGCAATGAGGACGCTCCTTGCGTGGAGGGGCCGGGCTGCTGGATGTATGGGAGACGATTCCCCACCTCTGACCAATTTCAGAATTGTTTACCGCTGGAGCAAGTGCCCTGATAGGGTTTTCCTCTGTATAACTGCTGGGTTCAGGATTTTTTTTTCTTTTTTGGTTCAAGTTAGAATTTATTCATCTTTTATGTATTTATTGATATAAGCATGGAAATAATTCATTCATAGAAATACATCTGTGTGAAGGGAAGAACTTTTTTCTGTTTTATTTTTAAATTTCATTTCTAAAAATTTTGAAGTTTAATTATATTTATTTTTCTATACAGCAGGTTATTATTAATTATTTATTTTATTCATATACATATATACAGGTCAATACCTATCTCCCAACTCATCTGACCACAACACCCCATGGCTTCCCCGACTTGGTGTCCATACGTTTGTTCTCTACCTCTGTTTCTCTATTTCTGCCCTGCAAACCTGTTCATCTGTACCATATATCTAGGTTCCACATACATGCATTAATACAGAATATTTGTTTTGCTCTTTCTGACTTACTTCATTCTGTATGACAGTCTCTAGATCCACCGACTTCTCTACAAACAACCCAGTTTCATTCCTTTTCATGGCTGAGTCATATCCCATTTTATATATGTACCACATCTTTATCCATTCGTCTGTCTGTGGGCATTTAGGTTGCTTCCATTACCTGGCTATTGTAAATAGTGCTGCAATGAACATTGTGGTGAATGTGTGATTTTGATTTATGGTTTTCTCTGGGTATATGCCCAGAAGTGGGATTGCTGGATCCTATGGTAATTCTATTTCTAGTTTCTTTAAGGAAACTCCATACTGTTCTCCATAGTGACTGTATCAATTTACCTTCCCACCAATAGTGGAAGAGGGTTCCTTTTGTCCACACCCTCCCCAGAATTTGTTGTTTGTAGATTTTCTGATGATGCCGAGTCTAACAGGTGTGAGGTGATACCTCATTGTCGTTTTGATTTGCATTTCTCTAATAATTAGAGGTGTTGAGCAGCTTTTCATGTGCGTCTTGGCCGTCTCTGTGACTTCTTTGAAGAAACGTCTATTTAGATCTTCTGCCCATTTTTGTATTGGGTTGTTTGTTTTATTAATATTAAGCTGCCTGAGCTGTTTATATATATTGGAGATTAAACCTTTGTCCATTGATTCGTTTGCGAACGTTTTCGCCCATTCTGAGCGTTGCTTTTTTCCATTCCCGTTTTTTTTAACCAAAAAAGAAAGAAAGCAAAAGAAGCAGAACACTAATGTGCGTGAAATATGCCTCTTGAAACTGTCGTTTAGAAATATGGACGTCTTTTGAACTTTTTGGTTGATATATGACCCCAGGATTTGTTTTCATGGCCGGTGTCATTTACAGGCCTGAAATGATTTGGAATATCCCCTGACCATTAGCGCTGGGATTAAAGCTGCTGTTGTGTGAAACGGCCACAAGGTGGCAGCAGTTCTCCCTTAGCAAATCTGCTTACTAGGGCAACAGAGCCTCAATGGAAGCCGTGTTCTAGATTGGAATTTAGAATGGAATGTGCCAGGAGAAAGCCCCTCAAGTTTGTCTCACTACTTCTTGTTCGTGTTTTTAATTTAATTTTTAATTTTTTATTACAACAAGTTTGATTACATCGTTTGGCTTGTTGTAGGTGTGCAAGATGTGGTTCTTTTACACATATACATATGTCTGTTCTTCCTGGGACCCTTTTCCCATGTACGTTATGACAGAATGTTGAGTAGTCTTCTCTTGGCATTCCGTAGGTCTTTGGTGATTATATATTTCACCTGTGTTTCTATATGTCTCTTAACCCCAATATTGTAATGAATCCAATCCTCACACCTTTCCATTGGTGAACCATAAGTTTGTTTAATGAATCTGTGATTGCCCTTCTCCGTGGAAATATCTGCCCTGGTATCCGTTTTTAGGTAACACCTGTAAGTGATATCCTACGATATGTGTCTTTCACTTTCTGACTTACTACAAGTCACGTGATTACCTGTAGACTCATCTACGGGGCTGCAAATGGCATTGTGTCCTTTTTTTCCTTGGCTAATATTCTGTCTTAGCGAGGTCCATTTTCTGCAATGTGATTCCCTGAGGGCTGAGGATTAGCTGACCTGGGCAGCCTGACCCTGCCGGCAAGCCCTCCCCAGGTGTGCCTGGGTTGAGGTCAATAGAAACAGCACTCCAGGCAGCAATAGCTCCTGCAGCTGTGCCTGACTCCATATTCTCTGCCCCGTCAGCAGTCTCGGGGCTGTGCTGTTGGGTGGGTGTGAGGGTCCACGGCTTTGTTGGTGGCCCGGTGTGAGTGGGGCTCTGCTGGACTTTCTGCAGGAGTTGCCAGGCTGCCACTTGTAAAGAAGAGGATGTGTCACCCATAACTTCCGCTGGAATTTCTCTCCGGGCTGAGGTGAGGAAGGAAAAAAAGGAGTGGGGGCCGGGACAGGAGGGGTATCTCAGGCAGGGAAATGGAAAGCTTCCAGAAGAGCGCCCGGGGCCAGGACCATCCTGGCTGGCCTGCAGGCACCAAGTTGGCCTGTGTGCTGTCGCTGGTGTGGCTCCACGACCCTTCCTCTAGGCTTTCAAGCCCTTGTACATATTCAGGTGTTTTACCTGGGAAGGGTGGGAACAGTTCAGCAACAGCTGGCCTGGGGCTCTGCTCACGTTTACTCACAGAGGCCCCTGCACGGTCCCCCAGCTTTGCAATGAGGACGCTCCTTGCGTGGAGGGGCCGGGCTGCTGGATGTATGGGAGACGATTCCCCACCTCTGACCAATTTCAGAATTGTTTACCGCTGGAGCAAGTGCCCTGATAGGGTTTTCCTCTGTATAACTGCTGGGTTCAGGATTTTTTTTTTCTTTTTTGGTTCAAGTTAGAATTTATTCATCTTTTATGTATTTATTGATATAAGCATGGAAATAATTCATTCATATAAATACATCTGTGTGAAGGGAAGAACTTTTTTCTGTTTTATTTTTAAATTTCATTTCTAAAAATTTTGAAGTTTAATTATATTTATTTTTCTATACAGCAGGTTATTATTAATTATTTATTTTATTCATATACATATATACAGGTCAATACCTATCTCCCAACTCATCTGACCACAACACCCCATGGCTTCCCCGACTTGGTGTCCATACGTTTGTTCTCTACCTCTGTTTCTCTATTTCTGCCCTGCAAACCTGTTCATCTGTACCATATATCTAGGTTCCACATACATGCATTAATACAGAATATTTGTTTTGCTCTTTATGACTTACTTCATTCTGTATGACAGTCTCTAGATCCACCGACTTCTCTACAAACAGCCCAGTTTCATTCCTTTTCATGGCTGAGTCATATCCCATTTTATATATGTACCACATCTTTATCCATTCGTCTGTCTGTGGGCATTTAGGTTGCTTCCATTACCTGGCTATTGTAAATAGTGCTGCAATGAACATTGTGGTGAATGTGTGATTTTGATTTATGGTTGTCTCTGGGTATATGCCCAGAAGTGGGATTGCCGGATCCTATGGTAATTCTATTTCTATTTTCTTTAAGGAAACTCCATACTGTTCTCCATAGTGACTGTATCAATTTACCTTCCCACCAATAGTGGAAGAGGGTTCCTTTTGTCCACACCCTCCCCAGAATTTGTTGTTTGTAGATTTTCTGATGATGCCGAGTCTAACAGGTGTGAGGTGATACCTCATTGTCGTTTTGATTTGCATTTCTCTAATAATTAGAGGTGTTGAGCAGCTTTTCATGTGCGTCTTGGCCGTCTCTGTGACTTATTTGAAGAAACGTCTATTTAGATCTTCTGCCCATTTTTGTATTGGGTTGTTTGTTTTATTAATATTAAGCTGCCTGAGCTGTTTATATATATTGGAGATTAAACCTTTGTCCATTGATTCGTTTGCGAACGTTTTCGCCCATTCTGAGCGTTGCTTTTTTCCATTCCCGTTTTTTTTAACCAAAAAAGAAAGAAAGCAAAAGAAGCAGAACACTAATGTGCGTGAAATATGCCTCTTGAAACTGTCGTTTTGAAATATGGACGTCTTTTGAACTTTTTGGTTGATATATGACCCCAGGATTTGTTTTCAGGGCCGGTGTCATTTACAGGCCTGAAATGATTTGGAATATCCACTGACCATTAGCGCTGGGATTAAAGCTGCTGTTGTGTGAAATGGCCACAAGGTGGCAGCAGTTCTCCCTTAGCAAATCTGCTTACTAGGGCAACAGAGCCTCAATGGAAGCCGTGTTCTAGATTGGAATTTAGAATGGAATGTGCCAGGAGAAAGCCCCTCAAGTTTGTCTCACTACTTCTTGTTCGTGTTTTTAATTTAATTTTTAATTTTTTATTACAGCAAGTTTGATTACATCGTTTGGCTTGTTGTAGGTGTGCAAGATGTGGTTCTTTTACACATATACATATGTCTGTTCTTCCTGGGACCCTTTTCCCATGTACGTTATGACAGAATGTTGAGTAGTCTTCTCTTGGCATTCCGTAGGTCTTTGGTGATTATATATTTCACCTGTGTTTGTATATGTCTCTTAACACCAATATCGTAATGAATCCAATCCTCACACCTTTCCATTGGTGAACCATAAGTTTGTTTAATGAATCTGTGATTGCCCTTCTCCGTGGAAATATCTGCCCTGGTATCCGTTTTTAGGTAACACCTGTAAGTGATATCCTACGATATGTGTCTTTCACTTTCTGACTTACTACAAGTCACGTGATTACCTGTAGACTCATCTACGGGGCTGCAAATGGCATTGTGTCCTTTTTTTCCTTGGCTAATATTCTGTCTTAGTGAGGTCCATTTTCTGCAATGTGATTCCCTGAGGGCTGAGGATTAGCTGACCTGGGCAGCCTGACCCTGCCGGCAAGCCCTCCCCAGGTGTGCCTGGGTTGAGGTCAATAGAAACAGCACTCCAGGCAGCAATAGCCCCTGCAGCTGTGCCTGACTCCATATTCTCTGCCCCGTCAGCAGTCTCGGGGCTGTGCTGTTGGGTGGGTGTGAGGGTCCACGGCTTTGTTGGTGGCCCGGTGTGAGTGGGGCTCTGCTGGACTTTCTGCAGGAGTTGCCAGGCTGCCACTTGTAAAGAAGAGGTTGTGTCACCCATAACTTCCGCTGGAATTTCTCTCCGGGCTGAGGTGAGGAAGGAAAAAAAGGAGTGGGGGCCGGGACAGGAGGGGTATCTCAGGCAGGGAAATGGAAAGCTTCCAGAAGAGCGCCCGGGGCCAGGACCATCCTGGCTGGCCTGCAGGCACCAAGTTGGCCTGCGTGCTGTCGCTGGTGTGGATCCACGACCCTTCCTCTAGGCTTTCAAGCCCTTGTACATATTCAGGTGTTTTACCTGGGAAGGGTGGGAACAGTTCAGCAACAGCTGGCCTGGGGCTCTGCTCACGTTTACTCACAGAGGCCCCGGCACGGTGCCCCAGCTTTGCAATGAGGACGCTCCTTGCGTGGAGGGGCCGGGCTGCTGGCTGTATGGGGGATGATTCCCCACCTCTGACCAATTTCAGAATTGTTTACTGCTGGAGTAAGTGCCCTGATAGGGTTTTCCTCTGTATAACTGCTGGGTTCAGGATTTTTTTTTCTTTTTTGGTTCAAGTTAGAATTTATTCATCTTTTATGTATTTATTGATATAAGCATGGAAATAATTCATTCATAGAAATACATCTGTGTGAAGGGAAGAACTTTTTTCTGTTTTATTTTTAAATTTCATTTCTAAAAATTTTGAAGTTTAATTATATTTATTTTTCTATACAGCAGGTTATTATTAATTATTTATTTTATTCATATACATATATACAGGTCAATACCTATCTCCCAACTCATCTGACCACAACACCCCATGGCTTCCCCGACTTGGTGTCCATACGTTTGTTCTCTACCTCTGTTTCTCTATTTCTGCCCTGCAAACCTGTTCATCTGTACCATATATCTAGGTTCCACATACATGCATTAATACAGAATATTTGTTTTGCTCTTTCTGACTTACTTCATTCTGTATGACAGTCTCTAGATCCACCGACTTCTCCACAGTTTCATTCCTTTTCATGGCTGAGTCATATCCCATTTTATATATGTACCACATCTTTATCCATTCGTCTGTCTGTGGGCATTTAGGTTGCTTCCATTACCTGGCTATTGTAAATAGTGCTGCAATGAACATTGTGGTGAATGTGTGATTTTGATTTATGGTTTTCTCTGGGTATATGCCCAGAAGTGGGATTGCTGGATCCTATGGTAATTCTATTTCTAGTTTCTTTAAGGAAACTCCATACTGTTCTCCATAGTGACTGTATCAATTTACCTTCCCACCAATAGTGGAAGAGGGTTCCTTTTGTCCACACCCTCCCCAGAATTTGTTGTTTGTAGATTTTCTGATGATGCCGAGTCTAACAGGTGTGAGGTGATACCTCATTGTCGTTTTGATTTGCATTTCTCTAATAATTAGAGGTGTTGAGCAGCTTTTCATGTGCGTCTTGGCCGTCTCTGTGACTTCTTTGAAGAAACGTCTATTTAGATCTTCTGCCCATTTTTGTATTGGGTTGTTTGTTTTATTAATATTAAGCTGCCTGAGCTGTTTATATATATTGGAGATTAAACCTTTGTCCATTGATTCGTTTGCGAACGTTTTCGCCCATTCTGAGGGTTGCCTTTTTCCATTCCCGTTTTTTTTAACCAAAAAAGAAAGAAAGCAAAAGAAGCAGAACACTAATGTGCGTGAAATATGCCTCTTGAAACTGTCGTTTTGAAATATGGACGTCTTTTGAACTTTTTGGTGGATATATGACCCCAGGATTTGTTTTATGGGAAGGTGTCATTTACAGGCCTGCAATGATTTGGAATATCCACTGACCAGTAGTGCTGGGATTAAAGCTGCTGTTGTGTGAAACGGCCACAAGGTGGCAGCAGTTCTCCCTTAGCAAATCTGGTTACTAGGGCAACAGAGCCTCAATGGAAGCCGTGTTCTAGATTGGAATTTAGAATGGAATGTGCCAGGAGAAAGCCCCTCAAGTTTGTCTCACTACTTCTTGTTCGTGTTTTTAATTTAATTTTTAATTTTTTATTACAACAAGTTTGATTACATCGTTTGGCTTGTTGTAGGTGTGCAAGATGTGGTTCTTTTACACATATACATATGTCTGTTCTTCCTGGGACCCTTTTCCCATGTACGTTATGACAGAATGTTGAGTAGTCTTCTCTTGGCATTCCGTAGGTCTTTGGTGATTATATATTTCACCTGTGTTTGTATATGTCTCTTAACCCCAATATTGTAATGAATCCAATCCTCACACCTTTCCATTGGTGAACCATAAGTTTGTTTAATGAATCTGTGATTGCCCTTCTCCGTGGAAATATCTGCCCTGGTATCCGTTTTTAGGTAACACCTGTAAGTGATATCCTACGATATGTGTCTTTCACTTTCTGACTTACTACAAGTCACGTGATTACCTGTAGACTCATCTACGGGGCTGCAAATGGCATTGTGTCCTTTTTTTCCTTGGCTAATATTCTGTCTTAGCGAGGTCCATTTTCTGCAATGTGATTCCCTGAGGGCTGAGGATTAGCTGACCTGGGCAGCCTGACCCTGCCGGCAAGCCCTCCCCAGGTGTGCCTGGGTTGAGGTCAATAGAAACAGCACTCCAGGCAGCAATAGCCCCTGCAGCTGTGCCTGACTCCATATTCTCTGCCCCGTCAGCAGTCTCGGGGCTGTGCTGTTGGGTGGGTGTGAGGGTCCACGGCTTTGTTGGTGGCCCGGTGTGAGTGGGGCTCTGCTGGACTTTCTGCAGGAGTTGCCAGGCTGCCACTTGTAAAGAAGAGGATGTGTCACCCATAACTTCCGCTGGAATTTCTCTCCGGGCTGAGGTGAGGAAGGAAAAAAAGGAGTGGGGGCCGGGACAGGAGGGGTATCTCAGGCAGGGAAATGGAAAGCTTCCAGAAGAGCGCCCGGGGCCAGGACCATCCTGGCTGGCCTGCAGGCACCAAGTTGGCCTGCGTGCTGTCGCTGGTGTGGATCCACGACCCTTCCTCTAGGCTTTCAAGCCCTTGTACATATTCAGGTGTTTTACCTGGGAAGGGTGGGAACAGTTCAGCAACAGCTGGCCTGGGGCTCTGCTCACGTTTACTCACAGAGGCCCCGGCACGGTGCCCCAGCTTTGCAATGAGGACGCTCCTTGCGTGGAGGGGCCGGGCTGCTGGCTGTATGGGGGATGATTCCCCACCTCTGACCAATTTCAGAATTGTTTACTGCTGGAGCAAGTGCCCTGATAGGGTTTTCCTCTGTATAACTGCTGGGTTCAGGATTTTTTTTTCTTTTTTGGTTCAAGTTAGAATTTATTCATCTTTTATGTATTTATTGATATAAGCATGGAAATAATTCATTCATAGAAATACATCTGTGTGAAGGGAAGAACTTTTTTCTGTTTTATTTTTAAATTTCATTTCTAAAAATTTTGAAGTTTAATTATATTTATTTTTCTATACAGCAGGTTATTATTAATTATTTATTTTATTCATATACATATATACAGGTCAATACCTATCTCCCAACTCATCTGACCACAACACCCCATGGCTTCCCCGACTTGGTGTCCATACGTTTGTTCTCTACCTCTGTTTCTCTTTTTCTGCCCTGCAAACCTGTTCATCTGTACCATATATCTAGGTTCCACATACATGCATTAATACAGAATATTTGTTTTGCTCTTTCTGACTTACTTCATTCTGTATGACAGTCTCTAGATCCACCGACTTCTCTACAGTTTCATTCCTTTTCATGGCTGAGTCATATCCCATTTTATATATGTACCACATCTTTATCCATTCGTCTGTCTGTGGGCATTTAGGTTGCTTCCATTACCTGGCTATTGTAAATAGTGCTGCAATGAACATTGTGGTGAATGTGTGATTTTGATTTATGGTTTTCTCTGGGTATATGCCCAGAAGTGGGATTGCTGGATCCTATGGTAATTCTATTTCTAGTTTCTTTAAGGAAACTCCATACTGTTCTCCATAGTGACTGTATCAATTTACCTTCCCACCAATAGTGGAAGAGGGTTCCTTTTGTCCACACCCTCCCCAGAATTTGTTGTTTGTAGATTTTCTGATGATGCCGAGTCTAACAGGTGTGAGGTGATACCTCATTGTCGTTTTGATTTGCATTTCTCTAATAATTAGAGGTGTTGAGCAGCTTTTCATGTGCGTCTTGGCCGTCTCTGTGACTTCTTTGAAGAAACGTCTATTTAGATCTTCTGCCCATTTTTGTATTGGGTTGTTTGTTTTATTAATATTAAGCTGCCTGAGCTGTTTATATATATTGGAGATTAAACCTTTGTCCATTGATTCGTTTGCGAACGTTTTCGCCCATTCTGAGGGTTGCCTTTTTCCATTCCCGTTTTTTTTAACCAAAAAAGAAAGAAAGCAAAAGAAGCAGAACACTAATGTGCGTGAAATATGCCTCTTGAAACTGTCGTTTTGAAATATGGACGTCTTTTGAACTTTTTGGTGGATATATGACCCCAGGATTTGTTTTATGGGAAGGTGTCATTTACAGGCCTGCAATGATTTGGAATATCCACTGACCAGTAGCGCTGGGATTAAAGCTGCTGTTGTGTGAAACGGCCACAAGGTGGCAGCAGTTCTCCCTTAGCAAATCTGGTTACTAGGGCAACAGAGCCTCAATGGAAGCCGTGTTCTAGATTGGAATTTAGAATGGAATGTGCCAGGAGAAAGCCCCTCAAGTTTGTCTCACTACTTCTTGTTCGTGTTTTTAATTTAATTTTTAATTTTTTATTACAACAAGTTTGATTACATCGTTTGGCTTGTTGTAGGTGTGCAAGATGTGGTTCTTTTACACATATACATATGTCTGTTCTTCCTGGGACCCTTTTCCCATGTACGTTATGACAGAATGTTGAGTAGTCTTCTCTTGGCATTCCGTAGGTCTTTGGTGATTATATATTTCACCTGTGTTTGTATATGTCTCTTAACCCCAATATTGTAATGAATCCAATCCTCACACCTTTCCATTGGTGAACCATAAGTTTGTTTAATGAATCTGTGATTGCCCTTCTCCGTGGAAATATCTGCCCTGGTATCCGTTTTTAGGTAACACCTATAAGTGATATCCTACGATATGTGTCTTTCACTTTCTGACTTACTACAAGTCACGTGATTACCTGTAGACTCATCTACGGGGCTGCAAATGGCATTGTGTCCTTTTTTTCCTTGGCTAATATTCTGTCTTAGCGAGGTCCATTTTCTGCAATGTGATTCCCTGAGGGCTGAGGATTAGCTGACCTGGGCAGCCTGACCCTGCCGGCAAGCCCTCCACAGGTGTGCCTGGGTTGAGGTCAATAGAAACAGCACTCCAGGCAGCAATAGCCCCTGCAGCTGTGCCTGACTCCATATTCTCTGCCCCGTCAGCAGTCTCGGGGCTGTGCTGTTGGGTGGGTGTGAGGGTCCACGGCTTTGTTGGTGGCCCGGTGTGAGTGGGGCTCTGCTGGACTTTCTGCAGGAGTTGCCAGGCTGCCACTTGTAAAGAAGAGGATGTGTCACCCATAATTTCCGCTGGAATTTCTCTCCGGGCTGAGGTGAGGAAGGAAAAAAAGGAGTGGGGGCCGGGACAGGAGGGGTATCTCAGGCAGGGAAATGGAAAGCTTCCAGAAGAGCGCCCGGGGCCAGGACCATCCTGGCTGGCCTGCAGGCACCAAGTTGGCCTGTGTGCTGTTGCTGGTGTGGCTCCACGACCCTTCCTCTAGGCTTTCAAGCCCTTGTACATATTCAGGTGTTTTACCTGGGAAGGGTGGGAACAGTTCAGCAACAGCTGGCCTGGGGCTCTGCTCACGTTTACTCACAGAGGCCCCGGCACGGTCCCCCAGCTTTGCAATGAGGACGCTCCTTGCGTGGAGGGGCCGGGCTGCTGGATGTATGGGAGACGATTCCCCACCTCTGACCAATTTCAGAATTGTTTACTGCTGGAGCAAGTGCCCTGATAGGGTTTTCCTCTGTATAACTGCTGGGTTCAGGATTTTTTTTTCTTTTTTGGTTCAAGTTAGAATTTATTCATCTTTTATGTATTTATTGATATAAGCATGGAAATAATTCATTCATAGAAATACATCTGTGTGAAGGGAAGAACTTTTTTCTGTTTTATTTTTAAATTTCATTTCTAAAAATTTTGAAGTTTAATTATATTTATTTTTCTATACAGCAGGTTATTATTAATTATTTATTTTATTCATATACATATATACAGGTCAATACCTATCTCCCAACTCATCTGACCACAACACCCCATGGCTTCCCCGACTTGGTGTCCATACGTTTGTTCTCTACCTCTGTTTCTCTATTTCTGCCCTGCAAACCTGTTCATCTGTACCATATATCTAGGTTCCACATACATGCATTAATACAGAATATTTGTTTTGCTCTTTCTGACTTACTTCATTCTGTATGACAGTCTCTAGATCCACTGACTTCTCTACAAACAACCCAGTTTCATTCCTTTTCATGGCTGAGTCATATCCCATTTTATATATGTACCACATCTTTATCCATTCGTCTGTCTGTGGGCATTTAGGTTGCTTCCATTACCTGGCTATTGTAAATAGTGCTGCAATGAACATTGTGGTGAATGTGTGTTTTTGATTTATGGTTGTCTCTGGGTATATGCCCAGAAGTGGGATTGCTGGATCCTATGGTAATTCTATTTCTAGTTTCTTTACGGAAACTCCATACTGTTCTCCATAGTGACTGTATCAATTTACCTTCCCACCAATAGTGGAAGAGGGCTCCTTTTGTCCACACCCTCCCCAGAATTTGTTGTTTGTAGATTTTCTGATGATGCCGAGTCTAACAGGTGTGAGGTGATACCTCATTGTCGTTTTGATTTGCATTTCCCTAATAATTAGTGGTGTTGAGCAGCTTTTCATGTGCGTCTTGGCCGTCTCTGTGACTTCTTTGAAGAAAAGTGTATTTAGATCTGCTGCCCATTTTTTTATTGGGGTGTTTGTTTTATTAATATTAAGCTGCCTGAGCTGTTTATATATATTGGAGATTAAACCTTTGTCCATTGATTCGTTTGCGAACGTTTTCGCCCATTCTGAGGGTTGCCTTTTTCCATTCCCGTTTTTTTTAACCAAAAAAGAAAGACAGCAAAAGAAGCAGAACACTAATGTGCGTGAAATATGCCTCTTGAAACTGTCGTTTTGAAATATGGACGTCTTTTGAACTTTTTGGTCGATATATGACCCCAGGATTTGTTTTCAGGGCAGGTGTCATTTACAGGCCTGCAATGATTTGGAATATCCACTGACCATTAGCGCTGGGATTAAAGCTGCTGTTGTGTGAAACGGCCACAAGGTGGCAGCAGTTCTCCCTTAGCAAATCTGCTTACTAGGGCAACAGAGCCTCAATGGAAGCCGTGTTCTAGATTGGAATTTAGAATGGAATGTGCCAGGAGAAAGCCCCTCAAGTTTGTCTCACTACTTCTTGTTCGTGTTTTTAATTTAATTTTTTATTTTTTTTTACAACAAGTTTGATTACATCGTTTGGCTTGTTGTAGGTGTGCAAGATGTGGTTCTTTTACACATATACATATGTCTGTTCTTCCTGGGACCCTTTTCCCATGTACGTTATGACAGAATGTTGAGTAGTCTTCTCTTGGCATTCCGTAGGTCTTTGGTGATTATATATTTCACCTGTGTTTGTATATGTCTCTTAACACCAATATCGTAATGAATCCAATCCTCACACCTTTCCATTGGTGAACCATAAGTTTGTTTAATGAATCTGTTATTGCCCTTCTCCGTGGAAATATCTGCCCTGGTATCCGTTTTTAGGTAACACCTATAAGTGATATCCTACGATATGTGTCTTTCACTTTCTGACTTACTACAAGTCACGTGATTACCTGTAGACTCATCTACGGGGCTGCAAATGGCATTGTGCCCTTTTTTTCCTTGGCTAATATTCTGTCTTAGCGAGGTCCATTTTCTGCAATGTGATTCCCTGAGGGCTGAGGATTAGCTGACCTGGGCAGCCTGACCCTGCCGGCAAGCCATCCCCAGGTGTGCCTGGTTTGAGGTCGATAGAAACAGCACTCCAGGCAGCAATAGCCCCTGCAGCTGTGCCTGACTCCATATTCTCTGCCCCGTCAGCAGTCTCGGGGCTGTGCTGGTGGGAGGGTGTGAGGGTCCACGGCTTTGTTGGTGGCCCGGTGTGAGTGGGGCTCTGCTGGACTTTCTGCAGGAGTTGCCAGGCTGCAACTTGTAAAGAAGAGGATGTGTCACCCATAACTTCCGCTGGAATATCTCTCCGGGCTGAGGTGAGGAAGGAAAAAAAGGAGTGGGGGCCGGGACAGGACGGGTATCTCAGGCAGGGAAATGGAAATCTTCCAGAAGAGCGCCCGGGGCCAGGACCATTCTGGCTGGCCTGCAGGCACCAAGTTGGCCTGCGTGCTGTCGCTGGTGTGGCTCCACGACCCTTCCTCTAGGCTTTCAAGCCCTTGTACATATTCAGGTGTTTTACCTGGAAAGGGTGGGAACAGTTCAGCAACAGCTGGCCTGGGGCTCAGCTCACGTTTACACACAGAGGCCTCGGCACGGTCCCCCAGCTTTGCAATGAGGACGCTCCTTGCATGGGGGGGTCCGGGCTGCTGGCTGTATGGGAGATGATTCCCCACCTCTGACCAATTTCCGAATTGTTTACCGCTGGAGCAAGTGCCCTGATAGTGTTTTCCTCTGTATAACTGCTGGGTTCAGGTTTTTTTTCTCTTTTTTGGTTCAAGTTAGAATTTATTCATCTTAAATGTATTTATTGATATAAGCATGGAAATAATTCATTCATATAAATACATCTGTGTGAAGGGAAGAACTTTTTTCTGTTTTATTTTTAAATTTTATTTCTAAAAATTTTGAAGTTTAATTATATTTATTTTTCTATACAGCAGGTTATTATTGATTATTTATTTTATTCATATACATATATACAGGTCAATACCTATCTCCCAACTCATCTGACCACAACACCCCATGGCTTCCCCGACTTGGTGTCCATACGTTTGTTCTCTACCTCTGTTTCTCTATTTCTGCCCTGCAAACCTGTTCATCTGTACCATATATCTAGGTTCCACATACATGCATTAATACAGAATATTTGTTTTGCTCTTTCTGACTTACTTCATTCTGTATGACAGTCTCTAGATCCACCGACTTCTCTACAAACAACCCAGTTTCATTCCTTTTCATGGCTGAGTCATATCCCATTTTATATATGTACCACATCTTTATCCATTCGTCTGTCTGTGGGCATTTAGGTTGCTTCCATTACCTGGCTATTGTAAATAGTGCTGCAATGAACATTGTGGTGAATGTGTGATTTTGATTTATGGTTGTCTCTGGGTATATGCCCAGAAGTGGGATTGCTGGATCCTATGGTAATTCTATTTCTAGTTTCTTTAAGGAAACTCCATACTGTTCTCCATAGTGACTGTATCAATTTACCTTCCCACCAATAGTGGAAGAGGGTTCCTTTTGTCCACACCCTCCCCAGAATTTGTTGTTTGTAGATTTTCTGATGATGCCGAGTCTAACAGGTGTGAGGTGATACCTCATTGTCATTTTGATTTGCATTTCTCTAATAATTAGTGGTGTTGAGCAGCTTTTCATGTGCGTCTTGGCCGTCTCTGTGACTTCTTTGAAGAAAAGTCTATTTAGATCTTCTGCCCATTTTTGTATTGGGTTGTTTGTTTTATTAATATTAAGCTGCCTGAGCTGTTTATATATATTGGAGATTAAACCTTTGTCCATTGATTCGTTTGCGAACGTTTTTGCCCATTCTGAGGGTTGCCTTTTTCCATTCCCGTTTTTTTTAACCAAAAAAGAAAGAAAGCAAAAGAAGCAGAACACTAATGTGCGTGAAATATGCCTCTTGAAACTGTCGTTTTGAAATATGGACGTCTTTTGAACTTTTTAGTGGATATATGACCCCAGGATTTGTTTTATGGGCAGGTGTCATTTACAGGCCTGCAATGATTTGGAATATCCACTGACCATTAGCGCTGGGATTAAAGCTGCTGTTGTGTGAAACGGCCACAAGGTGGCAGCAGTTCTCCCTTAGCAAATCTGGTTACTAGGGCAAAAGAGCCTCAATGGAAGCCGTGTTCTAGATTGGAATTTAGAATGGAATGTGCCAGGAAAAAGCCCCTCAAGTTTGTCTCACTACTTCTTGTTCGTGTTTTTAATTTAATTTTTAATTTTTATTACAGCAAGTTTGATTACATCGTTTGGCTTGTTGTAGGTGTGCAAGATGTGGTTCTTTTACACATATACATATGTCTGTTCTTCCTGGGACCCTTTTCCCATGTACGTTATGACAGAATGTTGAGTAGTCTTCTCTTGGCATTCCGTAGGTCTTTGGTGATTATATATTTCACCTGTGTTTGTATATGTCTCTTAACACCAATATCGTAATGAATCCAATCCTCACACCTTTCCATTGGTGAACCATAAGTTTGTTTAATGAATCTGTTATTGCCCTTCTCCATGGAAATATCTGCCCTGGTATCCGTTTTTAGGTAACACCTATAAGTGATATCCTACGATATGTGTCTTTCACTTTCTGACTTACTACAAGTCACGTGATTACCTGTAGACTCATCTATGGTGCTGCAAATGGCATTGTGTCCTTTTTTTCCTTGGCTAATATTCTGTCTTAGCGAGGTCCATTTTCTGCAATGTGATTCCCTGAGGGCTGAGGATTAGCTGACCTGGGCAGCCTGACCCTGCCGGCAAGCCCTCCCCAGGTGTGCCTGGGTTGAGGTCAATAGAAACAGCACTCCAGGCAGCAATAGCCCCTGCAGCTGTGCCTGACTCCATATTCTCTGCGCCATCAGCAGTCTCGGGGCTGTGCTGGTGGGTGGGTGTGAGGGTCCACGGCTTTTTTGGTGGCCCGGTGTGAGTGGGGCTCTGCTGGACTTTCTGCAGGAGTTGCCAGGCTGCCACTTGTAAAGAAGAGGATGTGTCACCCATAACTTCCGCTGGAATTTCTCTCCGGGCAGAGGTGAGGAAGGAAAAAAAGGAGTGGGGGCCGGGACAGGAGGGGTATCTCAGGCAGGGAAATGGAAAGCTTCCAGAAGAGCGCCCGGGGCCAGGACCATCCTGGCTGGCCTGCAGGCACCAAGTTGGCCTGCGTGCTGTTGCTGGTGTGGTTCCACGACCCTTCCTCTAGGCTTTCAAGCCCTTGTACATATTCAGGTGTTTTAACTGGGAAGGGTGGGAACAGTTCAGCAGCAGCTGGCCTGGGGCTCAGCTCACGTTTACTCACAGAGGCCTCGGCACGGTCCCCTAGCTTTGCAATGAGGATGCTCCTTGCGTGGGCGGGCCGGGCTGCTGGCTGTATGGGAGATGATTCCCCACCTCTGACCAATGTCAGAATTGTTTACCGCTGGAGTAAGTGCCCTGATAGGGTTTTCCTCTGTATAACTGCTGGGTTCAGGTTTTTTTTTTCTTTTTTGGTTCAAGTTAGAATTTATTCATCTTTTATGTATTTATTGATATAAGCATGGAAATAATTCATTCATAGAAATACATCTGTGTGAAGGGAAGAACTTTTTTCTGTTTTATTTTTAAATTTCATTTCTAAAAATTTTGAAGTTTAATTATATTTATTTTTCTATACAGCAGGTTATTATTAGTTATCTATTTTATTCATATACATATATACAGGTCAATACCTATCTCCCAACTCATCTGACCACCATCACCCCATGGCTTCCCCCACTTGGTGTCCATACGTTTGTTCTCTACCTCTGTTTCTCTATTTCTGCCCTGCAAACCTGATCATCTGTACCATATATCTAGGTTCCACATACATGCATTAATACAGAATATTTGTTTTGCTCTTTATGACTTACTTCATTCTGTATGACAGTCTCTAGATCCACCGACTTCTCTACAAATAACCCAGTTTCATTCCTTTTCATGGCTGAGTCATATCCCATTTTATGTATGTACCACATCTTTATCCATTCATCTGTCTGTGGGCATTTAGCTTGCTTCCATTACCTGGCTATTGTAAATAGTGCTGCAATGAACATTGTGGTGAATGTGTGTTTTTGATTTATGGTTGTCTCTGTGTATATGCCCAGAAGTGGAATTGCTGGATCCTATGGTAATTCTATTTCTAGTTTCTTTAAGGAAACTCCATACTGTTCTCCATAGTGACTGTATCAATTTACCTTCCCACCAATAGTGGAAGAGGGTTCCTTTTGTTCACACCCTCCCCAGAATTTGTTGTTTGTAGATTTTCTGATGATGCCGATTCTAACAGGTGTGAGGTGATACCTCATTGTCGTTTTGATTTGCATTTCTCTAATAATTAGTGGTGTTGAGCAGCTTTTCATGTGCGTCTTGGCTGTCTCTGTGACTTCTTGGAAGAAACGTCTATTTAGATCTTCTGCCCATTTTTGTATTGGGTTGTTTGTTTTATTAATATTAAGCTGCGTGAGCTGTTTATATATATTGGAGATTAAACCCTTGTCCATTGATTCGTTTGCGAACGTTTTCGCCCATTCTGAGGGTTGCCTTTTTCCATTCCCGTTTTTTTTTAACCAAAAAAGAAAGAAAGCAAAAGAAGCAGAACACTAATGTGCGTGAAATATGCCTCTTGAAACTGTCGTTTTGAAATATGGACGTCTTTTGAACTTTTTGGTCGATATATGACCCCAGGATTTGTTTTCAGGGCAGGTGTCATTTACAGGCCTGCAATGATTTGGAATATCCACTGACCAGTAGCGCTGGGATTAAAGCTGCTGTTGTGCGAAATGGCCACAAGGTGGCAGCAGTTCTCCCTTAGCAAATCTGGTTACCAGGGCAACAGAGCCTCAATGGAAGCCTGTTCTAGATTGGAATTTAGAATGGAATGTGCCAGGAGAAAGCCCCTCAAGTTTGTCTCACTACTTCTTGTTCGTGTTTTTAATTTAATTTTTAATTTTTTATTACAGCAAGTTTGATTACAACGTTTGCTTGTTGTAGGTGTGCAAGATGTGGTTCTTTTACACATATACATATGTCTGTTCTTCCTGGGACCCTTTTCCCATGTACGTTATGACAGAATGTTGAGTAGTCTTCTCTTGGCATTCCGTAGGTCTTTGGTGATTATATATTTCACCTGTGTTTGTATATGCCTCTTAACACCAATATCGTAATGAATCCAATCCTCACAGCTTTCCATTGGTGAACCATAAGTTTGTTTAATGAATCTGTGATTGCCCTTCTCCGTGGAAATATCTGCCCTGGTATCCGTTTTTAGGTAACACCTATAAGTGATATCCTACGATATGTGTCTTTCACTTTCTGACTTACTACAAGTCCCGTGCTTACCTGTAGACTCATCTACGGGGCTGCAAATGGCATTGTGCCCTTTTTTTCCTTGGCTAATATTCTGTCTTAGCGAGGTCCATTTTCTGCAATGTGATTCCCTGAGGGCTGAGGATTAGCTGACCTGGGCAGCCTGACCCTGCCGGCAAGCCCTCCCCAGGTGTGCCTGGGTTGAGTTCAATAGAAACAGCACTCCAGGCAGCAATAGCCCCTGCAGCTGTGCCTGACTCCATATTCTCTGCCCCGTCAGCAGTCTCGGGGCTGTGCTGGTGGGAGGGTGTGAGGGTCCACGGCATTGTTGGTGGCCCGGTGTGAGTGGGGCACTGCTGGAATTTCTGCAGGAGTTGCCAGGTTGCCACCTGTAAAGAAGAGGATGTGTCACCCATAATTTCCACTGGAATTTCTCTCCGGGCTGAGGTGAGGGAGGAAAAAAAAGAGTGGGGGCCGGGACAGGAGTGGTATCTCAGGCAGGGAAATGGAAAGCTTCCAGAAGAGCGCCCGGGGCCAGGACCATCCTGGCTGGCCTGCAGGCACCAAGTTGGCCTGCGTGCTGTCGCTGGTGTGGCTCCACGGCCCTTCCTCTAGGCTTTCAAGCCCTTGTACATATTCAGGTGTTTTACCTGGGAAGGGTGGGAACAGTTCAGCAGCAGCTGGCCTGGGGCAAGCTCACGTTTACTCACAGAGGCCTCGGCACGGTCCCCCAGCTTTGCAATCAGGACGCTCCTTGCGTGGGGGGGCCGGGCTGCTGGCTGTATGGGAGATGATTCCCCACCTCTGACCAATGTCAGAATTGTTTACCGCTGGAACAAGTGCCCTGATAGGGTTTTCCTCTGTATAACTGCTGGGTACAGGATTTTTTTTTTCTTTTTTGGTTCAAGTTAGAAGTTATTCATCTTTTATGTATTTATTGATATAAGCATGGAAATAATTCATTCATAGAAATACATCTGTGTGAAGGGAAGAACTTTTTTTCTGTTTTATTTTTAAATTTCATTTCTAAAAATTTTGCAGTTTAATCATATTTATTTTTCTATACAGCAGGTTATTATTAGTTATCTATTTTATTCATATACATATATACAGGTCAATACCTATCTCCCAACTCATCTGACCACCAACACCCCATGGCTTCCCCCACTTGGTGTCCATACGTTTGTTCTCTACCTCTGTTTCTCTATTTCTGCCCTGCAAACCTGTTCATCTGTACCATATATCTAGGTTCCACATACATGCATTAATACAGAATATTTGTTTTGCTCTTTCTGACTTACTTCATTCTGTATGACAGTCTCTAGATCCACCGACTTCTCTACAAACAACCCAGTTTCATTCCTTTTCATGGCTGAGTCATATCCCATTTTATATATGTACCACATCTTTATCCATTCGTCTGTCTGTGGGCATTTAGGTTGCTTCCATTACCTGGCTATTGTAAATAGTGCTGCAATGAACATTGTGGTGAATGTGTGATTTTGATTTATGGTTGTCTCTGGGTATATGCCCAGAAGTGGGATTGCTGGATCCTATGGTAATTCTATTTCTAGTTTCTTTAAGGAAACTCCATACTGTTCTCCATAGTGACTGTATCAATTTACCTTCCCACCAATAGTGGAAGAGGGTTCCTTTTGTCCACACCCTCCCCAGAATTTGTTGTTTGTAGATTTTCTGATGATGCCGAGTCTAACAGGTGTGAGGTGATACCTCATTGTCGTTTTGATTTGCATTTCTCTAATAATTAGAGGTGTTGAGCAGCTTTTCATGTGCGTCTTGGCCGTCTCTGTGACTTCTTTGAAGAAACGTCTATTTAGATCTTCTGCCCATTTTTGTATTGGGTTGTTTGTTTTATTAATATTAAGCTGCCTGAGCTGTTTATATATATTGGAGATTAAACCTTTGTCCATTGATTCGTTTGCGAACGTTTTCGCCCATTCTGAGCGTTGCTTTTTTCCATTCCCGTTTTTTTTAACCAAAAAAGAAAGAAAGCAAAAGAAGCAGAACACTAATGTGCGTGAAATATGCCTCTTGAAACTGTCGTTTAGAAATATGGACGTCTTTTGAACTTTTTGGTTGATATATGACCCCAGGATTTGTTTTCATGGCCGGTGTCATTTACAGGCCTGAAATGATTTGGAATATCCCCTGACCATTAGCGCTGGGATTAAAGCTGCTGTTGTGTGAAACGGCCACAAGGTGGCAGCAGTTCTCCCTTAGCAAATCTGCTTACTAGGGCAACAGAGCCTCAATGGAAGCCGTGTTCTAGATTGGAATTTAGAATGGAATGTGCCAGGAGAAAGCCCCTCAAGTTTGTCTCACTACTTCTTGTTCGTGTTTTTAATTTAATTTTTAATTTTTTATTACAACAAGTTTGATTACATCGTTTGGCTTGTTGTAGGTGTGCAAGAGGTGGTTCTTTTACACATATACATATGTCTGTTCTTCCTGGGACCCTTTTCCCATGTACGTTATGACAGAATGTTGAGTAGTCTTCTCTTGGCATTCCGTAGGTCTTTGGTGATTATATATTTCACCTGTGTTTGTATATGTCTCTTAACACCAATATCGTAATGAATCCAATCCTCACACCTTTCCATTGGTGAACCATAAGTTTGTTTAATGAATCTGTGATTGCCCTTCTCCGTGGAAATATCTGCCCTGGTATCCGTTGTTAGGTAACACCTGTAAGTGATATCCTACGATATGTGTCTTTCACTTTCTGACTTACTACAAGTCACGTGATTACCTGTAGACTCATCTACGGGGCTGCAAATGGCATTGTGTCCTTTTTTTCCTTGGCTAATATTCTGTCTTAGTGAGGTCCATTTTCTGCAATGTGATTCCCTGAGGGCTGAGGATTAGCTGACCTGGGCAGCCTGACCCTGCCGGCAAGCCCTCCCCAGGTGTGCCTGGGTTGAGGTCAATAGAAACAGCACTCCAGGCAGCAATAGCCCCTGCAGCTGTGCCTGACTCCATATTCTCTGCCCCGTCAGCAGTCTCGGGGCTGTGCTGTTGGGTGGGTGTGAGGGTCCACGGCTTTGTTGGTGGCCCGGTGTGAGTGGGGCTCTGCTGGACTTTCTGCAGGAGTTGCCAGGCTGCCACTTGTAAAGAAGAGGATGTGTCACCCATAACTTCCGCTGGAATTTCTCTCCGGGCTGAGGTGAGGAAGGAAAAAAAGGAGTGGGGGCCGGGACAGGAGGGGTATCTCAGGCAGGGAAATGGAAAGCTTCCAGAAGAGCGCCCGGGGCCAGGACCATCCTGGCTGGCCTGCAGGCACCAAGTTGGCCTGCGTGCTGTCGCTGGTGTGGATCCACGACCCTTCCTCTAGGCTTTCAAGCCCTTGTACATATTCAGGTGTTTTACCTGGGAAGGGTGGGAACAGTTCAGCAACAGCTGGCCTGGGGCTCTGCTCACGTTTACTCACAGAGGCCCTGGCACGGTGCCCCAGCTTTGCAATGAGGACGCTCCTTGCGTGGAGGGGCCGGGCTGCTGGCTGTATGGGGGATGATTCCCCACCTCTGACCAATTTCAGAATTGTTTACCGCTGGAGCAAGTGCCCTCATAGGGTTTTCCTCTGTATAACTGCTGGGTTCAGAATTTTTTTTTCTTTTTTGGTTCAAGTTAGAATTTATTCATCTTTTATGTATTTATTGATATAAGCATGGAAATAATTCATTCATAGAAATACATCTGAGTGAAGGGAAGAACTTTTTTCTGTTTTATTTTTAAATTTCATTTCTAAAAATTTTGAAGTTTAATTATATTTATTTTTCTATACAGCAGGTTATTATTAATTATTTATTTTATTCATATACATATATACAGGTCAATACCTATCTCCCAACTCATCTGACCACAACACCCCATGGCTTCCCCGACTTGTTGTCCATACGTTTGTTCTCTACCTCTGTTTCTCTATTTCTGCCCTGCAAACCTGTTCATCTGTACCATATATCTAGGTTCCACATACATGCATTAATACAGAATATTTGTTTTGCTCTTTCTGACTTACTTCATTCTGTATGACAGTCTCTAGATCCACCGACTTCTCTACAAACAACCCAGTTTCATTCCTTTTCATGGCTGAGGCATATCCCATTTTATATATGTACCACATCTTTATCCATTCGTCTGTCTGTGGGCATTTAGGTTGCTTCCATTACCTGGCTATTGTAAATAGTGCTGCAATGAACATTGTGGTGAATGTGTGTTTTTGATTTATGGTTGTCTCTGGGTATATGCCCAGAAGTGGGATTGCTGGATCCTATGGTAATTCTATTTCTAGTTTCTTTAAGGAAACTCCATACTGTTCTCCATAGTGACTGTATCAATTTACCTTCCCACCAATAGTGGAAGAGGGCTCCTTTTGTCCACACCCTCCCCAGAATTTGTTGTTTGTAGATTTTCTGATGATGCCGATTCTAACAGGTGTGAGGTGATACCTCATTGTCGTTTTGATTTGCATTTCCCTAATAATTAGTGGTGTTGAGCAGCTTTTCATGTGCGTCTTGGCCGTCTCTGTGACTTCTTTGAAGAAAAGTGTATTTAGATCTGCTGCCCATTTTTTTATTGGGGTGTTTGTTTTATTAATATTAAGCTACCTGAGCTGTTTATATATATTGGAGATTAAACCTTTGTCCATTGATTCGTTTGCGAACGTTTTCGCCCATTCTGAGGGTTGCCTTTTTCCATTCCCGTTTTTTTTAACCAAAAAAGAAAGACAGCAAAAGAAGCAGAACACTAATGTGCGTGAAATATGCCTCTTGAAACTGTCGTTTTGAAATATGGACGTCTTTTGAACTTTTTGGTCGATATATGACCCCAGGATTTGTTTTCAGGGCAGGTGTCATTTACAGGCCTGCAATGATTTGGAATATCCACTGACCATTAGCGCTGGGATTAAAGCTGCTGTTGTGTGAAACGGCCACAAGGTGGCAGCAGTTCTCCCTTAGCAAATCTGCTTACTAGGGCAACAGAGCCTCAATGGAAGCCGTGTTCTAGATTGGAATTTAGAATGGAATGTGCCAGGAGAAAGCCCCTCAAGTTTGTCTCACTACTTCTTGTTCGTGTTTTTAATTTAATTTTTTATTTTTTATTACAACAAGTTTGATTACATCGTTTGGCTTGTTGTAGGTGTGCAAGATGTGGTTCTTTTACACATATACATATGTCTGTTCTTCCTGGGACCCTTTTCCCATGTACGTTATGACAGAATGTTGAGTAGTCTTCTCTTGGCATTCCGTAGGTCTTTGGTGATTATATATTTCACCTGTGTTTGTATATGTCTCTTAACACCAATATCGTAATGAATCCAATCCTCACACCTTTCCATTGGTGAACCATAAGTTTGTTTAATGAATCTGTTATTGCCCTTCTCCGTGGAAATATCTGCCCTGGTATCCGTTTTTAGGTAACACCTATAAGTGATATCCTACGATATGTGTCTTTCACTTTCTGACTTACTACAAGTCACGTGATTACCTGTAGACTCATCTACGGGGCTGCAAATGGCATTGTGCCCTTTTTTTCCTTGGCTAATATTCTGTCTTAGCGAGGTCCATTTTCTGCAATGTGATTCCCTGAGGGCTGAGGATTAGCTGACCTGGGCAGCCTGACCCTGCCGGCAAGCCCTCCCCAGGTGTGCCTGGTTTGAGGTCGATAGAAACAGCACTCCAGGCAGCAATAGCCCCTGCAGCTGTGCCTGACTCCATATTCTCTGCCCCGTCAGCAGTCTCGGGGCTGTGCTGGTGGGAGGGTGTGAGGGTCCACGGCTTTGTTGGTGGCCCGGTGTGAGTGGGGCTCTGCTGGACTTTCTGCAGGAGTTGCCAGGCTGCCACTTGTAAAGAAGAGGATGTGTCACCCATAACTTCCGCTGGAATATCTCTCCGGGCTGAGGTGAGGAAGGAAAAAAAGGAGTGGGGGCCGGGACAGGACGGGTATCTCAGGCAGGGAAATGGAAAGCTTCCAGAAGAGCGCCCGGGGCCAGGACCATTCTGGCTGGCCTGCAGGCACCAAGTTGGCCTGCGTGCTGTCGCTGGTGTGGCTCCACGACCCTTCCTCTAGGCTTTCAAGCCCTTGTACATATTCAGGTGTTTTACCTGGAAAGGGTGGGAAAAGTTCAGCAACAGCTGGCCTGGGGCTCAGCTCACGTTTACTCACAGAGGCCTCGGCACGGTCCCCTAGCTTTGCAATGAGGACGCTCCTTGCATGGCGGGGTCCGGGCTGCTGGCTGTATGGGAGATGATTCCCCACCTCTGACCAATTTCAGAATTGTTTACCGCTGGAGCAAGTGCCCTGATAGGGTTTTCCTCTGTATAACTGCTGGGTTCAGGTTTTTTTTCTCTTTTTTGGTTCAAGTTAGAATTTATTCATCTTAAATGTATTTATTGATATAAGCATGGAAATAATTCATTCATATAAATACATCTGTGTGAAGGGAAGAACTTTTTTCTGTTTTATTTTTAAATTTTATTTCTAAAAATTTTGAAGTTTAATTATATTTATTTTTCTATACAGCAGGTTATTATTGATTATTTATTTTATTCATATACATATATACAGGTCAATACCTATCTCCCAACTCATCTGACCACAACACCCCATGGCTTCCCCGACTTGGTGTCCATACGTTTGTTCTCTACCTCTGTTTCTCTATTTCTGCCCTGCAAACCTGTTCATCTGTACCATATATCTAGGTTCCACATACATGCATTAATACAGAATATTTGTTTTGCTCTTTCTGACTTACTTCATTCTGTATGACAGTCTCTAGATCCACCGACTTCTCTACAAACAACCCAGTTTCATTCCTTTTCATGGCTGAGTCATATCCCATTTTATATATGTACCACATCTTTATCCATTCGTCTGTCTGTGGGCATTTAGGTTGCTTCCATTACCTGGCTATTGTAAATAGTGCTGCAATGAACATTGTGGTGAATGTGTGATTTTGATTTATGGTTGTCTCTGGGTATATGCCCAGAAGTGGGATTGCTGGATCCTATGGTAATTCTATTTCTAGTTTCTTTAAGGAAACTCCATACTGTTCTCCATAGTGACTGTATCAATTTACCTTCCCACCAATAGTGGAAGAGGGTTCCTTTTGTCCACACCCTCCCCAGAATTTGTTGTTTGTAGATTTTCTGATGATGCCGAGTCTAACAGGTGTGAGGTGATACCTCATTGTCATTTTGATTTGCATTTCTCTAATAATTAGTGGTGTTGAGCAGCTTTTCATGTGCGTCTTGGCCGTCTCTGTGACTTCTTTGAAGAAAAGTCTATTTAGATCTTCTGCCCATTTTTGTATTGGGTTGTTTGTTTTATTAATATTAAGCTGCCTGAGCTGTTTATATATATTGGAGATTAAACCTTTGTCCATTGATTCGTTTGCGAACGTTTTTGCCCATTCTGAGGGTTGCCTTTTTCCATTCCCGTTTTTTTTAACCAAAAAAGAAAGAAAGCAAAAGAAGCAGAACACTAATGTGCGTGAAATATGCCTCTTGAAACTGTCGTTTTGAAATATGGACGTCTTTTGAACTTTTTAGTGGATATATGACCCCAGGATTTGTTTTATGGGCAGGTGTCATTTACAGGCCTGCAATGATTTGGAATATCCACTGACCATTAGCGCTGGGATTAAAGCTGCTGTTGTGTGAAACGGCCACAAGGTGGCAGCAGTTCTCCCTTAGCAAATCTGGTTACTAGGGCAAAAGAGCCTCAATGGAAGCCGTGTTCTAGATTGGAATTTAGAATGGAATGTGCCAGGAAAAAGCCCCTCAAGTTTGTCTCACTACTTCTTGTTCGTGTTTTTAATTTAATTTTTAATTTTTATTACAGCAAGTTTGATTACATCGTTTGGCTTGTTGTAGGTGTGCAAGATGTGGTTCTTTTACACATATACATATGTCTGTTCTTCCTGGGACCCTTTTCCCATGTACGTTATGACAGAATGTTGAGTAGTCTTCTCTTGGCATTCCGTAGGTCTTTGGTGATTATATATTTCACCTGTGTTTGTATATGTCTCTTAACACCAATATCGTAATGAATCCAATCCTCACACCTTTCCATTGGTGAACCATAAGTTTGTTTAATGAATCTGTTATTGCCCTTCTCCATGGAAATATCTGCCCTGGTATCCGTTTTTAGGTAACACCTATAAGTGATATCCTACGATATGTGTCTTTCACTTTCTGACTTACTACAAGTCACGTGATTACCTGTAGACTCATCTATGGTGCTGCAAATGGCATTGTGTCCTTTTTTTCCTTGGCTAATATTCTGTCTTAGCGAGGTCCATTTTCTGCAATGTGATTCCCTGAGGGCTGAGGATTAGCTGACCTGGGCAGCCTGACCCTGTCGGCAAGCCCTCCCCAGGTGTGCCTGGGTTGAGGTCAATAGAAACAGCACTCCAGGCAGCAATAGCCCCTGCAGCTGTGCCTGACTCCATATTCTCTGCGCCATCAGCAGTCTCGGGGCTGTGCTGGTGGGTGGGTGTGAGGGTCCACGGCTTTTTTGGTGGCCCGGTGTGAGTGGGGCTCTGCTGGACTTTCTGCAGGAGTTGCCAGGCTGCCACTTGTAAAGAAGAGGATGTGTCACCCATAACTTCCGCTGGAATTTCTCTCCGGGCAGAGGTGAGGAAGGAAAAAAAGGAGTGGGGGCCGGGACAGGAGGGGTATCTCAGGCAGGGAAATGGAAAGCTTCCAGAAGAGCGCCCGGGGCCAGGACCATCCTGGCTGGCCTGCAGGCACCAAGTTGGCCTGCGTGCTGTTGCTGGTGTGGCTCCACGACCCTTCCTCTAGGCTTTCAAGCCCTTGTACATATTCAGGTGTTTTAACTGGGAAGGGTGGGAACAGTTCAGCAGCAGCTGGCCTGGGGCTCAGCTCACGTTTACTCACAGAGGCCTCGGCACGGTCCCCTAGCTTTGCAATGAGGATGCTCCTTGCGTGGGCGGGCCGGGCTGCTGGCTGTATGGGAGATGATTCCCCACCTCTGACCAATGTCAGAATTGTTTACCGCTGGAGTAAGTGCCCTGATAGGGTTTTCCTCTGTATAACTGCTGGGTTCAGGTTTTTTTTTTCTTTTTTGGTTCAAGTTAGAATTTATTCATCTTTTATGTATTTATTGATATAAGCATGGAAATAATTCATTCATAGAAATACATCTGTGTGAAGGGAAGAACTTTTTTCTGTTTTATTTTTAAATTTCATTTCTAAAAATTTTGAAGTTTAATTATATTTATTTTTCTATACAGCAGGTTATTATTAGTTATCTATTTTATTCATATACATATATACAGGTCAATACCTATCTCCCAACTCATCTGACCACCATCACCCCATGGCTTCCCCCACTTGGTGTCCATACGTTTGTTCTCTACCTCTGTTTCTCTATTTCTGCCCTGCAAACCTGATCATCTGTACCATATATCTAGGTTCCACATACATGCATTAATACAGAATATTTGTTTTGCTCTTTATGACTTACTTCATTCTGTATGACAGTCTCTAGATCCACCGACTTCTCTACAAATAACCCAGTTTCATTCCTTTTCATGGCTGAGTCATATCCCATTTTATGTATGTACCACATCTTTATCCATTCATCTGTCTGTGGGCATTTAGCTTGCTTCCATTACCTGGCTATTGTAAATAGTGCTGCAATGAACATTGTGGTGAATGTGTGTTTTTGATTTATGGTTGTCTCTGTGTATATGCCCAGAAGTGGAATTGCTGGATCCTATGGTAATTCTATTTCTAGTTTCTTTAAGGAAACTCCATACTGTTCTCCATAGTGACTGTATCAATTTACCTTCCCACCAATAGTGGAAGAGGGTTCCTTTTGTTCACACCCTCCCCAGAATTTGTTGTTTGTAGATTTTCTGATGATGCCGATTCTAACAGGTGTGAGGTGATACCTCATTGTCGTTTTGATTTGCATTTCTCTAATAATTAGTGGTGTTGAGCAGCTTTTCATGTGCGTCTTGGCTGTCTCTGTGACTTCTTGGAAGAAACGTCTATTTAGATCTTCTGCCCATTTTTGTATTGGGTTGTTTGTTTTATTAATATTAAGCTGCGTGAGCTGTTTATATATATTGGAGATTAAACCCTTGTCCATTGATTCGTTTGCGAACGTTTTCGCCCATTCTGAGGGTTGCCTTTTTCCATTCCCGTTTTTTTTTAACCAAAAAAGAAAGAAAGCAAAAGAAGCAGAACACTAATGTGCGTGAAATATGCCTCTTGAAACTGTCGTTTTGAAATATGGACGTCTTTTGAACTTTTTGGTCGATATATGACCCCAGGATTTGTTTTCAGGGCAGGTGTCATTTACAGGCCTGCAATGATTTGGAATATCCACTGACCAGTAGCGCTGGGATTAAAGCTGCTGTTGTGCGAAATGGCCACAAGGTGGCAGCAGTTCTCCCTTAGCAAATCTGGTTACCAGGGCAACAGAGCCTCAATGGAAGCCTGTTCTAGATTGGAATTTAGAATGGAATGTGCCAGGAGAAAGCCCCTCAAGTTTGTCTCACTACTTCTTGTTCGTGTTTTTAATTTAATTTTTAATTTTTCATTACAGCAAGTTTGATTACAACGTTTGCTTGTTGTAGGTGTGCAAGATGTGGTTCTTTTACACATATACATATGTCTGTTCTTCCTGGGACCCTTTTCCCATGTATGTTATGACAGAATGTTGAGTAGTCTTCTCTTGGCATTCCGTAGGCCTTTGGTGATTATATATTTCACCTGTGTTTGTATATGCCTCTTAACCCCAATATCGTAATGAATCCAATCCTCACAGCTTTCCATTGGTGAACCATAAGTTTGTTTAATGAATCTGTGATTGCCCTTCTCCGTGGAAATATCTGCCCTGGTATCCGTTTTTAGGTAACACCTATAAGTGATATCCTACGATATGTGTCTTTCACTTTCTGACTTACTACAAGTCCCGTGCTTACCTGTAGACTCATCTACGGGGCTGCAAATGGCATTGTGCCCTTTTTTTCCTTGGCTAATATTCTGTCTTAGCGAGGTCCATTTTCTGCAATGTGATTCCCTGAGGGCTGAGGATTAGCTGACCTGGGCAGCCTGACCCTGCCGGCAAGCCCTCCCCAGGTGTGCCTGGGTTGAGTTCAATAGAAACAGCACTCCAGGCAGCAATAGCCCCTGCAGCTGTGCCTGACTCCATATTCTCTGCCCCGTCAGCAGTCTCGGGGCTGTGCTGGTGGGAGGGTGTGAGGGTCCACGGCTTTGTTGGTGGCCCGGTGTGAGTGGGGCTCTGCTGGAATTTCTGCAGGAGTTGCCAGGTTGCCACCTGTAAAGAAGAGGATGTGTCACCCATAATTTCCACTGGAATTTCTCTCCGGGCTGAGGTGAGGGAGGAAAAAAAAGAGTGGGGGCCGGGACAGGAGTGGTATCTCAGGCAGGGAAATGGAAAGCTTCCAGAAGAGCGCCCGGGGCCAGGACCATCCTGGCTGGCCTGCAGGCACCAAGTTGGCCTGCGTGCTGTCGCTGGTGTGGCTCCACGGCCCTTCCTCTAGGCTTTCAAGCCCTTGTACATATTCAGGTGTTTTACCTGGGAAGGGTGGGAACAGTTCAGCAGCAGCTGGCCTGGGGCTCAGCTCACGTTTACTCACAGAGGCCTCGGCACGGTCCCCCAGCTTTGCAATCAGGACGCTCCTTGCGTGGGGGGGCCGGGCTGCTGGCTGTATGGGAGATGATTCCCCACCTCTGACCAATGTCAGAATTGTTTACCGCTGGAACAAGTGCCCTGATAGGGTTTTCCTCTGTATAACTGCTGGGTACAGGATTTTTTTTTTCTTTTTTGGTTCAAGTTAGAAGTTATTCATCTTTTATGTATTTATTGATATAAGCATGGAAATAATTCATTCATAGAAATACATCTGTGTGAAGGGAAGAACTTTTTTTCTGTTTTATTTTTAAATTTCATTTCTAAAAATTTTGCAGTTTAATCATATTTATTTTTCTATACAGCAGGTTATTATTAGTTATCTATTTTATTCATATACATATATACAGGTCAATACCTATCTCCCAACTCATCTGACCACCAACACCCCATGGCTTCCCCCACTTGGTGTCCATACGTTTGTTCTCTACCTCTGTTTCTCTATTTCTGCCCTGCAAACCTGTTCATCTGTACCATATATCTAGGTTCCACATACATGCATTAATACAGAATATTTGTTTTGCTCTTTCTGACTTACTTCATTCTGTATGACAGTCTCTAGATCCACCGACTTCTCTACAAATAACCCAGTTTCATTCCTTTTCATGGCTGAGTCATATCCCATTTTATGTATGTACCACATCTTTATCCATTCGTCTGTCTGTGGGCATTTAGGTTGCTTCCATTACCTGGCTATTGTAAATAGTGCTGCAATGAACATTGTGGTGAATGTGTGTTTTTGATTTATGGTTGTCTCTGGGTATATGCCCAGAAGTGGGATTGCTGGATCCTATGGTAATTCTATTCCTAGTTTCTTTAAGGAAACTCCATACTGTTCTCCATAGTGACTGTATCAATTTACCTTCCCACTAATAGTGGAAGAGGGTTCCTTTTGTCCACACCCTCCCCAGAATTTGTTGTTTGTTGATTTTCTGATGCTGCCGATTCTAACAGGTGTGAGGTGATACCTCATTGTCATTTTGATTTGCATTTCTCTAATAATTAGTGGTGTTGAGCAGCTTTTCATGTGCGTCTTGGCCGTCTCTGTGACTTCTTTGAAGAAACGTCTATTTAGATCTTCTGCCCATTTTTGTATTGGGTTGTTTGTTTTATTAATATTAAGCTGCGTGAGCTGTTTATATATATTGGAGATTAAACCCTTGTCCATTGATTCGTTTGCGAACGTTTTCGCCCATTCTGAGGGTTGCCTTTTTCCATTCCCGTTTTTTTTTAACCAAAAAAGAAAGAAAGCAAAAGAAGCAGAACACTAATGTGCGTGAAATATGCCTCTTGAAACTGTCGTTTTGAAATATGGACGTCTTTTGAACTTTTTGGTCGATATATGACCCCAGGATTTGTTTTCAGGGCAGGTGTCATTTACAGGCCTGCAATGATTTGGAATATCCACTGACCATTAGCGCTGGGATTAAAGCTGCTGTTGTGTGAAATGGCCACAAGGTGGCAGCAGTTCTCCCTTAGCAAATCTTGTTACTAGGGCAACAGAGCCTCAATGGAAGCCTGTTCTAGATTGGAATTTAGAATGGAATGTGCCAGGAGAAAGCCCCTCAAGTTTGTCTCACTACTTCTTGTTCTTGTTTTTAATTTAATTTTTAATTTTTTATTACAACAAGTTTGATTACAAGGTTTGCTTGTTGTAGGTGTGCAAGATGTGGTTCTGTTACACATATACATATGTCTGTTCTTCCTGGGACCCTTTTCCCATGTACATTATGACAGAATGTTGAGTAGTCTTCTCTTGGCATTCCGTAGGTCTTTGGTGATTATATATTTCACCTGTGTTTGTATATGTCTCTTAACCCCAATATCGTAATGAATCCAATCCTCACACCTTTCCATTGGTGAACCATAAGTTTGTTTAATGAATCTGTGATTGCCCTTCTCCGTGGAAATATCTGCCCTGGTATCCGTTTTTAGGTAACACCTATAAGTGATATCCTACGATATGTGTCTTTCACTTTCTGACTTACTACAAGTCATGTGCTTACCTGTAGACTCATCTACGGGGCTGCAAATGGCATTGTGCCCTTTTTTTCCTCGGCTAATATTCTGTCTTAGCGAGGTCCATTTTCTGCAATGTGATTCCCTGAGGGCTGAGGATTAGCTGACTTGGGCAGCCTGACCCTGCCGGCAAGCCCTCCCCAGGTGTGCGTGGGTTGAGGTCGATAGAAACAGCACTCCAGTCAGCAATAGCCCCTGCAGCTGTGCCTGATTCCATATTCTCTGCCCCGTCAGCAGTCTCGGGGCTGTGCTGGTGGGAGGGTGTTAGGGTCCACGGCTTTGTTGGTGGCCCGGTGTGAGTGGGCTCTGCTGGAATTTCTGCAGGAGTTGCCAGGTTGCCACCTGTAAAGAAGAGGATGTGTCACCCATAACTTCCACTGGAATTTCTCTCCGGGCTGAGGTGAGGGAGGAAAAAAAGGAGTGGGGGCCGGGACAGGAGTGGTATCTCAGGCAGGGAAATGGAAAGCTTCCAGAAGAGCGCCCGGGGCCAGGACCATCCTGCCTGGCATGCAGGCACCAAGTTGGCCTGCGTGCTGTCGCTGGTGTGGCTCCACGGCCCTTCCTCTAGGCTTTCAAGCCCTTGTACATATTCAGGTGTTTTACCTGGGAAGGGTGGGAACAGTTCAGCAGCAGCTGGCCTGGGGCTCAGCTCACGTTTACTCACAGAGGCCTCGGCACGGTCCCCTAGCTTTGCAATGAGGATGCTCCTTGCGTGGGGGGCCGGGCTGCTGGCTGTATGGGAGATGATTCCCCACCTCTGACCAATGTCAGAATTGTTTACCGCTGGAGCAAGTGCCCTGATAGGGTTTTCCTCTGTATAACTGCTGGGTTCAGGGTTTTTTTTTCTTTTTTGGTTCAAGTTAGAATTTATTCATCTTTTATGTATTTATTGATATAAGCATGGAAATAATTCATTCATAGAAATACATCTGTGTGAAGGGAAGAACTTTTTTCTGTTTTATTTTTAAATTTCATTTCTAAAAATTTTGCAGTTTAATTATATTTATTTTTCTATACAGCAGGTTATTATTAGTTATCTATTTTATTCATATACATATATACAGGTCAATACCTATCTCCCAACTCATCTGACCACCATCACCCCATGGCTTCCCCCACTTGGTGTCCATACGTTTGTTCTCTACCTCTGTTTCTCTATTTCTGCCCTGCAAACCTGTTCATCTGTACCATATATCTAGGTTCCACATACATGCATTAATACAGAATATTTGTTTTGCTCTTTCTGACTTACTTCATTCTGTATGACAGTCTCTAGATCCACCGACTTCTCTACAAATAACCCAGTTTCATTCCTTTTCATGGCTGAGTCATATCCCATTTTATGTATGTACCACATCTTTATCCATTCATCTGTCTGTGGGCATTTAGGTTGCTTCCATTACCTGGCTATTGTAAATAGTGCTGCAATGAACATTGTGGTGAATGTGTGTTTTTGATTTATGGTTGTCTCAGTGTATATGCCCAGAAGTGGGATTGCTGGATCCTATGGTAATTCTATTTCTAGTTTCTTTAAGGAAACTCCATACTGTTCTCCATAGTGACTGTATCAATTTACTTTCCCACCAATAGTGGAAGAGGGTTCCTTTTGTCCACACCCTCCCAAGAATTTGTTGTTTGTAGATTTTCTGATGCTGCCGATTCTAACAGGTGTGAGGTGATACCTCATTGTCGTTTTGATTTGCATTTCTCTAATAATTAGTGGTGTTGAGCATCTTTTCATGTGCGTCTTGGCCGTCTCTGTGACTTCTTTGAAGAAACGTCTATTTAGATCTTCTGCCCATTTTTGTATTGGGTTGTTTGTTTTATTAATATTAAGCTGCGTGAGCTGTTTATATATATTGGAGATTAAACCCTTGTCCATTGATTCGTTTGCGAACGTTTTCGCCCATTCTGAGGGTTGCCTTTTTCCATTCCCGTTTTTTTTTAACCAAAAAAGAAAGAAAGCAAAAGAAGCAGAACACTAATGTGCGTGAAATATGCCTCTTGAAACTGTCGTTTTGAAATATGGACGTCTTTTGAACTTTTTGGTCGATATATGACCCCAGGATTTGTTTTCAGGGCAGGTGTCATTTACAGGCCTGCAATGATTTGGAATATCCACTGACCAGTAGCGCTGGGATTAAAGCTGCTGTTGTGCGAAATGGCCACAAGGTGGCAGCATTTCTCCCTTAGCAAATCTGGTTACTAGGGCAACAGAGCCTCAATGGAAGCCTGTTCTAGATTGGAATTTAGAATGGAATGTGCCAGGAGAAAGCCCCTCAAGTTTGTCTCACTACTTCTTGTTCGTGTTTTTAATTTAATTTTTAATTTTTTATTACAGCAAGTTTGATTACAACGTTTGCTTGTTGTAGGTGTGCAAGATGTGGTTCTGTTACACATATACATATGTCTGTTCTTCCTGGGACCCTTTTCCCATGTACGTTATGACAGAATGTTGAGTAGTCTTCTCTTGGCATTCCGTAGGTCTTTGGTGATTATATATTTCACCTGTGTTTGTATATGTCTCTTAACCCCAATATCGTAATGAATCCAATCCTCACACCTTTCCATTGGTGAACCACAAGTTTGTTTAATGAATCTGTGATTGCCCTTCTCCGTGGAAATATCTGCCCTGGTATCCGTTTTTAGGTAACACCTATAAGTGATATCCTACGATATGTGTCTTTCACTTTCTGACTTACTACAAGTCCCGTGCTTACCTGTAGACTCATCTAAGGGGCTGCAAATGGCATTGTGCCCTTTTTTTCCTTGGCTAATATTCTGTCTTAGCGAGGTCCATTTTCTGCAATGTGATTCCCTGAGGGCTGAGGATTAGCTGACCTGGGCAGCCTGACCCTGCCGGCAAGCCCTCACCAGGCGTGCGTGGGTTGAGGTCGATAGAAACAGCACTCCAGGCAGCAATAGCCCCTGCAGCTGTGCCTGATTCCATATTCTCTGCCCCGTCAGCAGTCTCGAGGCTGTGCTGGTGGGAGGGTGTGAGGGTCCACGGCTTTGTTGGTGGCCCGGTGTGAGTGGGGCTCTGCTGGACTTTCTGCAGGAGTTGCCAGGCTGCCACCTGTAAAGAAGAGGATGTGTCACCCATAACTTCCACTGGAATTTCTCTCTGGGCTGAGGTGAGGAAGGAAAAGAAGGAATGATGGCCGGGACAGGAGGGGTATATCAGGCAGGGAAATGGAAAGCTTCTAGAAGAGTGCCCGGGGCCAGGACCATCCTGGCTGGCCTGCAGGCACCAAGTTGGCCTGCCTGCTGTCGCTGGTGTGGCTCCACGGCCCTTCCTCTAGGCTTTCAAGCCCTTGTACATATTCAGGTGTTTTACCTGAGAAGGGTGGGAACAGTTCAGCAGCAGCTGGCCTGGGGCTCAGCTCACGTTTACTCACAGAGGCCTCGGCACGGTCCCCCAGCTTTGCAATGAGGATGCTCCTTGCGTGGGGGGGCCGGGCTGCTGGCTGTATGGGAGATGATTCCCCACCTCTGACCAATGTCAGAATTGTTTACCACTGGAGCAAGTGCCCTGATAGGGTTTTCCTCTGTATAACTGCTGGGTTCAGGGTTTTTTTTTCTTTTTTGGTTCAAGTTAGAATTTATTCATCTTTTATGTATTTATTGATATAAGCATGGAAATAATTCATTCATAGAAATACATCTGTGTGAAGGGAAGAACTTTTTTCTGTTTTATTTTTAAATTTCATTTCTAAAAATTTTGCAGTTTAATTATATTTATTTTTCTATACAGCAGGTTATTATTAGTTATCTATTTTATTCATATACATATATACAGGTCAATACCTATCTCCCAACTCATCTGACCACCATCACCCCATGGCTTCCCCCACTTGGTGTCCATACGTTTGTTCTCTACCTCTGTTTCTCTATTTCTGCCCTGCAAACCTGTTCATCTGTACCATATATCTAGGTTCCACATACATGCATTAATACAGAATATTTGTTTTGCTCTTTCTGACTTACTTCATTCTGTATGACAGTCTCTAGATCCACCGACTTCTCTACAAATAACCCAGTTTCATTCCTTTTCATGGCTGAGTCATATCCCATTTTATGTATGTACCACATCTTTATCCATTCATCTGTCTGTGGGCATTTAGGTTGCTTCCATTACCTGGCTATTGTAAATAGTGCTGCAATGAACATTGTGGTGAATGTGTGTTTTTGATTTATGGTTGTCTCTGTGTATATGCCCAGAAGTGGGATTGCTGGATCCTATGGTAATTCTATTTCTAGTTTCTTTAAGGAAACTCCATACTGTTCTCCATAGTGACTGTATCAATTTACCTTCCCACCAATAGTGGAAGAGGGTTCCTTTTGTCCACACCCTCCCCAGAATTTGTTGTTTGTAGATTTTCTGATGCTGCCGATTCTAACAGGTGTGAGGTGATACCTCATTGTCATTTTGATTTGCATTTCTCTAATAATTAGTGGTGTTGAGCATCTTTTCATGTGCGTCTTGGCCGTCTCTGTGACTTCTTTGAAGAAACGTCTATTTAGATCTTCTGCCCATTTTTGTATTGGGTTGTTTGTTTTATTAATATTAAGCTGCGTGAGCTGTTTATATATATTGGAGATTAAACCCTTGTCCATTGATTCGTTTGCGAACGTTTTCGCCCATTCTGAGGGTTGCCTTTTTCCATTCCCGTTTTTTTTTAACCAAAAAAGAAAGAAAGCAAAAGAAGCAGAACACTAATGTGCGTGAAATATGCCTCTTGAAACTGTCGTTTTGAAATATGGACGTCTTTTGAACTTTTTGGTCGATATATGACCCCAGGATTTGTTTTCAGGGCAGGTGTCATTTACAGGCCTGCAATGATTTGGAATATCCACTGACCAGTAGCGCTGGGATTAAAGCTGCTGTTGTGCGAAATGGCCACAAGGTGGCAGCAGTTCTCCCTTAGCAAATCTGGTTACTAGGGCAACAGAGCCTCAATGGAAGCCTGTTCTAGATTGGAATTTAGAATGGAATGTGCCAGGAGAAAGCCCCTCAAGTTTGTCTCACTACTTCTTGTTCGTGTTTTTAATTTAATTTTTAATTTTTTATTACAGCAAGTTTGATTACAACGTTTGCTTTTTGTAGGTGTGCAAGATGTGGTTCTGTTACACATATACATATGTCTGTTCTTCCTGGGACCCTTTTCCCATGTACGTTATGACAGAATGTTGAGTAGTCTTCTCTTGGCATTCCGTAGGTCTTTGGTGATTATATATTTCACCTGTGTTTGTATATGTCTCTTAACCCCAATATCGTAATGAATCCAATCCTCACACCTTTCCATTGGTGAACCACAAGTTTGTTTAATGAATCTGTGATTGCCCTTCTCCGTGGAAATATCTGCCCTGGTATCCGTTTTTAGGTAACACCTATAAGTGATATCCTACGATATGTGTCTTTCACTTTCTGACTTACTACAAGTCCCGTGCTTACCTGTAGACTCATCTAAGGGGCTGCAAATGGCATTGTGCCCTTTTTTTCCTTGGCTAATATTCTGTCTTAGCGAGGTCCATTTTCTGCAATGTGATTCCCTGAGGGCTGAGGATTAGCTGACCTGGGCAGCCTGACCCTGCCGGCAAGCCCTCCCCAGGTGTGCGTGGGTTGAGGTCGATAGAAACAGCACTCCAGGCAGCAATAGCCCCTGCAGCTGTGCCTGATTCCATATTCTCTGCCCCGTCAGCAGTCTCGAGGCTGTGCTGGTGGGAGAGTGTGAGGGTCCACGGCTTTGTTGGTGGCCCAGTGTGAGTGGGGCTCTGCTGGACTTTCTGCAGGAGTTGCCAGGCTGCCACCTGTAAAGAAGAGGATGTGTCACCCATAACTTCCACTGGAATTTCTCTCCGGGCTGAGGTGAGGAAGGAAAAAAAGGAATGATGGCCGGGACAGGAGGGGTATATCAGGCAGGGAAATGGAAAGCTTCTAGAAGAGTGCCGGGGCCAGTATCATCCTGGCTGGCCTGCAGGCACCAAGTTGGCCTGCGTGCTGTCGCTGGTGTGGCTCCACGGCCCTTCCTCTAGGCTTTCAAGCTCTTGTACATATTCAGGTGTTTTACCTGGGAAGGGTGGGAACATTCAGCAGCAGCTGGCCTGGGGCTCAGCTCACGTTTACTCACAGAGGCCTCGGCACGGTCCCCCAGCTTTGCAATGAGGATGCTCCTTGCGTGGGGGGGCCGGGCTGCTGGCTGTATGGGAGATGATTCCCCACCACTGACCAATGTCAGAATTGTTTACCGCTGGAGCAAGTGCCCTGAAAGGGTTTTCCTCTGTATAACTGCTGGGTTCAGGTTTTTTTTTTCTTTTTTGGTTCAAGTTAGAATTTATTCATCTTTTATGTATTTATTGATATAAGCATGGAAATAATTCATTCATAGAAATACATCTGTGTGAAGGGAAGAACTTTTTTCTGTTTTATTTTTAAATTTCATTTCTAAAAATTTTGCAGTTTAATTATATTTATTTTTCTATACAGCAGGTTATTATTAGTTATCTATTTTATTCATATACATATATATAGGTCAATACGTATCTCCCAACTCATCTGACCACCATCACCCCATGGCTTCCCCCACTTGGTGTCCATACGTTTGTTCTCTACCTCTGTTTCTCTATTTCTGCCCTGCAAACCTGTTCATCTGTACCATATATCTAGGTTCCACATACATGCATTAATACAGAATATTTGTTTTGCTCTTTCTGACTTACTTCATTCTGTATGACAGTCTCTAGATCCACCGACTTCTCTACAAATAACCCAGTTTCATTCCTTTTCATGGCTGAGTCATATCCCATTTTATGTATGTACCACATCTTTATCCATTCATCTGTCTGTGGGCATTTAGGTTGCTTCCATTACCTGGCTATTGTAAATAGTGCTGCAATGAACATTGTGGTGAATGTGTGTTTTTGATTTATGGTTGTCTCTGTGTATATGCCCAGAAGTGGGATTGCTGGATCCTATGGTAATTCTATTTCTAGTTTCTTTAAGGAAACTCCATACTGTTCTCCATAGTGACTGTATCAATTTACCTTCCCACCAATAGTGGAAGAGGGTTCCTTTTGTCCACACCCTCCCCAGAATTTGTTGTTTGTAGATTTTCTGATGCTGCCGATTCTAACAGGTGTGAGGTGATACCTCATTGTCATTTTGATTTGCATTTCTCTAATAATTAGTGGTGTTGAGCATCTTTTCATGTGCGTCTTGGCCGTCTCTGTGACTTCTTTGAAGAAACGTCTATTTAGATCTTCTGCCCATTTTTGTATTGGGTTGTTTGTTTTATTAATATTAAGCTGCGTGAGCTGTTTATATATATTGGAGATTAAACCCTTGTCCATTGATTCGTTTGCGAACGTTTTCGCCCATTCTGAGGGTTGCCTTTTTACATTCCCGTTTTTTTTTAACCAAAAAAGAAAGAAAGCAAAAGAAGCAGAACACTAATGTGCGTGAAATATGCCTCTTGAAACTGTCGTTTTGAAATATGGACGTCTTTTGAACTTTTTGGTCGATATATGACCCCAGGATTTGTTTTCAGGGCAGGTGTCATTTACAGGCCTGCAATGATTTGGAATATCCACTGACCAGTAGCGCTGGGATTAAAGCTGCTGTTGTGCGAAATGGCCACAAGGTGGCAGCAGTTCTCCCTTAGCAAATCTGGTTACTAGGGCAACAGAGCCTCAATGGAAGCCTGTTCTAGATTGGAATTTAGAATGGAATGTGCCAGGAGAAAGCCCCTCAAGTTTGTCTCACTACTTCTTGTTCGTGTTTTTAATTTAATTTTTAATTTTTTATTACAGCAAGTTTGATTACAACGTTTGCTTGTTGTAGGTGTGCAAGATGTGGTTCTGTTACACATATACATATGTCTGTTCTTCCTGGGACCCTTTTCCCATGTACGTTATGACAGAATGTTGAGTAGTCTTCTCTTGGCATTCCGTAGGTCTTTGGTGATTATATATTTCACCTGTGTTTGTATATGTCTCTTAACCCCAATATCGTAATGAATCCAATCCTCACACCTTTCCATTGGTGAACCACAAGTTTGTTTAATGAATCTGTGATTGCCCTTCTCCGTGGAAATATCTGCCCTGGTATCCGTTTTTAGGTAACACCTATAAGTGATATCCTACGATATGTGTCTTTCACTTTCTGACTTACTACAAGTCCCGTGCTTACCTGTAGACTCATCTAAGGGGCTGCAAATGGCATTGTGCCCTTTTTTTCCTTGGCTAATATTCTGTCTTAGCGAGGTCCATTTTCTGCAATGTGATTCCCTGAGGGCTGAGGATTAGCTGACCTGGGCAGCCTGACCCTGCCGGCAAGCCCTCACCAGGCGTGCGTGGGTTGAGGTCGATAGAAACAGCACTCCAGGCAGCAATAGCCCCTGCAGCTGTGCCTGATTCCATATTCTCTGCCCCGTCAGCAGTCTCGAGGCTGTCCTGGTGGGAGGGTGTGAGGGTCCACGGCTTTGTTGGTGGCCCGGTGTGAGTGGGGCTCTGCTGGACTTTCTGCAGGAGTTGCCAGGCTGCCACCTGTAAAGAAGAGGATGTGTCACCCATAACTTCCACTGGAATTTCTCTCTGGGCTGAGGTGAGGAAGGAAAAGAAGGAATGATGGCCGGGACAGGAGGGGTATATCAGGCAGGGAAATGGAAAGCTTCTAGAAGAGTGCCTGGGGCCAGGACCATCCTGGCTGGCCTGCAGGCACCAAGTTGGCCTGCCTGCTGTCGCTGGTGTGGCTCCACGGCCCTTCCTCTAGGCTTTCAAGCCCTTGTACATATTCAGGTGTTTTACCTGAGAAGGGTGGGAACAGTTCAGCAGCAGCTGGCCTGGGGCTCAGCTCACGTTTACTCACAGAGGCCTCGGCACGGTCCCCCAGCTTTGCAATGAGGATGCTCCTTGCGTGGGGGGGCCGGGCTGCTGGCTGTATGGGAGATGATTCCCCACCTCTGACCAATGTCAGAATTGTTTACCACTGGAGCAAGTGCCCTGATAGGGTTTTCCTCTGTATAACTGCTGGGTTCAGGGTTTTTTTTTCTTTTTTGGTTCAAGTTAGAATTTATTCATCTTTTATGTATTTATTGATATAAGCATGGAAATAATTCATTCATAGAAATACATCTGTGTGAAGGGAAGAACTTTTTTCTGTTTTATTTTTAAATTTCATTTCTAAAAATTTTGCAGTTTAATTATATTTATTTTTCTATACAGCAGGTTATTATTAGTTATCTATTTTATTCATATACATATATACAGGTCAATACCTATCTCCCAACTCATCTGACCACCATCACCCCATGGCTTCCCCCACTTGGTGTCCATACGTTTGTTCTCTACCTCTGTTTCTCTATTTCTGCCCTGCAAACCTGTTCATCTGTACCATATATCTAGGTTCCACATACATGCATTAATACAGAATATTTGTTTTGCTCTTTCTGACTTACTTCATTCTGTATGACAGTCTCTAGATCCACCGACTTCTCTACAAATAACCCAGTTTCATTCCTTTTCATGGCTGAGTCATATCCCATTTTATGTATGTACCACATCTTTATCCATTCATCTGTCTGTGGGCATTTAGGTTGCTTCCATTACCTGGCTATTGTAAATAGTGCTGCAATGAACATTGTGGTGAATGTGTGTTTTTGATTTATGGTTGTCTCTGTGTATATGCCCAGAAGTGGGATTGCTGGATCCTATGGTAATTCTATTTCTAGTTTCTTTAAGGAAACTCCATACTGTTCTCCATAGTGACTGTATCAATTTACCTTCCCACCAATAGTGGAAGAGGGTTCCTTTTGTCCACACCCTCCCCAGAATTTGTTGTTTGTAGATTTTCTGATGCTGCCGATTCTAACAGGTGTGAGGTGATACCTCATTGTCATTTTGATTTGCATTTCTCTAATAATTAGTGGTGTTGAGCATCTTTTCATGTGCGTCTTGGCCGTCTCTGTGACTTCTTTGAAGAAACGTCTATTTAGATCTTCTGCCCATTTTTGTATTGGGTTCTTTGTTTTATTAATATTAAGCTGCGTCAGCTGTTTATATATATTGGAGATTAAACCCTTGTCCATTGATTCGTTTGCGAACGTTTTCGCCCATTCTGAGGGTTGCCTTTTTACATTCCCGTTTTTTTTTAACCAAAAAAGAAAGAAAGCAAAAGAAGCAGAACACTAATGTGCGTGAAATATGCCTCTTGAAACTGTCGTTTTGAAATATGGACGTCTTTTGAACTTTTTGGTCGATATATGACCCCAGGATTTGTTTTCAGGGCAGGTGTCATTTACAGGCCTGCAATGATTTGGAATATCCACTGACCAGTAGCGCTGGGATTAAAGCTGCTGTTGTGCGAAATGGCCACAAGGTGGCAGCAGTTCTCCCTTAGCAAATCTGGTTACTAGGGCAACAGAGCCTCAATGGAAGCCTGTTCTAGATTGGAATTTAGAATGGAATGTGCCAGGAGAAAGCCCCTCAAGTTTGTCTCACTACTTCTTGTTCGTGTTTTTAATTTAATTTTTAATTTTTTATTACAGCAAGTTTGATTACAACGTTTGCTTGTTGTAGGTGTGCAAGATGTGGTTCTGTTACACATATACATATGTCTGTTCTTCCTGGGACCCTTTTCCCATGTACGTTATGACAGAATGTTGAGTAGTCTTCTCTTGGCATTCCGTAGGTCTTTGGTGATTATATATTTCACCTGTGTTTGTATATGTCTCTTAACCCCAATATCGTAATGAATCCAATCCTCACACCTTTCCATTGGTGAACCACAAGTTTGTTTAATGAATCTGTGATTGCCCTTCTCCGTGGAAATATCTGCCCTGGTATCCGTTTTTAGGTAACACCTATAAGTGATATCCTACGATATGTGTCTTTCACTTTCTGACTTACTACAAGTCCCGTGCTTACCTGTAGACTCATCTAAGGGGCTGCAAATGGCATTGTGCCCTTTTTTTCCTTGGCTAATATTCTGTCTTAGCGAGGTCCATTTTCTGCAATGTGATTCCCTGAGGGCTGAGGATTAGCTGACCTGGGCAGCCTGACCCTGCCGGCAAGCCCTCCCCAGGTGTGCGTGGGTTGAGGTCGATAGAAACAGCACTCCAGGCAGCAATAGCCCCTGCAGCTGTGCCTGATTCCATATTCTCTGCCCCGTCAGCAGTCTCGAGGCTGTGCTGGTGGGAGAGTGTGAGGGTCCACGGCTTTGTTGGTGGCCCGGTGTGAGTGGGGCTCTGCTGGACTTTCTGCAGGAGTTGCCAGGCTGCCACCTGTAAAGAAGAGGATGTGTCACCCATAACTTCCACTGGAATTTCTCTCCGGGCTGAGGTGAGGAAGGAAAAAAAGGAATGATGGCCGGGACAGGAGGGGTATATCAGGCAGGGAAATGGAAAGCTTCTAGAAGAGTGCCGGGGCCAGTATCATCCTGGCTGGCCTGCAGGCACCAAGTTGGCCTGCGTGCTGTCGCTGGTGTGGCTCCACGGCCCTTCCTCTAGGCTTTCAAGCTCTTGTACATATTCAGGTGTTTTACCTGGGAAGGGTGGGAACATTCAGCAGCAGCTGGCCTGGGGCTCAGCTCACGTTTACTCACAGAGGCCTCGGCACGGTCCCCCAGCTTTGCAATGAGGATGCTCCTTGCGTGGGGGGGCCGGGCTGCTGGCTGTATGGGAGATGATTCCCCAGCACTGACCAATGTCAGAATTGTTTACCGCTGGAGCAAGTGCCCTGAAAGGGTTTTCCTCTGTATAACTGCTGGGTTCAGGTTTTTTTTTTCTTTTTTGGTTCAAGTTAGAATTTATTCATCTTTTATGTATTTATTGATATAAGCATGGAAATAATTCATTCATAGAAATACATCTGTGTGAAGGGAAGAACTTTTTTCTGTTTTATTTTTAAATTTCATTTCTAAAAATTTTGCAGTTTAATTATATTTATTTTTCTATACAGCAGGTTATTATTAGTTATCTATTTTATTCATATACATATATATAGGTCAATACGTATCTCCCAACTCATCTGACCACCATCACCCCATGGCTTCCCCCACTTGGTGTCCATACGTTTGTTCTCTACCTCTGTTTCTCTATTTCTGCCCTGCAAACCTGTTCATCTGTACCATATATCTAGGTTCCACATACATGCATTAATACAGAATATTTGTTTTGCTCTTTCTGACTTACTTCATTCTGTATGACAGTCTCTAGATCCACCGACTTCTCTACAAATAACCCAGTTTCATTCCTTTTCATGGCTGAGTCATATCCCATTTTATGTATGTACCACATCTTTATCCATTCATCTGTCTGTGGGCATTTAGGTTGCTTCCATTACCTGGCTATTGTAAATAGTGCTGCAATGAACATTGTGGTGAATGTGTGTTTTTGATTTATGGTTGTCTCTGTGTATATGCCCAGAAGTGGGATTGCTGGATCCTATGGTAATTCTATTTCTAGTTTCTTTAAGGAAACTCCATACTGTTCTCCATAGTGACTGTATCAATTTACCTTCCCACCAATAGTGGAAGAGGGTTCCTTTTGTCCACACCCTCCCCAGAATTTGTTGTTTGTAGATTTTCTGATGCTGCCGATTCTAACAGGTGTGAGGTGATACCTCATTGTCGTTTTGATTTGCATATCTCTAATAATTAGTGGTGTTGAGCATCTTTTCATGTGCGTCTTGGCCGTCTCTGTGACTTCTTTGAAGAAACGTCTATTTAGATCTTCTGCCCATTTTTGTATTGGGTTGTTTGTTTTATTAATATTAAGCTGCGTCAGCTGTTTATATATATTGGAGATTAAACCCTTGTCCATTGATTCGTTTGCGAACGTTTTCGCCCATTCTGAGGGTTGCCTTTTTCCATTCCTGTTTTTTTTTAACCAGAAAAGAAAGAAAGCAAAAGAAGCAGAACACTAATGTGCGTGAAATATGCCTCTTGAAACTGTCGTTTTGAAATATGGACGTCTTTTGAACTTTTTGGTCGATATATGACCCCAGGATTTGTTTTCAGGGCAGGTGTCATTTACAGGCCTGCAATGATTTGGAATATCCACTGACCAGTAGCACTGGGATTAAAGCTGCTGTTGTGCGAAATGGCCACAAGGTGGCAGCAGTTCTCCCTTAGCAAATCTGGTTACCAGGGCAACAGAGCCTAATTGGAAGCCTGTTCTAGATTGGAATTTAGAATGGAATGTGCCAGGAGAAAGCCCCTCAAGTTTGTCTCACTACTTCTTGTTCTTGTTTTTAATTTAATTTTTAATTTTTTATTACAGCAAGTTTGATTACAACGTTTGCTTGTTGTAGGTGTGCAAGATGTGGTTCTTTTACACATATACATATGTCTGTTCTTCCTGGGACCCTTTTCCCATGTACGTTATGACAGAATGTTGAGTAGTCTTCTCTTGGCATTCCGTAGGTCTTTGGTGATTATATATTTCACCTGTGTTTGTATATGTCTCTTAACCCCAATATCGTAATGAATCCAATCCTCACACCTTTCCATTGGTGAACCATAAGTTTGTTTAATGAATCTGTGATTGCCCTTCTCCGTGGAAATATCTGCCCTGGTATCCGTTTTTAGGTAACACCTATAAGTGATATCCTACGATATGTGTCTTTCACTTTCTGACTTACTACAAGTCCCGTGCTTACCTGTAGACTCATCTACGGGGCTGCAAATGGCATTGTGCTCTTTTTTTCCTTGGCTAATATTCTGTCTTAGTGAGGTCCATTTTCTGCAATGTGATTCCCTGAGGGCTGAGGATTAGCTGACCTGAGCAGCCTGACCCTGCCGGCAAGCCCTCCCTAGGTGTGCCTGGGTTGAGTTCAATAGAAACAGCACTCCAGGCAGCAATAGCCCCTGCAGCTGTGCCTGACTCCATATTCTCTGCCCCGTCAGCAGTCTCGGGGCTGTGCTGGTGGGAGGGTGTGAGGGTCCATGGCTTTGTTGTTGGCCCGGTGTGAGTGGGGCTCTGCTGGAATTTCTGAAGGAGTTGCCAGGTTGCCACCTGTAAAGAAGAGGTTGTGTCACCCATAACTTCCACTGGAATTTCTCTCCGGGCTGAGGTGAGGGAGGAAAAAAAGGAGTGGGGGCCGGGACAGGAGTGGTATCTCAGGCAGGGAAATGGAAAGCTTCCAGAAGAACGCCCGGGGCCAGGACCATCCTGGCTGGCCTGCAGGCACCAAGTTGGCCTGCGTGCTGTCGCTGGTGTGGCTCCACGGCCCTTCCTCTAGGCTTTCAAGCCCTTGTACATATTCAGGTGTTTTACCTGGGAAGGGTGGGAACAGTTCAGCAGCAGCTGGCCTGGGGCTCAGCTCACGTTTACTCACAGAGGCCTTGGCACTGTCCCCCAGCTTGGCAATCAGGACGCTCCTTGCGTGGGGGGGCCGGGCTGCTGGCTGTATGGGAGATGATTCCCCACCTCTGACCAATCTCAGAATTGTTTACCGCTGGAACAAGTGCCCTGATAGGGTTTTCCTCTGTATAACTGCTGGGTACAGGATTTGTTTTTTCTTTTTTGGTTCAAGTTAGAAGTTATTCATCTTTTATGTATTTATTGATATAAGCATGGAAATAATTCATTCATAGAAATACATCTGTGTGAAGGGAAGAACTTTTTTTCTGTTTTACTTTTAAATTTCATTTCTAAAAATTTTGAAGTTTAATTATATTTATTTTTCTATACAGCAGGTTATTATTAATTATCTATTTTATTCATATACATATATACAGGTCAATACCTATCTCCCAACTCATCTGACCACCAACACCCCATGGCTTCCCCCACTTGGTGTCCATACGTTTGTTCTCTACCTCTGTTTCTCTATTTCTGCCCTGCAAACCTGTTCATCTGTACCATATATCTAGGTTCCACATACATGCATCAATACAGAATATTGGTTTTGCTCTTTCTGACTTACTTCATTCTGTATGACAGTCTCTAGATCCACCGACTTCTCTACAAATAACCCAGTTTCATTCCTTTTCATGGCTGAGTCATATCCCATTTTATGTATGTACCACATCTTTATCCATTCGTCTGTCTGTGGGCATTTAGGTTGCTTCCATTACCTGGCTATTGTAAATAGTGCTGCAATGAACATTGTGGTGAATGTGTGTTTTTGATTTATGGTTGTCTCTGTGTATATGCCCAGAAGTGGGATTGCTGGATCCTATGGTAATTCTATTTCTAGTTTCTTTAAGGAAACTCCATACTCTTCTCCATAGTGACTGTATCAATTTACCTTCCCACCAATAGTGGAAGAGGGTTCCTTTTGTCCACACCCTCCCCAGAATTTGTTGTTTGTAGATTTTCTGATGCTGCCGATTCTAACAGGTGTGAGGTGATACCTCATTGTCGTTTTGATTTGCATATCTCTAATAATTAGTGGTGTTGAGCATCTTTTCATGTGCGTCTTGGCCGTCTCTGTGACTTCTTTGAAGAAACGTCTATTTAGATCTTCTGCCCATTTTTGTATTGGGTTGTTTGTTTTATTAATATTAAGCTGCGTCAGCTGTTTATATATATTGGAGATTAAACCCTTGTCCATTGATTCGTTTGCGAACGTTTTCGCCCATTCTGAGGGTTGCCTTTTTCCATTCCTGTTTTTTTTTAACCAGAAAAGAAAGAAAGCAAAAGAAGCAGAACACTAATGTGCGTGAAATATGCCTCTTGAAACTGTCGTTTTGAAATATGGACGTCTTTTGAACTTTTTGGTCGATATATGACCCCAGGATTTGTTTTCAGGGCAGGTGTCATTTACAGGCCTGCAATGATTTGGAATATCCACTGACCAGTAGCACTGGGATTAAAGCTGCTGTTGTGCGAAATGGCCACAAGGTGGCAGCAGTTCTCCCTTAGCAAATCTGGTTACCAGGGCAACAGAGCCTCATTGGAAGCCTGTTCTAGATTGGAATTTAGAATGGAATGTGCCAGGAGAAAGCCCCTCAAGTTTGTCTCACTACTTCTTGTTCGTGTTTTTAATTTAATTTTTAATTTTTTATTACAGCAAGTTTGATTACAACGTTTGCTTGTTGTAGGTGTGCAAGATGTGGTTCTTTTACACATATACATATGTCTGTTCTTCCTGGGACCCTTTTCCCATGTACGTTATGACAGAATGTTGAGTAGTCTTCTCTTGGCATTCCGTAGGTCTTTGGTGATTATATATTTCACCTGTGTTTGTATATGTCTCTTAACCCCAATATCGTAATGAATCCAATCCTCACACCTTTCCATTGGTGAACCATAAGTTTGTTTAATGAATCTGTGATTGCCCTTCTCCGTGGAAATATCTGCCCTGGTATCCGTTTTTAGGTAACACCTATAAGTGATATCCTACGATATGTGTCTTTCACTTTCTGACTTACTACAAGTCACGTGATTACCTGTAGACTCATCTACGGGGCTGCAAATGGCATTGTGCTCTTTTTTTCCTTGGCTAATATTCTGTCTTAGTGAGGTCCATTTTCTGCAATGTGATTCCCTGAGGGCTGAGGATTAGCTGACCTGAGCAGCCTGACCCTGCCGGCAAGCCCTCCCTAGGTGTGCCTGGGTTGAGTTCAATAGAAACAGCACTCCAGGCAGCAATAGCCCCTGCAGCTGTGCCTGACTCCATATTCTCTGCCCCGTCAGCAGTCTCGGGGCTGTGCTGGTGGGAGGGTGTGAGGGTCCATGGCTTTGTTGTTGGCCCGGTGTGAGTGGGGCTCTGCTGGAATTTCTGAAGGAGTTGCCAGGTTGCCACCTGTAAAGAAGAGGTTGTGTCACCCATAATTTCCACTGGAATTTCTCTCCGGGCTGAGGTGAGGGAGGAAAAAAAGGAGTGGGGGCCGGGACAGGAGTGGTATCTCAGGCAGGGAAATGGAAAGCTTCCAGAAGAACGCCCGGGGCCAGGACCATCCTGGCTGGCCTGCAGGCACCAAGTTGGCCTGCGTGCTGTCGCTGGTGTGGCTCCACGGCCCTTCCTCTAGGCTTTCAAGCCCTTGTACATATTCAGGTGTTTTACCTGGGAAGGGTGGGAACAGTTCAGCAGCAGCTGGCCTGGGGCTCAGCTCACGTTTACTCACAGAGGCCTTGGCACTGTCCCCCAGCTTGGCAATCAGGACGCTCCTTGCGTGGGGGGGCCGGGCTGCTGGCTGTATGGGAGATGATTCCCCACCTCTGACCAATCTCAGAATTGTTTACCGCTGGAACAAGTGACCTGATAGGGTTTTCCTCTGTATAACTGCTGGGTACAGGATTTGTTTTTTCTTTTTTGGTTCAAGTTAGAAGTTATTCATCTTTTATGTATTTATTGATATAAGCATGGAAATAATTCATTCATAGAAATACATCTGTGTGAAGGGAAGAACTTTTTTTCTGTTTTACTTTTAAATTTCATTTCTAAAAATTTTGAAGTTTAATTATATTTATTTTTCTATACAGCAGGTTATTATTAATTATCTATTTTATTCATATACATATATACAGGTCAATACCTATCTCCCAACTCATCTGACCACCAACACCCCATGGCTTCCCCCACTTGGTGTCCATACGTTTGTTCTCTACCTCTGTTTCTCTATTTCTGCCCTGCAAACCTGTTCATCTGTACCATATATCTAGGTTCCACATACATGCATCAATACAGTATATTGGTTTTGCTCTTTCTGACTTACTTCATTCTGTATGACAGTCTCTAGATCCACCGACTTCTCTACAAATAACCCAGTTTCATTCCTCTTCATGGCTGAGTCATATCCCATTTTACGTATGTACCACATCTTTATCCATTCGTCTGTCTGTGGGCATTTAGGTTGCTTCCATTACCTGGCTATTGTAAATAGTGCTGCAATGAACATTGTGGTGAATGTGTGTTTTTGATTTATGGTTGTCTCTGTGTATATGCCCAGAAGTGGGATTGCTGGATCCTATGGTAATTCTATTTCTAGTTTCTTTAAGGAAACTCCATACTCTTCTCCATAGTGACTGTATCAATTTACCTTCCCACCAATAGTGGAAGAGGGTTCCTTTTGTCCACACCCTCCCCAGAATTTGTTGTTTGTAGATTTTCTGATGCTGCCGATTCTAACAGGTGTGAGGTGATACCTCATTGTCGTTTTGATTTGCATATCTCTAATAATTAGTGGTGTTGAGCATCTTTTCATGTGCGTCTTGGCCGTCTCTGTGACTTCTTTGAAGAAACGTCTATTTAGATCTTCTGCCCATTTTTGTATTGGGTTGTTTGTTTTATTAATATTAAGCTGCGTCAGCTGTTTATATATATTGGAGATTAAACCCTTGTCCATTGATTCGTTTGCGAACGTTTTCGCCCATTCTGAGGGTTGCCTTTTTCCATTCCTGTTTTTTTTTAACCAGAAAAGAAAGAAAGCAAAAGAAGCAGAACACTAATGTGCGTGAAATATGCCTCTTGAAACTGTCGTTTTGAAATATGGACGTCTTTTGAACTTTTTGGTCGATATATGACCCCAGGATTTGTTTTCAGGGCAGGTGTCATTTACAGGCCTGCAATGATTTGGAATATCCACTGACCAGTAGCACTGGGATTAAAGCTGCTGTTGTGCGAAATGGCCACAAGGTGGCAGCAGTTCTCCCTTAGCAAATCTGGTTACCAGGGCAACAGAGCCTCATTGGAAGCCTGTTCTAGATTGGAATTTAGAATGGAATGTGCCAGGAGAAAGCCCCTCAAGTTTGTCTCACTACTTCTTGTTCGTGTTTTTAATTTAATTTTTAATTTTTTATTACAGCAAGTTTGATTACAACGTTTGCTTGTTGTAGGTGTGCAAGATGTGGTTCTTTTACACATATACATATGTCTGTTCTTCCTGGGACCCTTTTCCCATGTACGTTATGACAGAATGTTGAGTAGTCTTCTCTTGGCATTCCGTAGGTCTTTGGTGATTATATATTTCACCTGTGTTTGTATATGTCTCTTAACCCCAATATCGTAATGAATCCAATCCTCACACCTTTCCATTGGTGAACCATAAGTTTGTTTAATGAATCTGTGATTGCCCTTCTCCGTGGAAATATCTGCCCTGGTATCCGTTTTTAGGTAACACCTATAAGTGATATCCTACGATATGTGTCTTTCACTTTCTGACTTACTACAAGTCACGTGATTACCTGTAGACTCATCTACGGGGCTGCAAATGGCATTGTGCTCTTTTTTTCCTTGGCTAATATTCTGTCTTAGTGAGGTCCATTTTCTGCAATGTGATTCCCTGAGGGCTGAGGATTAGCTGACCTGAGCAGCCTGACCCTGCCGGCAAGCCCTCCCTAGGTGTGCCTGGGTTGAGTTCAATAGAAACAGCACTCCAGGCAGCAATAGCCCCTGCAGCTGTGCCTGACTCCATATTCTCTGCCCCGTCAGCAGTCTCGGGGCTGTGCTGGTGGGAGGGTGTGAGGGTCCATGGCTTTGTTGTTGGCCCGGTGTGAGTGGGGCTCTGCTGGAATTTCTGAAGGAGTTGCCAGGTTGCCACCTGTAAAGAAGAGGTTGTGTCACCCATAATTTCCACTGGAATTTCTCTCCGGGCTGAGGTGAGGGAGGAAAAAAAGGAGTGGGGGCCGGGACAGGAGTGGTATCTCAGGCAGGGAAATGGAAAGCTTCCAGAAGAACGCCCGGGGCCAGGACCATCCTGGCTGGCCTGCAGGCACCAAGTTGGCCTGCGTGCTGTCGCTGGTGTGGCTCCACGGCCCTTCCTCTAGGCTTTCAAGCCCTTGTACATATTCAGGTGTTTTACCTGGGAAGGGTGGGAACAGTTCAGCAGCAGCTGGCCTGGGGCTCAGCTCACGTTTACTCACAGAGGCCTTGGCACTGTCCCCCAGCTTGGCAATCAGGACGCTCCTTGCGTGGGGGGGCCGGGCTGCTGGCTGTATGGGAGATGATTCCCCACCTCTGACCAATCTCAGAATTGTTTACCGCTGGAACAAGTGACCTGATAGGGTTTTCCTCTGTATAACTGCTGGGTACAGGATTTGTTTTTTCTTTTTTGGTTCAAGTTAGAAGTTATTCATCTTTTATGTATTTATTGATATAAGCATGGAAATAATTCATTCATAGAAATACATCTGTGTGAAGGGAAGAACTTTTTTTCTGTTTTACTTTTAAATTTCATTTCTAAAAATTTTGAAGTTTAATTATATTTATTTTTCTATACAGCAGGTTATTATTAATTATCTATTTTATTCATATACATATATACAGGTCAATACCTATCTCCCAACTCATCTGACCACCAACACCCCATGGCTTCCCCCACTTGGTGTCCATACGTTTGTTCTCTACCTCTGTTTCTCTATTTCTGCCCTGCAAACCTGTTCATCTGTACCATATATCTAGGTTCCACATACATGCATCAATACAGTATATTGGTTTTGCTCTTTCTGACTTACTTCATTCTGTATGACAGTCTCTAGATCCACCGACTTCTCTACAAATAACCCAGTTTCATTCCTCTTCATGGCTGAGTCATATCCCATTTTACGTATGTACCACATCTTTATCCATTCGTCTGTCTGTGGGCATTTAGGTTGCTTCCATTACCTGGCTATTGTAAATAGTGCTGCAATGAACATTGTGGTGAATGTGTGTTTTTGATTTATGGTTGTCTCTGGGTATATGCCCAGAAGTGGGATTGCTGGATCCTATGGTAATTCTATTTCTAGTTTCTTTAAGGAAACTCCATACTCTTCTCCATAGTGACTGTATCAATTTACCTTCCCACCAATAGTGGAAGAGGGTTCCTTTTGTCCACACCCTCCCCAGAATTTGTTGTTTGTAGATTTTCTGATGCTGCCGATTCTAACAGGTGTGAGGTGATACCTCATTGTCATTTTGATTTGCATTTCTCTAATAATTAGTGGTGTTGAGCAGCTTTTCATATGCGTCTTGGCCGTCTCTGTGACTTCTTTGAAGAAACGTCTATTTAGATCTTCTGCCCATTTTTGTATTGGGTTGTTTGTTTTATTAATATTAAGCTGCGTGAGCTGTTTATATATATTGGAGATTAAACCCTTGTCCATTTATTCGTTTGCGAACGTTTTCGCCCATTCTGAGGGTTGCTTTTTTCCATTCCCGTTTTTTTTAACCAAAAAAGAAAGAAAGCAAAAGAAGCAGAACACTAATGTGCGTGAAATATGCCTCTTGAAACTGTCGTTTTGAAATATGGACGTCTTTTGAACTATTTGGTCGATATACAACCCCAGGATTTGTTTTCAGGGCAGGTGTCATTTACAGGCCTGCAATGATTTGGAATATCCACTGACCAGTAGCGCTGGGATTAAAGCTGCTGTTGTGCGAAATGGCCACAAGGTGACAGCAGTTCTCCCTTAGCAAATCTGGTTACCAGGGCAACAGAGCCTCAATGGAAGCCTGTTCTAGATTGGAATTTAGAATGGAATGTGCCAGGAGAAAGCCCCTCAAGTTTGTCTCACTACTTCTTGTTCGTGTTTTTAATTTAATTTTTAATTTTTTATTACAGCAAGTTTGATTACAACGTTTGCTTGTTGTAGGTGTGCAAGATGTGGTTCTTTTACACATATACATATGTCTGTTCTTCCTGGGACCCTTTTCCCATGTACGTTATGACAGAATGTTGAGTAGTCTTCTCTTGGCATTCCGTAGGTCTTTGGTGATTATATATTTCACCTGTGTTTGTATATGTCTCTTAACCCCAATATCGTAATGAATCCAATCCTCACACCTTTCCATTGGTGAACCATAAGTTTGTTTAATGAATCTGTGATTGCCCTTCTCCGTGGAAATATCTGCCCTGGTATCCGTTTTTAGGTAACACCTATAAGTGATATCCTACGATATGTGTCTTTCACTTTCTGACTTACTACAAGTCCCGTGCTTACCTGTAGACTCATCTACGGGGCTGCAAATGGCATTGTGCCCTTTTTATCCTTGGCTAATATTCTGTCTTAGCGAGGTCCATTTTCTGCAATGTGATTCCCTGAGGGCTGAGGATTAGCTGACCTGGGCAGCCTGACCCTGCCGGCAAGCCCTCCCCAGGTGTGCCGGGGTTGAGTTCGATAGAAACAGCACTCCAGGCAGCAATAGCCCCTGCAGCTGTGCCTGACTCCATATTCTCTGCCCCGTCAGCAGTCTCGGGGCTGTGCTGGTGGGAGGGTGTGAGGGTCCACGGCTTTGTTGGTGGCCCGGTGTGAGTGGGGCTCTGCTGGAATTTCTGCAGGACTTGCCAGGTTGCCACCTGTAAAGAAGAGGATGTGTCACCCATAATTTCCACTGGAATTTCTCTCCCGGCTGAGGTGAGGAAGGAAAAAAAGGAATGATGGCCGGGACAGGAGGGGTATATCAGGCATGGAAATGGAAAGCTTCTAGAAGAGTGCCGGGTTCAGGACCATCCTGGCTGGCCTGCAGGCACCAAGTTGGCCTGCGTGCTGTCGCTGGTGTGGCTCCACGGCCCTTCCTCTAGGCTTTCAAGCCCTTGTACATATTCAGGTGTTTTACCTGGGAAGGGTGGGAACAGTTCAGCAGCAGCTGGCCTGGGGCTCAGCTCACGTTTACTCACAGAGGCCTCGGCACGGTCCCCCAGCTTTGCAATGAGGATGCTCCTTGCGTGGGGCGGCCGGGCTGCTGGCTGTATGGGAGATGATTCCCCACCTCTGACCAATGTCAGAATTGTTTACCGCTGGAGCAAGTGCCCTGATAGGGTTTTCCTCTGTATAACTGCTGGGTTCAGGTTTTTTTTTTCTTTTTTGGTTCAAGTTAGAATTTATTCATCTTTTATGTATTTATTGATATAAGCATGGAAATAATTCATTCATAGAAATACATCTGTGTGAATGGAAGAACTTTTTTCTGTTTTATTTTTAAATTTCATTTCTAAAAATTTTGCAGTTTAATTATATTTATTTTTCTATACAGCAGGTTATTATTAGTTATCTATTTTATTCATATACATATATACAGGTCAATACCTATCTCCCAACTCATCTGACCACCATCACCCCATGGCTTCCCCCACTTGGTGTCCATACGTTTGTTCTCTACCTCTGTTTCTCTATTTCTGCCCTGCAAACCTGTTCATCTGTACCATATATCTAGGTTCCACATACATGCATTAATACAGAATATTTGTTTTGCTCTTTCTGACTTACTTCATTCTGTATGACAGTCTCTAGATCCAACGACTTCTCTACAAATAACCCAGTTTCATTCCTTTTCATGGCTGAGTCATATCCCATTTTATGTATGTACCACATCTTTATCCATTCGTCTGTCTGTGGGCATTTAGGTTGCTTCCATTACCTGGCTATTGTAAATAGTGCTGCAATGAACATTGTGGTGAATGTGTGTTTTTGATTTATGGTTGTCTCTGTGTATATGCCCAGAAGTGGGATTGCTGGATCCTATGGTAATTCTATTTCTAGTTTCTTTAAGGAAACTCCATACTGTTCTCCATAGTGACTGTATCAATTTACCTTCCCACCAATAGTGGAAGAGGGTTCCTTTTGTCCACACCCTCCCCAGAATTTGTTGTTTGTAGATTTTCTGATGATGCCGATTCTAACAGGTGTGAGGTGATACCTCATTGTCATTTTGATTTGCATTTCTCTAAAAATTAGTGGTGTTGAGCAGCTTTTCATGTGCGTCTTGGCTGTCTCTGTGACTTCTTTGAAGAAACGTCTATTTAGATCTTCTGCCCATTTTTGTATTGGGTTGTTTGTTTTATTAATATTAAGCTGCGTGAGCTGTTTATATATATTGGAGATTAAACCCTTGTCCATTGATTCATTTGCGAACGTTTTCGCCCATTCTGAGGGTTGCCTTTTTCCATTCCCGTTTTTTTTTTAACCAAAAAAGAAAGAAAGCAAAAGAAGCAGAACACTAATGTGCGTGAAATATGCCTCTTGAAACTGTCGTTTTGAAATATGGACGTCTTTTAAACTTTTTGGTCGATATATGACCCCAGGATTTGTTTTCAGGGCAGGTGTCATTTACAGGCCTGCAATGATTTGGAATATCCACTGACCAGTAGCACTGGGATTAAAGCTGCTGTTGTGCGAAATGGCCACAAGGTGGCAGCAGTTCTCCCTTAGCAAATCTGGTTACCAGGGCAACAGAGCCTCAATGGAAGCCTGTTCTAGATTGGAATTTAGAATGGAATGTGCCAGGAGAAAGCCCCTCAAGTTTGTCTCACTACTTCTTGTTCGTGTTTTTAATTTAATTTTTAATTTTTTATTACAGCAAGTTTGATTACAACGTTTGCTTGTTGTAGGTGTGCAAGATGTGGTTCTTTTACACATATACATATGTCTGTTCTTCCTGGGACCCTTTTCCCATGTACGTTATGACAGAATGTTGAGTAGTCTTCTCTTGGCATTCCATAGGTCTTTGGTGATTATATATTTCACCTGTGTTTGTATATGTCTCTTAACCCCAATATCGTAATGAATCCAATCCTCACACCTTTCCATTGGTGAACCATAAGTTTGTTTAATGAATCTGTGATTGCCCTTCTCCATGGAAATATCTGCCCTGGTATCCGTTTTTAGGTAACACCTATAAGTGATATCCTACGATATGTGTCTTTCACTTTCTGACTTACTACAAGTCACATGATTACCTGTAGACTCATCTACGGGGCTGCAAATGGCATTGTGCTCTTTTTTTCCTTGGCTAATATTCTGTCTTAGCGAGGTCCATTTTCTGCAATGTGATTCCCTGAGGGCTGAGGATTAGCTGACCTGGGCAGAGTGACCCTGCCGGCAAGCCCTCGCCAGGTGTGCCTGGGTTGAGTTCAATAGAAACAGCACTCCAGGCAGCAATAGCCCCTGCAGCTGTGCCTGACTCCATATTCTCTGCCCCGTCAGCAGTCTCGGGGCTGTGCTGGTGGGAGGGTGTGAGGGTCCATGGCTTTGTTGGTGGCCCGGTGTGAGTGGGGCTCTGCTGGAATTTCTGAAGGAGTTGCCAGGTTGCCACCTGTAAAGAAGAGGATGTGTCACCCATAACTTCCACTGGAATTTCTCTCCGGGCTGAGGTGAGGGAGGAAAAAAAGGAGTGGGGGCCGGGACAGGAGTGGTATCTCAGGCAGGGAAATGGAAAGCTTCCAGAAGAGCTCCCAGGGCCAGGACCATCCTGGCTGGCCTGCAGGCACCAAGTTGGCCTGCGTGCTGTCGCTGGTGTGGCTCCACGGCCCTTCCTCTAGGCTTTCAAGCCCTTGTACATATTCAGGTGTTTTACCTGGGAAGGGTGGGAACAGTTCAGCAGCAGCTGGCCTGGGGCTCAGCTCACGTTTACTCACAGAGGCCTCGGCACTGTCCCCCAGCTTTGCAATCAGGACGCTCCTTGCGTGGGGGGGCCGGGCTGCTGGCTGTATGGGAGATGATTCCCCACCTCTGACCAATCTCAGAATTGTTTACCGCTGGAACAAGTGCCCTGATAGGGTTTTCCTCTGTATAACTGCTGGGTACAGGATTTGTTTTTTCTTTTTTGGTTCAAGGAAGAAGTTATTCATCTTTTATGTATTTATTGATATAAGCATGGAAATAAATCATTCATAGAAATACATCTGTGTGAAGGGAAGAACTTTTTTTCTCTTTTATTTTTAAATTTCATTTCTAAAAATTTTGAAGTTTAATCATATTTAATTTTCTATACAGCAGGTTATTATTAGTTATCTATTTTATTCATATACATATATACAGGTCAATACCTATCTCCCAACTCATCTGACCACCAACACCCCATGGCTTCCCCCACTTGGTGTCCATACGTTTGTTCTCTACCTCTGTTTCTCTATTTCTGCCCTGCAAACCTGTTCATCTGTACCATATATCTAGGTTCCACATACATGCATTAATACAGAATATTTGTTTTGCTCTTTCTGACTTACTTCATTCTGTATGACAGTCTCTAGATCCACCGACTTCTCTACAAATAACCCAGTTTCATTACTTTTCATGGCTGAGTCATATCCCATTTTATGTATGTACCACATCTTTATCCATTCGTCTGTCTGTGGGCATTTAGGTTGCTTCCATTACCTGGCTATTGTAAATAGTGCTGCAATGAACATTGTGGTGAATGTGTGTTTTTGATTTATGGTTTTCTCTGGCTATATGCCCAGAAGTGGGATTGCTGGATCCTATGGTAATTCTATTTCTAGTTTCTTTAAGGAAACTCCATACTGTTCTCCATACGACTGTATTAATTAACCTTCCCACTAATAGTGGAAGAGGGTTCCTTTTGTCCACACCTTCCCCAGAATTTGTTGTTTGTAGATTTTCTGATGATGCCGATTCTAACAGGTGTGAGGTGATACCTCATTGTCGTTTTGATTTGCATTTCTCTAATAATTAGTGGTGTTGAGCAGCTTTTCATGTGCGTCTTGGCCGTCTCTGTGACTTCTTTGAAGAAACGTCTAATTACATCTTCTGCCCATTTTTGTATTGGGTTGTTTGTTTTATTAATATTAAGCTGCGTGAGCTGTTTATATATATTGGAGATTAAACCCTTGTCCATTGATTCGTTTGCGAACGTTTTCGGCCATTCTGAGGGTTGCATTTTTCCATTCCCGTTTTTTTTAACCAAAAAAGAAAGAAAGCAAAAGAAGCAGAACACTAATGTGCGTGAAATATGCCTCTTGAAACTGTCGTTTTGAAATATGGACGTCTTTTGAACTTTTTGGTCGATATATGACCCCAGGATTTGTTTTCAGGGCAGGTGTCATTTACAGGCCTGCAATGATTTGGAATATCCACTGACCATTAGCGCTGGGATTAAAGCTGCTGTTGTGTGAAACGGCCACAAGGTGGCAGCAGTTCTCCCTTAGCAAATCTGGTTACTAGGGCAACAGAGCCTCAATGGAAGCCTGTTCTAGATTGGAATTTAGAATGGAATGTGCCAGGAGAAAGCCCCTCAAGTTTGTCTCACTACTTCTTGTTCGTGTTTTTAATTTAATTTTTAAATTTTTATTACAGCAAGTTTGATTACAACGTTTGCTTGTTGTAGGTGTGCAAGATGTGGTTCTGTTACACATATACATATGTCTGTTCTTCCTGGGACCCTTTTCCCATGTACGTTATGACAGAATGTTGAGTAGTCTTCTCTTGGCATTCCGTAGGTCTTTGGTGATTATATATTTCACCTGTGTTTGTATATGTCTCTTAACCCCAATATCGTAATGAATCCAATCCTCACACCTTTCCATTGGTGAACCATAAGTTTGTTTAATGAATCTGTGATTGCCCTTCTCCGTGGAAATATCTGCCCTGGTATCCGTTTTTAGGTAACACCTATAAGTGATATCCTACGATATGTGTCTTTCACTTTCTGACTTACTACAAGTCACGTGCTTACCTGTAGACTCATCTAAGGGGCTGCAAATGGCATTGTGCCCTTTTTTTCCTTGGCTAATATTCTGTCTTAGTGAGGTCCATTTTCTGCAAAGTGATTCCCTGAGGGCTGAGGATTAGCTGACCTGGGCAGCCTGACCCTGCCGGCAAGCCCTCCCCAGGTGTGCGTGGGTTGAGGTCGATAGAAACAGCACTCCAGGCAGCAATAGCCCCTGCAGCTGTGCCTGACTCCATATTCTCTGCCCCGTCAGCCGTCTCGGGGCTGTGCTGGTGGGAGGGTGTGAGGGTCTACGGCTTTGTTGGTGGCCCGGTGTGAGTGGGGCTCTGCTGGACTTTCTGCAGGAGTTGCCAGGCTGCCACCTGTAAAGAAGAGGATGTGTCACCCATAACTTCCGCTGGAATTTCTCTCTGGGCTGAGGTGAGGGAGGAAAAAAAGGAGTGGGGGCCGGGACAGGAGTGGTATCTCAGGCAGGGAAATGGAAAGCTTCCAGAAGAGCACCTGGGGCCAGGATTATCCTGGCTGGCCTGCAGGCACCAAGTTGGCCTGCGTGCTGTCGCTGGTGTGGCTCCACGACCCTTCCTCTAGGCTTTCAAGCCCTTGTACATATTCAGTTGTTTTACCTGGGAAGGGTGGGAACAGTTCAGCAGCAGCTCGCCTTGGGCTCAGCTCACGTTTACTCACAGAGGCCTCGGCCCTGTCCCCCAGCTTTGCAATGAGGACGCTCCTTGCGTGGGGGTGCCGGGCTGCTGGCTGTATGGGAGATGATTCCCCACCTCTGACCAATTTCAGAATTGTTTACCGCTGGAGCAAGTGCCCTGATAGGGTTTTCCTCTGTATAACTGCTGGGTTCAGGTTTTTTTTTTCTTTTTTGGTTCAAGTTAGAATTTATTCATCTTTTATGTATTTATTGATATAAGCATGGAAATAATACATTCATAGAAATATATCTGTGTGAAGGGAAGAACTTATTCCTGTTTTATTTTTAAATGTCATTTCTAAAAATTTTGAAGTTTAATTATATTTATTTTTCTATACAGCAGGTTATTATTAGTTATCTATTTTATTCATATACATATATACAGGTCAATACCTATCTCCCAACTCATCTGACCACCATCACCCCATGGCTTCCCCCACTTGGTGTCCATACGTTTGTTCTCTACCTCTGTTTCTCTATTTCTGCCCTGCAAACCTGTTCATCTGTACCATATATCTAGGTTCCACATACATGCATTAATACAGAATATTTGTTTTGCTCTTTCTGACTTACTTCATTCTGTATGACAGTCTCTAGATCCACCGACTTCTCTACAAATAACCCAGTTTCATTCCTTTTCATGGCTGAGTCATATCCCATTTTATATATGTACCACATCTTATCCATTCTTCTGTCTGTGGGCATTTAGGTTGCTTCCATTACCTGGCTATTGTAAATAGTGCTGCAATGAACATTGTGGTGAATGTGTGTTTTTGATTTATGGTTGTCTCTGGGTATATGCCCAGAAGTGGGATTGCTGGATCCTATGGTAATTCTATTTCTAGTTTCTTTAAGGAAACTCCATACTATTCTCCATAGTGACTGTATCAATTTTACCTTCCCACTAATAGTGGAAGAGGGTTCCTTTTGTCCACACCCTCCCCAGAGTTTGTTGTTTGTAGATTTTCTGATCATGCCGATTCTAACAGGTGTGAGGTGATACCTCATTGTCGTTGTGATTTGCATTTCTCTAATAATTAGTGGTGTTGAGCAGCTTTTCATGTGCGTCTTGGCCGTCTCTGTGACTTCTTTGAAGAAACGTCTATTTAGATCTTCTGCCCATTTTTTGTATTGGGTTGTTTGTTTTATTAATATTAAGATGCGTGAGCTGTTTATATATGTTGGAGATTAAACCATTGTCCATTTATTCGTTTGCGAATGTTTTGGCCCATTCTGAGGGTTGCCTTTTTCCATTCCCGTTTTTTTTAACCAAAAAAGAAAGAAAGCAAAAGAAACAGAACACTAATGTGCATGAAATATTCCTCTTGAAACTGTCGTTTTGAAATATGGACGTCTTTTGAACTTTTTTGTCTATATATGACCCCAGGATTTGTTTTCAGGGCAGGTGTCATTTACAGGCCAGCAATGATTTGGAATATCCACTGACCATTAGCGCTGGAATTAAAGCTGATGTTGTTTGAAACGGCCACAAGGTGGCAGCAGTTCTCCCTTAGCAAATCTGGTTACCAGGGCAACAGAGCCTCAATGGAAGTCATGTTCTAGATTGGAATTTAGAATTGAATGTGCCAGGAGAAAGCCCCTCAAGTTTGTCTCACTACTTCTTGTTCATGTTTTTAATTTAATTTTTAATTTTTTATTACAGCAAGTTTGATTACAACGTTTGGCTTGTTGTAGGTGTGCAAGATGTGGTTCTTTTACACATATACATATGTCTGTTCTTCCTGGGACCCTTTTCCCATGTACGTTATGACAGAATGTTGAGTAGTCTTCTCTTGGCATTCCGTAGGTCTTTGGTGATTATATATTTCACCTGTGTTTGTATATGTCTCTTAACCCCAATATCGTAATGAATCCAATCCTCACACCTTTCCATTGGTGAACCATAAGTTTGTTTAATGAATCTGTGATTGCCCTTCTCCGTGGAAATATCTGCCCTGGTATCCGTTTTTAGGTAACACCTATAAGTGATATCCTACGATATGTGTCTTTCACTTTCTGACTTACTACAAGTCACGTGATTACCTGTAGACTCATCTACGGGGCTGCAAATGGCATTGTGTCCTTTTTTTCCTTGGCTAATATTCTGGATTAGCGAGGTCCATTTTCTGCAATGTGATTCCCTGAGGGCTGAGGATTAGCTGACCTGGGCAGCCTGATCCTGCCGGCAAGCCCTCCCCAGGTGTGCCTGGTTTGAGGTCAATAGAAACAGCACTCCAGGCAGCAATAGCCCCTGCAGCTGTGCATGACTCCATATTCTCTGCCCCGTCAGCAGTCTCGGGGCTGTGCTGGTGGGAGGGTGTGAGGGTCCACGGCTTTGTTGGTGGCCCGGTGTGAATGGGGCTCTGCTGGACTTTCTGCAGGAGTTGCCAGGCTGCCACCTGTAAGGAAGAGGATGTGTCACCCATAACTTCCGCTGGAATTTCTCTCCGGGCTGAGGTGAGGAAGGAAAAAAAGGAGTGGGGGCCGGGACAGGAGGGGTATCTCAGGCAGGGAAATGGAAAGCTTCCAGAAGAGCACCTGGGGCCAGGATTATCCTGGCTGGCCTGCAGGCACCAATTTGGCATGCGTGCTGTCGCTGGTGTGTCTCCACGACCCTTCCTCTAGGCTTTCAAGCCCTTGTACATATTCAGGTGTTTTACCTGGGAAGGGTGGGAACAGTTCAGCAGCAGCTCGCCTTGGGCTCAGCTCACGTTTACTCACAGAGGCCTCGGCCCTGTCCCCCAGCTTTGCAATGAGGACGCTCCTTGCGTGGGGTTGCCGGGCTGCTGGCTGTATGGGAGATGATTCCCCACCTCTGACCAATTTCAGAATTGTTTACCGCTGGAGCAAGTGCCCTGATAGGGTTTTCCTCTGTATAACTGCTGGGTTCAGGTTTTTTTTTTTCTTTTTTGGTTCAAGTTAGAATTTATTCATCTTTTATGTATTTATTGATATAAGCATGGAAATAATACATTCATAGAAATATATCTGTGTGAAGGGAAGAACTTTTTCCTGTTTTATTTTTAAATGTCATTTCTAAAAATTTTGAAGTTTAATTATATTTATTTTTCTATACAGCAGGTTATTATTAGTTATCTATTTTATTCATATACATATATACAGGTCAATACCTATCTCCCAACTCATCTGACCACCAACACCCCATGGCTTCCCCCACTTGGTGTCCATACGTTTGTTCTCTACCTCTGTTTCTCTATTTCTGCCCTGCAAACCTGTTCATCTGTACCATATATCTAGGTTCCACATACATGCATTAATACAGAATATTTCTTTTGCTCTTTCTGACTTACTTCATTCTGTATGACAGTCTCTAGATCCACCGACTTCTCTACAAATAACCCAGTTTCATTCCTTTTCATGGCTGAGTCATATCCCATTTTATATATGTACCACATCTTTATCCATTCTTCTGTCTGTGGGCATTTAGGTTGCTTCCATTACCTGGCTATTGTAAATAGTGCTGCAATGAACATTGTGGTGAATGTGTGTTTTTGATTTATGGTTGTCTCTGTGTATATGCCCAGAAGTGGGATTGCTGGATCCTATGGTAATTCTATTTCTAGTTTCTTTAAGGAAACTCCATACTGTTCTCCATAGTGACTGTATCAATTTTACCTTCCCACCAATAGTGGAAGAGGGTTCCTTTTGTCCACACCCTCCCCAGTATTTGTTGTTTGTAGATTTTCTGATGATGCCGATTCTAACAGGTGTGAGGTGATACCTCATTGTCGTTGTGATTTGCATTTCTCTAATAATTAGTGGTGTTGAGCAGCTTTTCATGTGCGTCTTGGCCGTCTCTGTGACTTCTTTGAAGAAACGTCTATTTAGATCTTCTGCCCATTTTTTGTATTGGGTTTTTTGTTTTATTAATATTAAGCTGCGTGAGCTGTTTATATATGTTGGAGATTAAACCATTGTCCATTGATTCGTTTGCGAACGTTTTGGCCCATTCTGAGGGTTGCCTTTTTCCATTCCCGTATTTTTTCACCAAAAAAGAAAGAAAGCAAAAGAAACAGAACACTAATATGCGTGAAATATGCCTCTTGAAACTGTCGTTTTGAAATATGGACGTCTTTTGAACTTTTTTGTCTATATATGACCCCAGGATTTGTTTTCAGGGCAGGTGTCATTTACAGGCCAGCAATGATTTGGAATATCCACTGACCATTAGCGCTGGAATTAAAGCTGATATTGTGTGAAACGGCCACAAGGTGGCAGCAGTTCTCCCTTAGCAAATCTGGTTACTAGGGCAACAGAGCCTCAATGGAAACCGTGTTCTAGATTGGAATTTAGGATGGAAGGTGCCAGGAGAAAGCCCTCAAGTTTGTCTCACTACTTCTTGTTCGTGTTTTTAATTTAATTTTTAATTTTTTATTACAGCAAGTTTGATTACAACGTTTGCTTTTTGTAGGTGTGCAAGATGTAGTTCTGTTACACATATACATATGTCTGTTCTTCCTGGGACCCTTTTCCCATGTACGTTATGACAGAATGTTGAGTAGTCTTCTCTTGGCATTCCGTAGGTCTTTGGTGATTATATACTTCACCTGTGTTTGTATATGTCTCTTAACCCCAATATCGTAATGAATCCAATCCTCACACCTTTCCATTGGTGAACCATAAGTTTGTTTAATGAATCTGTGATTGCCCTTCTCTGTGGAAATATCTGCCCTGGTATCCGTTTTTAGGTAACACCTATAAGTGATATCCTACGATATGTGTCTTTCACTTTCTGATTTACTACAAGTCACGTGATTACCTGTAGACTCATCTACCTGGCTGCAAATGGCATTGTGCCCTTTTTTTCCTTGGCTAATATTCTGGCTTAGCGAGGTCCATTTTCTGCAATGTGATTCCCTGAGGGCTGAGGATTAGCTGACCTGGGCAGCCTGACCCTGCCGGCAAGCCCTCCTCAGGTGTGCCTGGGTTGAGGTCGATAGAAACAGCACTCCAGGCAGCAATAGCCCCTGCAGCTGTGCCGGACTCCATATTCTCTGCCCCGTCAGCAGTCTCGGGGCTGTGCTGGTGGGAGGGTGTGAGGGTCCACGGCTTTGTTGGTGGCCCGGTGTGAGTGGGGCTCTGCTGGACTTTCTGCAGGAGTTGCCAGGCTGCCACCTGTAAAGAAGAGGATGTGTCACCCATAACTTCCACTGGAATTTCTCTCCGGGCTGAGGTGAGGAAGGAAAAAAAGGAATGGAGGCCGGGACAGGAGGGTTATATCAGGCAGGGAAATGGAAAGCTTCCAGAAGAGTTCCCGTGGCCAGGACCATCCTGGCTGGCCTGCAGGCACCAAGTTGGCCTGCGTGCTGTCCCTGGTGTGGCTCCACGGCCCTTCCTCTAGGCTTTCAAGCCCTTGTAAATATTCAGGTGTTTTACCTGGGAAGGGTGGGAACAGTTCAGCAGCAGCTGGCCTGGGGCTCAGCTCACGTTTACTCACAGAGGCCTCGTCACGGTCCCACAGCTTTGCAATGAGGACGCTCCTTGTGTGGGTGGGCCGGGCTGCTGGCTGTATGGGAGATGATTCCCCACCTTTGACCAATTTCAGAATTGTTTACCGCTGGAGCAAGTGCCCTGATAGGGTTTACCTCTGTATAACTGCTGCGTTCAGGTTTTTTTTTTTTTCTTTTTTGGTTCAAGTTAGAATTTATTCATCTTTTATGTATTTATTGATATAAGCATGGAAATAATTCATTCATAGAAATACATCTGTGTGAAGGGAAGAACTTTTTTCTGTTTTATTTTTAAATTTCATTTCTAAAAATTTTGCAGTTTAATTATATTTATTTTTCTATACAGCAGGTTATTATTAGTTATCTATTTTATTCATATACATATATACAGGTCAATACCTATCTCCAAACTCATCTGACCACCAACACACCATGGCTTCCTCCACTTGGTGTCCATTCGTTTGTTCTCTACCTCTGTTTCTCTATTTCTGCCCTGCAAACCTGTTCATCTGTACCATATATCTAGGATCCACATACATGCATTAATACAGAATATTTGTTTGGCTCTTTCTGACTTACTTCATTCTGTATGATAGTCTCTAGATCCACCGACTTCTCTACAAATAACCCAGTTTCATTGCTTTTCATGGCTGAGTCATATTCCATTTTATATGTGTACCACATCTTTATCCATTCGTCTGTCTTTGGGCATTTAGGTCGCTTCCATTACCTGGCTATTGTAAATAGTGCTGCAATGAACATTGTGGTGAATGTGTGTTTTTGATTTATGGTTTTCTCTGGTTATATATCCAGAAGTGGGATTGCTGGATCCTATGGTAATTCTATTTCTAGTTTCTTTAAGGAAACTCCATACTGTTCTCCATAGTGACTGTATCAATTTACCTTCTCACCAATAGTGGAAGAGGGTTCCTTTTGTCCACACCCTCCCCAGAATTTGTTGTTTGTAGATTTTCTGATGATGCCGATTCTAACAGGTGTGACGTGATACCTCATTGTCGTTTTGATTTGCATTTCTCTAATAATTAGTGGTGTTGGGCAGCTTTTCATGTGCGTCTTGGCCGTCTCTGTGACTTCTTTGAAGAAACGTCTATTTACATCTTCTGCCCATTTTTGTATTGGGTTGTTTTTTTTATTAATATTAAGCTGCGTGAGCTGTTTATATATATTGGAGATTAAACCTTTGTCCATTGATTCTTTTGCGAACGTTTTTGCCCATTCTGAGGGTTGCCTTTTTCCATTCCCGTTTTTTTTTTAACCAAAAAAGAAAGAAAGCAAAAGAAGCAGAACACTAATGTGCGTGAAATATGCCTCTTGAAATTGTCGTTTTGAAATATGGACGTCTTTTGAACTTTTTGGTCGATATATGACCGCAGGATTTGTTTTCAGGGCAGGTGTCATTTACAGGCCTGCAATGATTTGGAATATCCACTGACCAGTAGCGCTGGGATTAAAGGTGCTGTTGTGTGAAACGGCCACAAGGTGGCAGCAGTTCTCCCTTAGCAAATATGGTTACTAGGGCAACAGAGCCTCAATGGAAGCCCTGTTCTAGATTGGAATTTAGAATGGAATGTGCCAGGAGAAAGCCCCTCAAGTTTGTCTCACTACTTCTTGTTCGTGTTTTTAATTTAATTTTTAATTTTTTATTACAGCAAGTTTGATTACAACGTTTGGCTTGTTGTAGGTGTGCAAGATGTGGTTCTTTTACACATATACATATGTCTGTTCTTCCTGGGACCCTTTTCCCATGTACGTTATGACAGAATGTTGAGTAGTCTTCTCTTGGCATTCCGTAGGTCTTTGGTGATTATATATTTCACCTGTGTTTGTATATGTCTCTTAACACCAATATCGTAATGAATCCAATCCTCACACCTTTCCATTGGTGAACCATAAGTTTGTTTAATGAATCTGTGTTTGCCCTTCTGCATGGAAATATCTGCCCTGGTATCCGTTTTTAGGTAACACCTATAAGTGATATCCTACGATATGTGTCTTTCACTTTCTGACTTACTACAAGTCACGTGATTACCTGTAGACTCATCTACGGGGCTGCAAATGGCATTGTGCCCTTTTTTTCCTTGGCTAATATTCTGTCTTTGCGAGGTCCATTTTCTGCAATGTGATTTCCTGAGGGCTGAGGATTAGCTGACCTGGGCAGCCTGACCCTGCCGGCAAGCCCTCCCCAGGTGTGCCTGGGTTGAGGTCGATAGAAACAGCACTCCAGGCAGCAATAGCCCCTGCAGCTGTGCCTGACTCCATATTCTCTGCCCCGTCAGCAGTCTCGGGGCTGTGCTGGTGGGAGGGTGTGAGGGTCCACGGCTTTGTTGGTTGCCCGGTGTGAGTGGGGCTCTGCTGGACTTTCTGCAGGAGTTGCCAGGCTGCCACCTGTAAACAAGAGGATGTGTCACCCATAACTTCCACTGGAATTTCTCTCCGGGCTGAGGTGAGGAAGGAAAAAAGGAATGGGGGCCGGGACAGGAGGGGTATATCAGGCAGGGAAATGGAAAGCTTCCAGAAGAGTGCCCGGGGCCAGGACCATCCTGGCTGCCCTGCAGGCACCAAGTTGGCCTGCGTGCTGTCGCTGGTATGGCTCCACGGCCCTTCCTCTAGGCTTTCAAGCCCTTGTACATATTCAGGTGTTTTACCTGGGAAGGGTGGGAACAGTTCAGCAGCAGCTGGCCTGGGGCTCAGCTCACGTTTACTCACAGAGGCCTCGGCACGGTCCCCCAGCTTTGCAATGAGGACGCTCCTTGCATGGGGAGGCAGGGCTGCTGGCTGTATGGGAGATGATTCCCCACCTCTGACCAATTTCAGAATTGTTTACCGCTGGAGCAAGTGCCCTGATAGGGTTTTCCTCTGTATAACTGCTGGGTTCAGGTTTTTTTTTTTCTTTTTTGGTTCAAGTTAGAATTTATTCATCTTTTATGTATTTATTGATATAAGCATGGAAATAATTCATTCATAGAAATACATCTGTGTGAAAGGAAGAACTTTTTTCTGTTTTATTTTTAAATTTCATTTCTAAAAATTTGAAGTTTAATTATATTTATTTTTCTATACAGCAGGTTATTATTAGTTATCTATTTTATTCATATACATATATACAGGTCAATACCTATCTCCCAACTCATCTGACCCCCAACACCCCATGGCTTCCCCCACTTGGTGTCCATACGTTTGTTCTCTACCTCTGTTTCTCTATTTCTGCCCTGCAAACCTGTTCATCTGTACCATATATCTATTTTCCACATACATGCATTAATACAGAATATTTGTTTGGCTCTTTCTGACTTACTTCATTCTGTATGATAGTCTCTAGATCCACCGACTTCTCTACAAATAACCCAGTTTCATTCCTTTTCATGGCTGAGTCATATTCCATTTTATATATGTACCACATCTTTATCCATTCGTCTGTCTTTGGGCATTTAGGTCGCTTCCATTACCTGGCTATTGTAAATAGTGCTGCAATGAACATTATGGTGAATGTGTGTTTTTGATTTATGGTTTTCTCTGGTTATATGCCCAGAAAAGGGATTGCTGGATCCTATGGTAATTCTATTTCTAGTTTCTTTAAGGAAACTCCATACTGTTCTCCATAGTGACTGTATCAATTTACCTTCTCACCAATAGTGGAAGAGGGTTCCTTTTGTCCACACCCTCCCCAGAATTTGTTGTTTGTAGATTTTCTGATGATGCCGATTCTAACAGGTGTGAGGTGATACCTCATTGTCGTTTTGATTTGCATTTCTCTAATAATTAGTGGTGTTGGGCAGCTTTTCATGTGCGTCTTGGCCGTCTCTGTGACTTCTTTGAAGAAACGTCTATTTACATCTTCTGCCCATTTTTGTATTGGGTTGTATTTTTTATTAATATTAAGCTGCGTGAGCTGTTTATATATATTGGAGATTAAACCTTTATCCATTGATTCTTTTGCGAACGTTTTTGCCCATTCTGAGGGTTGCCTTTTTCCATTCCCGTTTTTTTTTTTAACCAAAAAAGAAAGAAAGCAAAAGAAGCAGAACACTAATGTGCGTGAAATATGCCTCTTGAAACTGTCGTTTTGAAATATGGACGTCTTTTGAACTTTTTGGTCGATATATGACCCCAGGATTTGTTTTCAGGGCAGGTGTCATTTACAGGCCTGCAATGATTTGGAATATCCACTGACCAGTAGCGCTGGGATTAAAGGTGCTGTTGTGTGAAACGGCCACAAGGTGGCAGCAGTTCTCCCTTAGCAAATCTGGTTACTAGGGCAACAGAGCCTCAATGGAAGCCCTGTTCTAGATTGGAATTTAGAATGGAATGTGCCAGGAGAAAGCCCCTCAAGTTTGTCTCACTACTTCTTGTTCGTGTTTTTAATTTAATTTTAAATTTTTTATTACAGCAAGTTTGATTACAACGTTTGGCTTGTTGTAGGTGTGCAAGATGTGGTTCTTTTACACATATACATATGTCTGTTCTTCCTGGGACCCTTTTCCCATGTACGTTATGACAGAATGTTGAGTAGTCTTCTCTTGGCATTCCGTAGGTCTTTGGTGATTATATATTTCACCTGTGTTTGTATATGTCTCTTAACACCAATATCGTAATGAATCCAATCCTCACACCTTTCCATTGGTGAACCATAAGTTTGTTTAATGAATCTGTGATTGCCCTTCTCCATGGAAATATCTGCCCTGGTATCCGTTTTTAGGTAACACCTATAAGTGATATCCTACGATATGTGTCTTTCACTTTCTGACTTACTACAAGTCACGTGATTACCTGTAGACTCATCTACGGGGCTGCAAATGGCATTGTGCCCTTTTTTTCCTTGGCTAATATTCTGTCTTTGCGAGGTCCATTTTCTGCAATGTGATTTCCTGAGGGCTGAGGATTAGCTGACCTGGGCAGCCTGACCCTGCCGGCAAGCCCTCCCCAGGTGTGCCTGGGTTGAGGTCGATAGAAACAGCACTCCAGGCAGCAATAGCCCCTGCAGCTGTGCCTGACTCCATATTCTCTGCCCCGTCAGCAGTCTCGGGGCTGTGCTGGTGGGAGGGTGTGAGGGTCCACGGCTTTGTTGGTGGCCCGGTGTGAGTGGGGCTCTGCTGGACTTTCTGCAGGAGTTGCCAGGCTGCCACCTGTAAACAAGAGGATGTGTCACCCATAACTTCCACTGGAATTTCTCTCCGGGCTGAGGTGAGGAAGGAAAAAAGGAATGGGGGCCGGGACAGGAGGGGTATATCAGGCAGGGAAATGGAAAGCTTCCAGAAGATGCCCGGGGCCAGGACCATCCTGGCTGGCCTGCAGGCACCAAGTTGGCCTGCGTGCTGTCGCTGGTATGGCTCCACGGCCCTTCCTCTAGGCTTTCAAGCCCTTGTACATATTCAGGTGTTTTACCTGGGAAGGGTGGGAACAGTTCAGCAGCAGCTGGCCTGGGGCTCAGCTCACGTTTACTCACAGAGGCCTCGGCACGGTCCCACAGCTTTGCAATGAGGACGCTCCTTGTGTGGGTGGGCCGGGCTGCTGGCTCTGTGGGAGATGATTCCCCACCTTTGACCAATTTCAGAATTGTTTACCGCTGGAGCAAGTGCCCTGATAGGGTTTACCTCTGTATAACTGCTGCGTTCAGGTTTTTTTTTTTTTCTTTTTTGGTTCAAGTTACAATTTATTCATCTTTTATGTATTTATTGATATAAGCATGGAAATAATTCATTCATAGAAATACATCTGTGTGAAGGGAAGTACTTTTTTCTGTTTTATTTTTAAATTTCATTTCTAAAAATTTTGCAGTTTAATTATATTTATTTTTCTATACAGCAGGTTATTATTAGTTATCTATTTTATTCATATACATATATACAGGTCAATACCTATCTCCAAACTCATCTGACCACGAACACACCATGGCTTCCTCCACTTGGTGTCCATTCGTTTGTTCTCTACCTCTGTTTCTCTATTTCTGCCCTGCAAACCTGTTCATCTGTACCATATATCTAGGATCCACATACATGCATTAATACAGAATATTTGTTTGGCTCTTTCTGACTTACTTCATTCTGTATGATAGTCTCTAGATCCACCGACTTCTCTACAAATAACCCAGTTTCATTCCTTTTCATGGCTGAGTCATATTCCATTTTATATATGTACCACATCTTTATCCATTCGTCTGTCTTTGGGCATTTAGGTCGCTTCCATTACCTGGCTATTGTAAATAGTGCTGCAATGAACATTGTGGTGAATGTGTGTTTTTGATTTATGGTTTTCTCTGGTTATATGCCCAGAAAAGGGATTGCTGGATCCTATGGTAATTCTATTTCTAGTTTCTTTAAGGAAACTCCATACTGTTCTCCATAGTGACTGTATCAATTTACCTTCTCACCAATAGTGGAAGAGGGTTCCTTTTGTCCACACCCTCCCCAGAATTTGTTGTTTGTAGATTTTCTGATGATGCCGATTCTAACAGGTGTGAGGTGATACCTCATTGTCGTTTTGATTTGCATTTCTCTAATAATTAGTGGTGTTGGGCAGCTTTTCATGTGCGTCTTGGCCGTCTCTGTGACTTCTTTGAAGAAACGTCTATTTACATCTTCTGCCCATTTTTGTATTGGGTTGTTTTTTTTATTAATATTAAGCTGCGTGAGCTGTTTATATATATTGGAGATTAAACCTTTGTCCATTGATTCTTTTGCGAACGTTTTTGCCCATTCTGAGGGTTGCCTTTTTCCATTCCCGTTTTTTTTTTAACCAAAAAAGAAAGAAAGCAAAAGAAGCAGAACACTAATGTGCGTGAAATATGCCTCTTGAAACTGTCGTTTTGAAATATGGACGTCTTTTGAACTTTTTGGTCGATATATGACCCCAGGATTTGTTTTCAGGGCAGGTGTCATTTACAGGCCTGCAATGATTTGGAATATCCACTGACCAGTAGCGCTGGGATTAAAGGTGCTGTTGTGTGAAACGGCCACAAGGTGGCAGCAGTTCTCCCTTAGCAAATCTGGTTACTAGGGCAACAGAGCCTCAATGGAAGCCCTGTTCTAGATTGGAATTTAGAATGGAATGTGCCAGGAGAAAGCCCCTCAAGTTTGTCTCACTACTTCTTGTTCGTGTTTTTAATTTAATTTTAAATTTTTTATTACAGCAAGTTTGATTACAACGTTTGGCTTGTTGTAGGTGTGCAAGTTGTGGTTCTTTTACACATATACATATGTCTGTTCTTCCTGGGACCCTTTTCCCATGTACGTTATGACAGAATGTTGAGTAGTCTTCTCTTGGCATTCCGTAGGTCTTTGGTGATTATATATTTCACCTGTGTTTTTATATGTCTCTTAACACCAATATCGTAATGAATCCAATCCTCACACCTTTCCATTGGTGAACCATAAGTTTGTTTAATGAATCTGTGATTGCCCTTCTCCGTGGAAATATCTGCCCTGGTATCCGTTTTTAGGTAACACCTATAAGTGATATCCTACGATATGTGTCTTTCACTTTCTGACTTACTACAAGTCACGTGATTACATGTAGACTCATCTACGGGGCTGCAAATGGCATTGTGTCCTTTTTTTCCTTGGCTAATATTCTGTCTTTGCGAGGTCCATTTTCTGCAATGTGATTTCCTGAGGGCTGAGGATTAGCTGACCTGGGCAGCCTGACCCTGCCGGCAAGCCCTCCCCAGGTGTGCCTGGGTTGAGGTCGATAGAAACAGCACTCCAGGCAGCAATAGCCCCTGCAGCTGTGCCTGACTCCATATTCTCTGCCCCGTCAGCAGTCTCGGGGCTGTGCTGGTGGGAGGGTGTGAGGGTCCACGGCTTTGTTGGTGGCCCGGTGTGAGTGGGGCTCTGCTGGACTTTCTGCAGGAGTTGCCAGGCTGCCACTTGTAAACAAGAGGATGTGTCACCCATAACTTCCACTGGAATTTCTCTCCGGGCTGAGGTGAGGAAGGAAAAAAGGAATGGGGGCCGGGACAGGAGGGGTATATCAGGCAGGGAAATGGAAAGCTTCCAGAAGAGTGCCCGGGGCCAGGACCATCCTGGCTGGCCTGCAGGCACCAAGTTGGCCTGCGTGCTGTCGCTGGTATGGCTCCACGGCCCTTCCTCTAGGCTTTCAAGCCCTTGTACATATTCAGGTGTTTTACCTGGGAAGGGTGGGAACAGTTCAGCAGCAGCTGGCCTGGGGCTCAGCTCACGTTTACTCACAGAGGCCTCGGCACGGTCCCCCAGCTTTGCAATGAGGACGCTCCTTGCGTGGGGAGGCAGGGCTGCTGGCTGTATGGGAGATGATTCCCCACCTCTGACCAATTTCAGAATTGTTTACCGCTGGAGCAAGTGCCCTGATAGGGTTTTCCTCTGTATAACTTCTGGGTTCAGGTTTTTTTTTTTCTTTTTTGGTTCAAGTTAGAATTTAATCATCTTTTATGTATTTATTGATATAAGCATGGAAATAATTCATTCATAGAAATACATCTGTGTGAAAGGAAGAACTTTTTTCTGTTTTATTTTTAAATTTCATTTCTAAAAATTTGAAGTTTAATTATATTTATTTTTCTATACAGCAGGTTATTATTAGTTATCTATTTTATTCATATACATATATACAGGTCAATACCTATCTCCCAACTCATCTGACCCCCAACACCCCATGGCTTCCCCCACTTGGTGTCCATACGTTTGTTCTCTACCTCTGTTTCTCTATTTCTGCCCTGCAAACCTGTTCATCTGTACCATATATCTAGGTTCCACATACATGCATTAATACAGAATATTTGTTTTGTTCTTTCCGACTTACTTCATTCTGTATGACAGTCTCAAGTTCCACCGACTTCTCTACAAACAACCCAGTTTCATTCCTTTTCACGGCTGAGTCATATCCCATTTTATATATGTACCACATCTTTATCCATTCGTCTGTCTGTGGGCATTTAGGTTGCTTCCATTACCTGGCTATTGTAAATAGTGCTGCAATGAACATTGTGGTGAATGTGTGTTTTTGATTTATGGTTGTCTCTGGGTATATGCCTAGAAGTGGGATTGCTGGATCCTATGGTAATTCTATTTCTAGTTTCTTTAAGGAAACTCCATACTGTTCTCCATAGTGACTGTAACAATTTACCTTCCCACCAATAGTGGAAGTGTGTTCCTTTTGTCCACACCCTCCCCAGAATTTGTTGTTTGTAGATTTTCTGATGATGCCGATTCTAACAGGTGTCAGGTGATACCTCATTGTCGTTTTGATTTGCATTTCTCTAATACTTAGTGGTGTTGAGCAGCTTTTCATGTGCGTCTTGGCCGTCTCTGTGACTTCTTTGAAGAAACGTCTATTTAGATCTTCTGCCCATATTTGTATTAGGGTTGTTTGTTTTATTAATATTAAGCTGCATGAGCTGTTTATATATATTGGAGATTAAACCTTTGTCCATTGATTCGTTTGCGAACGTTTTCGCCCATTCTGAGGGTTGCCTTTTTCCATTCCCGTTGTTTTTAACCAAAAAAGAAAGAATGCAAAAGAAGCAGAACACTAATGTGCGTGAAATATTCCTCTTGAAACTGTCGTTTTGAAATATGGACGTCTTTTGAACTTTTTGGTCGATATATGACCCCAGGATTTGTTTTCAGGGCAGGTGTCATTTACAGGCCTGCAATGATTTGGAATATCCACTGACCATTAGCACTGGGATTAAAGCTGCTGTTGTGTGAAACGGCCACAAGGTGGCAGCAGTTCTCGCTTAGCAAATCTGCTTACTAGGGCAACAGAGCCTCAATGGAAGCCTTGTTCTAGATTGGAATTTAGAATGGAATGTGCCAGGAGAAAGCCTCTCAAGTTTGGCTCACTACTTCTTGTTCGTGTTTTTAATTTAATTTTTTATTACCGCAAGTTTGATTACATCGTTTGGCTTGTTGTAGGTGTGCAAGATGTGGTTCTTTTACACATATACATATGTCTGTTCTTCCTGGGACCCTTTTCCCATGTACGTTATGACAGAATGTTGAGTAGTCTTCTCTTGGCATTCCGTAGATCTTTGGTGATTATATATTTACCTGTGTTTGTATATGTCTCTTAACCCCAATATCGTAATGAATCCAATCCTCACACCTTTCCATTGGTGAACCATTAGTTTGTTTAATGAATCTGTTATTGCCCTTCTCCGTGGAAATATCTGCCCTGGTATCCGTTTTTAGGTAACACCTATAAGTGATATCCTACGATATGTGTCTTTCACTTTCTGACTTACTACAAGTCACGTGATTACCTGTAGACTCATCTACGGGGCTTCAAATGGCATTGTGTCCTTTTTTAACTTGGCTAATATTCTGTCTTAGCGAGGTCCATTTTCTGCAATGTGATTCCCTGAGGGCTGAGGATTAGCTGACCTGGGCAGCCTGACCCTGCCGGCAAGCCCTCCCCAGGTGTGCCTGGGTTGAGGTAGATAGAAACAGCACTCCAGGCAGCAATAGCCCCTGCAGCTGTGCCTGACTCCATATTCTCTGCCCCGTCAGCAGTCTCGGGGCTGTGCTGGTGGGAGGGTGTGAGGGTCCACGGCTTTGTTGGTGGCCCGGTGTGAGTGGGGCTCTGCTGGACTTTCTGCAGGACTTGCCAGGCTGCCACTTGTAAAGAAGAGGAAGTGTCACCCATAACTTCCGCTGGAATTTCTCTCCGGGCTGAGGTGAGGAAGGAAAAAAAGGAGTGGGGGCCGGGACAGGAGGGGTATCTCAGGCAGGGAAATGGAAAGCTTCCAGAAGAGCTCCCGGGGCCAGGACCATCCTGGCTGGCCTGCAGGCACCAAGTTGGCCTGCGTGCTGTCGCTGGTGTGGATCCACGACCCTTCCTCTAGGCTTTCAAGCCCTTGTACATATTCAGGTGTTTTACCTGGGAAGGGTGGGAACAGTTCAGCAACAGCTGGCCTGGGGCTTTGCTCACGTTTACTCACAGAGGCCTCGGCACGGTCCCCCAGCTTTGCAATGAGGACGCTCCTTGCGTGGGGGGGCCGGGCTGCTGGCTGTTTGGGAGATGATTCCCCACCTCTGACCAATTTCAGAATTGTTTACCGCTGGAGCAAGTGCCCTGATAGTGTTTTCCTCTGTATAACTGCTGGGTTCAGGTTTTTTTTTTTCTTTTTTCGTTCAAGTTAGAATTTATTCATCTTTTATGTATTTATTGATATAAGCATGGAAATAATTCATTCATATAAATACATCTGTGTGAAGGGAAGAACTTTTTTCTGTTTTATTTTTAAATTTTATTTCTAAAAATTTTGAAGTTTAATTATATATATTTTTCTATACAGCAGGTTATTATTGATTATTTATTTTATTCATATACATATATACAGGTCAATACCTATCTCCCAACTCATCTGACCACAACACCCCATGGCTTCCCCGACTTGGTGTCCATACGTTTGTTCTCTACCTCTGTTTCTCTATTTCTGCCCTGCAAACCTGTTCATCTGTACCATATATCTAGGTTCCACATACATGCATTAATACAGAATATTTGTTTGGCTCTTTCTGACTTACTTCATTCTGTATGACAGTCTCTAGATCCACCGACTTCTCTACAAACAACCCAGTTTCATTCCTTTTCATGGCTGAGTCATATCCCATTTTATATATGTACCACATCTTTATCCATTCGTCTGTCTGTGGGCATTTAGGTTGCTTCCATTACCTGGCTATTGTAAATGGTGCTGCAATGAACATTGTGGTGAATGTGTGTTTTGATTTATGGTTGTCTCTGGGTATATGCCCAGAAGTGGGATTGCTGGATCCTATGGTAATTCTATTTCTAGTTTCTTTAAGGAAACTCCATACTCTTCTCCATAGTGACTGTAACAATTTACCTTCCCAACAATAGTGGAAGAGGGTTCCTTTTGTCCACACCCTCCCCAGAATTTGTTGTTTGTAGATTTTCTGATGATGCCGATTCTAACAGGTGTGAGGTGATACCTCATTGTCGTTTTGATTTGCATTTCTCTAATAATTAGTGGTGTTGAGCAGCTTTTCATGTGTGTCTTGGCCGTCTCTGTGACTTCTTTGAAGAAACGTCTATTTAGATCTTCTGCCCATATTTGTATTAGGGTTGTTTGTTTTATTAATATTAAGCTGCGTGAGCTGTTTATGTATATTGGAGATTAAACCTTTGTCCATTGATTCGTTTGCGAACGTTTTCGCCCATTCTGAGGGTTGCCTTTTTCCATTCCCGTTGTTTTTAACCAAAAAAGAAAGAAAGCAAAAGAAGCAGAACACTAATGTGCATGAAATATTCCTCTTGAAACTGTCGTTTTGAAATATGGACGTCTTTTGAACTTTTTGGTCGATATATGACCCCAGGATTTGTTTTCAGGGCAGGTGTCATTTACAGGCCTGCAATGATTTGGAATATCCACTGACCATTAGCGCTGGGATTAAAGCTGCTGTTGTGTGAAGCGGCCACAAGGTGGCAGCAGTTCTCCCTTAGCAAATCTGCTTACTAGGGCAACAGAGCCTCAATGGAAGCCGTGTTCTAGATTGGAATTTAGAATGGAATGTGCCAGGAGAAAGCTCCTCAAGTTTGTCTCACTACTTCTTGTTCGTGTTTTTAATTTAATTTTTAATTTTTTATTACAGCAAGTTTGATTACATCGTTTGGCTTGTTGTAGGTGTGCAAGATGTGGTTCTTTTACACATATACATATGTCTGTTCTTCCTGGGACCCTTTTCCCATGTACGTTATGACAGAATGTTGAGTAGTCTTCTCTTGGCATTCCGTAGGTCTTTGGTGATTATATATTTCACCTGTGTTTGTATATGTCTCTTAACACCAATATCGTAATGAATCCAATCCTCACACCTTTCCATTGGTGAACCATAAGTTTGTTTAATGAATCTGTGATTGCCCTTTTCCGTGGAAATATCTGCCCTGGTATCCGTTTTTAGGTAACACCTATAAGTGATATCCTACGATATGTGTCTTTCACTTTCTGACTTACTACAAGTCACGTGATTACCTGTAGACTCATCTACGGGGCTGCAAATGGCATTGTGCCCTTTTTTTCCTTGGCTAATATTCTGTCTTAGCGAGGTCCATTTTCTGCAATGTGATTCCCTGAGGGCTGAGGATTAGCTGACCTGGGCAGCCTGACCCTGCTGGCAAGCCCTCCCCAGGTGTGCCTGGGTTGAGGTCAATAGAAACAGCACTCCAGGCAGCAATAGCCCCTGCAGCTGTGCCTGACTCCATATTCTCTGCCCCGTCAGCAGTCTCGGGGCTGTGCTGGTGGGAGGGTGTGAGGGTCCACGGCTTTGTTGGTGGCCCGGTGTGAGTGGGGCTCTGCTGGACTTTCTTCAGGAGTTGCCAGGCTGCCACTTGTAAAGAAGAGGATGTGTCACCCATAACTTCCGCTGGAATTTCTCTCCGGGCTTAGGTGAGGAAGGAAAAAAAGGAGTGGGTGCCGGGACAGGAGGGGTATCTCAGGCAGGGAAATGGAAAGCTTCCAGTAGAGCGCCCGGGGCCAGGACCATCCTGGCTGGCCTTCAGGCACCAAGTTGGCCTGCGTGCTGTCGCTGGTGTGGATCCACGACCCTTCCTCTAGGCTTTCAAGCCCTTGTACATATTCAGGTGTTTTACCTGGGAAGGGTGGGAACAGTTCAGCAACAGCTGGCCTGGGGCTCTGCTCACGTTTACTCACAGAGGCCTCGGCACGGTCCCCCAGCTTTGCAATGAGGACGCTCCTTGCGTGGAGGGGCCGGGCTGCTGGCTGTATGGGAGATGATTCCCCACCTCTGACCAATTTCAGAATTGTTTACCGCTGGAGCAAGTGCCCTCATAGGGTTTTCCTCTGTATAACTGCTGGGTTCAGGTTTTTTTTTTCTTTTTGGGTTCAAGTTAGAATTTATTCATCTTTTATGTATTTATTGATATAAGCATGGAAATAATTCATTCATATAAATACATCTGTGTGAAGGGAAGAACTTTTTTCTGTTTTATTTTTAAATTTTATTTCTAAAAATTTTGAAGTTTAATTATATTTATTTTTCTATACAGCAGGTTATTATTGATTATTTATTTTATTCATATACATATATACAGGTCAATACCTATCTCCCAACTCATCTGACCACAACACCCCATGGCTTCCCCGACTTGGTGTCCATACGTTTGTTCTCTACCTCTGTTTCTCTATTTCTGCCCTGCAAACCTGTTCATCTGTACCATATATCTAGGTTCCACATACATGCATTAATACAGAATATTTGTTTGGCTCTTTCTGACTTACTTCATTCTGTATGACAGTCTCTAGATCCACCGACTTCTCTACAAACAACCCAGTTTCATTCCTTTTCATGGCTGAGTCATATCCCATTTTATATATGTACCACATCTTTATCCATTCGTCTGTCTGTGGGCATTTAGGTTGCTTCCATTACCTGGCTATTGTAAATAGTGCTGCAATGAACATTGTGGTGAATATGTGTTTTTGATTTATGGTTGTCTCTGGGTATATGCCCAGAAGTGGGATTGCTGGATCCTATGGTAATTCTATTTCTAGTTTCTTTAAGGAAACTCCATACTCTTCTCCATAGTGACTGTAACAATTTACCTTCCCACCAATAGTGGAAGAGGGTTCCTTTTGTCCACACCCTCCCCAGAATTTGTTGTTTGTAGATTTTCTGATGATGCCGATTCTAACAGGTGTGAGGTGATACCTCATTGTCGTTTTGATTTGCATTTCTCTAATAATTAGTGGTGTTGAGCAGCTTTTCATGTGCGTCTTGGCCGTCTCTGTGACTTCTTTGAAGAAACGTCTATTTAGATCTTCTGCCCATATTTGTATTAGGGTTGTTTGTTTTATTAATATTAAGCTGCGTGAGCTGTTTATATATATTAGAGATTAAACCTTTGTCCATTGATTCATTTGTGAACGTTTTCGCCCATTCTGAGGGTTGCCTTTTTCCATTCCCGTTGTTTTTAACCAAAAAAGAAAGAAAGCAAAAGAAGCAGAACACTAATGTGCGTGAAATATTCCTCTTGAAACTGTCGTTTTGAAATATGGACGTCTTTTGAACTTTTTGGTCGATATATGACCCCAGGATTTGTTTTCAGGGCAGGTGTCATTTACAGGCCTGCAATGATTTGGAATATCCACTGACCATTAGCGCTGGGATTAAAGCTGCTGTTGTGTGAAGCGGCCACAAGGTGGCAGCAGTTCTCCCTTAGCAAATCTGCTTACTAGGGCAACAGAACCTCAATGGAAGCCATGTTCTAGATTGGAATTTAGAATGGAATGTGCCAGGAGAAAGCCCCTCAAGTTTGTCTCACTACTTCTTGTTCGTGTTTTTAATTTAATTTTTAATTTTTTATTACAGCAAGTTTGATTACATCGTTTGGCTTGTTGTAGGTGTGCAAGATGTGGTTCTTTTACACATATACATATGTCTGTTCTTCCTGGGACCCTTTTCCCATGTACGTTATGACAGAATGTTGAGTAGTCTTCTCTTGGCATTCCGTAGGTCTTTGGTGATTATATATTTCACCTGTGTTTGTATATGTCTCTTAACACCAATATCGTAATGAATCCAATCCTCACACCTTTCCATTGGTGAACCATAAGTTTGTTTAATGAATCTGTGATTGCCCTTCTCCGTGGAAATATCTGCCCTGGTATCCGTTTTTAGGTAACACCTATAAGTGATATCCTACGATATGTGTCTTTCACTTTCTGACTTACTACAAGTCACGTGATTACCTGTAGACTCATCTACGGGGCTGCAAATGGCATTGTGTCCTTTTTTTCCTTGGCTAATATTCTGTCTTAGCGAGGTCCATTTTCTGCAATGTGATTCCCTGAGGGCTGAGGATTAGCTGACCTGGGCAGCCTGACCCTGCCGGCAAGCCCTCCCCAGGTGTGCCTGGGTTGAGGTCAATAGAAACAGCACTCCAGGCAGCAATAGCCCCTGCAGCTGTGCCTGACTCCATATTCTCTGCCCCGTCAGCAGTCTCGGGGCTGTGCTGGTGGGAGGGTGTGAGGGTCCACGGCTTTGTTGGTGGCCCGGTGTGAGTGGGGCTCTGCTGGACTTTCTGCAGGAGTTGCCAGGCTGCCACTTGTAAAGAAGAGGATGTGTCACCCATAACTTCCGCTGGAATTTCTCTCCGGGCTGAGGTGAGGAAGGAAAAAAAGGAGTGGCGGCCGGGACAGGAGGGGTATCTCAGGCAGGGAAATGGAAAGCTTCCAGAAGAGCGCCCGGGGCCAGGACCATCCTGGCTGGCCTTCAGGCACCAAGTTGGCCTGCGTGCTGTCGCTGGTGTGGATCCACGACCATTCCTCTAGGCTTTCAAGCCCTTGTACATATTCAGGTGTTTTACCTGGGAAGGGTGGGAACAGTTCAGCAACAGCTGGCCTGGGGCTCTGCTCACGTTTACTCACAGAGGCCTCGGCACGGTCCCCCAGCTTTGCAATGAGGATGCTCCTTGAGTGGGGGGGCCGGGCTGCTGGCTGTATGGGAGATGATTCCCCACCTCTGACCAATTTCAGAATTGTTTACCGCTGGAGCAAGTGCCCTCATAGGGTTTTCCTCTGTATATCTGCTGGGTTCAGGTTTTTTTTTTCTTTTTGGGTTGAAGTTAGAATTTATTCATCTTTTATATATTTATTGATATAAGCATGGAAATAATTCATTCATAGAAATACATCTGTGTGAAGGGAAGAACTTTTTTCTGTTTTATTTTTAAATTTTATTTCTAAAAATTTTGAAGTTTAATTATATTTATTTTTCTATACAGCAGGTTATTATTGATTATTTATTTTATTCATATACATATATACAGGTCAATACCTATCTCCCAACTCATCTGACCACAACACCCCATGGCTTCCCCGACTTGGTGTCCATACGTTTGTTCTCTACCTCTGTTTCTCTATTTCTGCCCTGCAAACCTGTTCATCTGTACCATATATCTAGGTTCCACATACATGCATTAATACAGAATATTTGTTTTGCTCTTTCTGACTTACTTCATTCTGTATGACAGTCTCTAGATCCACCGACTTCTCTACAAACAAACCAGTTTCATTCCTTTTCATGGCTGAGTCATATCCCATTTTATATATGTACCACATCTTTATCCATTCGTCTGTATGTGGGCATTTAGGTTGCTTCCATTACCTGGCTATTGTAAATAGTGCTGCAATGAACATTGTGGTGAATGTGTGTTTTTGATTTATGGTTGTCTCTGGGTATATGCCCAGAAGTGGGATTGCTGGATCCTATGTTAATTCTATTACTAGATTCTTTAAGGAAACTCCATACTGTTCTCCATAGTGACTCTAACAATTTACCTTCCACCAATTGTGGAAGAGGGTTCCTTTTGTCCACACCCTCCCCAGAATTTGTGGTTTGTAGATTTTCTGATGATGCCGATTCTAACAGGTGTGAGGTGATACCTCATTGTCGTTTTGATTTGCATTTCTCTAATAATTAGTGGTGTTGAGCAGCTTTTCATGTGCGTCTTGGCCGTCTCTGTGACTTCTTTGAAGAAACGTCTATTTAGATCTTCTGCCCATATTTGTATTGGTTTGTTTGTTTTATTAATATTAAGCTGCGTGAGCTGTTTATATATATTGGAGATTAAACCTTTGTCCATTGATTCGTTTGCGAAAGTTTTCGCCCATTCTGAGGGTTGCCTTTTTCCATTCCCGTTTTTTTTAACCAAAAAAGAAAGAAAGCAAAAGAAGCAGAACACTAATGTGCGTGAAATATGCCTCTTGAAACTGTCGTTTGGAAATATGGACGTCTTTTGAACTTTTTGGTCGATATATGACCCCAGGATTTGTTTTCAGGGCAGGTGTCATTTACAGGCCTGCAATGATTTGGAATATCCACTGACCATTAGCGCTGGGATTAAAGCTGCTCTTGTGTGAAGCGGCCACAAGGTGGCAGCAGTTCTCCCTTAGCAAATCTGCTTACTAGGGCAACAGAGCCTCAATGGAAGCCGTGTTCTAGATTGGAATTTAGAATGGAATGTGCCAGGAGAAAGCCCCTCAAGTTTGTCTCTCTACTTCTTGTTCGTGTTTTTAAGTTAATTTTTAATTTTTTATTACAGCAAGTTTGATTACATCGTTTGGCTTGTTGTAGGTGTGCAAGATGTGGTTCTTTTACACATATACATATGTCTGTTCTTCCTGGGACCCTTTTCCCATGTACGTTGTGACAGAATGTTGAGTAGTCTTCTCTTGGCATTCCGTAGGTCTTTGGTGATTATATATTTCACCTGTGTTTGTATATGTCTCTTAACACCAATATCGTAATGAATCCAATCCTCACACCTTTCCCTTGGTGAACCATAAGTTTGTTTAATGAATCTGTGATTGCCCTTCTCCGTGGAAATATCTGCCCTGGTATCCGTTTTTAGGTAACACCTATAAGTGATATCCTACGATATGTGTCTTTCACTTTCTGACTTACTACAAGTCCCGTGCTTACCTGTAGACTCATCTACGGGGCTGCAAATGGCATTGTGTCCTTTTTTTCCTTGGCTAATATTCTGTCTTAGCGAGGTCCATTTTCTGCAATGTGATTCCCTGAGGGCTGAGGATTAGCTGACCTGGGCAGCCTGACCCTGCCGGCAAGCCCTCCCCAGGTGTGCCTGGGTTGAGGTCAATAGAAACAGCACTCCCGGCAGCAATAGCCCCTGCAGCTGTGCCTGACTCCATATTCTCTGCCCCGTCAGCAGTCTCGGGGCTGTGCTGGTGGGAGGGTGTGAGGGTCCACGGCTTTGTTGGTGGCCCGGTGTGAGTGGGGCTCTGCTGGACTTTCTGCAGGAGTTGCCAGGCTGCCACTTGTAAAGAAGAGGATGTGTCACCCATAACTTCCACTGGAATTTCTCTCCGGGCTTAGGTGAGGAAGGAAAAAAAGGAGTGGAGGCCGGGACAGGAGGGGTATCTCAGGCAGGGAAATGGAAAGCTTCCAGAAGAGCGCCCGGGGCCAGGACCATCCTGGCTGGCCTTCAGGCACCAAGTTGGCCTGCGTGCTGTCGCTGGTGTGGATCCACGACCCTTCCTCTAGGCTTTCAAGCCCTTGCACATATTCAGGTGTTTTACCTGGGAAGGGTGGGAACAGTTCAGCAACAGCTGGCCTGGGGCTCTGCTCACGTTTACTCCCAGAGGCCTCGGCACGGTCCCCCAGCTTTGCAATGAGGATGCTCCTTGAGTGGGGGGGCCGGGCTGCTGGCTGTATGGGAGATGATTCCCCACCTCTGACCAATTTCAGAATTGTTTACCGCTGGAGCAAGTGCCCTCATAGGGTTTTCCTCTGTATAACTGCTGGGTTCAGGTTTTTTTTTTTCTTTTTGGGTTCAAGTTAGAATTTATTCATCTTTTATGTATTTATTGATATAAGCATGGAAATAATTCATTCATATAAATACATCTGTGTGAAGGGAAGAACTTTTTTCTGTTTAATTTTTAAATTTTATTTCTAAAAATTTTGAAGTTTAATTTTATTTATTTTTCTATACAGCAGGTTATTATTGATTATTTATTTTATTCATATACATATATACAGGTCAATACCTATCTCCCAACTCATCTGACCACAACACCCCATGGCTTCCCCGACTTGGTGTCCATACGTTTGTTCTCTACCTCTGTTTCTCTATTTCTGCCCTGCAAACCTGTTCATCTGTACCATATATCTAGGTTCCATATACATGCATTAATACAGAATATTTGTTTTGCTCTTTCTGACTTACTTCATTCTGTATGACAGTCTCTAGATCCACCGACTTCTCTACAAACAACCCAGTTTCATTCCTTTTCATGGCTGAGTCATATCCCATTTTATATATGTACCACATCTTTATCCATTCGTCTGTCTGTGGGCATTTAGGTTCTTCCATTACCTGGCTATTGTAAATAGTGCTGCAATGAACATTGTGGTGAATGTGTGTTTTTGATTTATGGTTGTCTCTGGGTATATGCCCAGAAGTGGGATTGCTGGATCGTATGGTAATTCTATTTCTAGTTTCTTTAAGGAAACTCCATACTCTTCTCCATAGTGACTGTAACAATTTACCTTCCCACCAATAGTGGAAGAGGGTTCCTTTTGTCCACACCCTCCCCAGAATTTGTTGTTTGTAGATTTTCTGATGATGCCGATTCTAACAGGTGTGAGGTGATACCTTATTGTCGTTTTGATTTGCATTTCTCTAATAATTAGTGGTGTTGAGCAGCTTTTCATGTGCGTCTTGGCCGTCTCTGTGACTTCTTTGAAGAAACGTCTATTTAGATCTTCTGCCCATATTTGTATTAGGGTTGTTTGTTTTATTAATATTAAGCTGCGTGAGCTGTTTATATATATTGGAGATTAAACCTTTGTCCATTGATTCATTTGTGAACTTTTTGCCCATTCTGAGGGTTGCCTTTTTCCATTCCCGTTGTTTTTAACCAAAAAAGAAAGAAAGCAAAAGAAGCAGAACACTAATGTTCGTGAAATATTCCTCTTGAAACTGTCGTTTTGAAATATGGACGTCTTTTGAACTTTTTGGTCGATATATGACCCCAGGATTTGTTTTCAGGGCAGGTGTCATTTACAGGCCTGCAATGATTTGGAATATCCACTGACCATTAGCGCTGGGATTAAAGCTGCTGTTGTGTGAAGCGGCCACAAGGTGGCAGCAGTTCTCCCTTAGCAAATCTGCTTACTAGGGCAACAGAACCTCAATGGAAGCCGTGTTCTAGATTGGAATTTAGAATGGAATGTGCCAGGAGAAAGCCCCTCAAGTTTGTCTCAGTACTTCTTGTTCGTGTTTTTAATTTAATTTTTTATTTTTTATTACAGCAAGTTTGATTACATCGTTTGGCTTGTTGTAGGTGTGCAAGATGTGGTTCTTTTACACATATACATATGTCTGTTCTTCCTGGGACCCTTTTCCCATGTACGTTATGACAGAATGTTGAGTAGTCTTCTCTTGGCATTCCGTAGGTCTTTGGTGATTATATATTTCACCTGTTTTTGTATATGTCTCTTAACACCAATATCGTAATGAATCCAATCCTCACACATTTCCATTGGTGAACCATAAGTTTGTTTAATGAATCTGTGATTGCCCTTCTCCGTGGAAATATCTGCCCTGGTATCCGTTTTTAGGTAACACCTATAAGTGATATCCTACGATATGTGTCTTTCACTTTCTGACTTACTACAAGTCACGTGATTACCTGTAGACTCATCTACGGGGCTGCAAATGGCATTGTGTCCTTTTTTTCCTTGGCTAATATTCTGTTTTAGCGAGGTCCATTTTCTGCAATGTGATTCCCTGAGGGCTGAGGATTAGCTGACCTGGGCAGCCTGACCCTGCCGGCAAGCCCTCCCCAGGTGTGCCTGGGTTGAGGTCAATAGAAACAGCACTCCAGGCAGCAATAGCCCCTGCAGCTGTGCCTGACTCCATATTCTCTGCCCCGTCAGCAGTCTCGGGGCTGTGCTGGTGGGAGGGTGTGAGGGTCCATGGCTTTGTTGGTGGCCCGGTGTGAGTGGGGCTCTGCTGGACTTTCTGCAGGAGTTGCCAGGCTGCCACTTGTAAAGAAGAGGATGTGTCACCCATAAATTCCCTGGAATTTCTCTCCGGGCTTAGGTGAGGAAGGAAAAAATGGAGTGGGGGCCGGGACAGGAGGGGTATCTCAGGCAGGGAAATGGAAAGCTTCCAGAAGAGCGCCCAGGGCCAGGACCATCCTGGCTGGCCTTCAGGCACCAAGTTGGCCTGCGTGCTGTCGCTGGTGTGGATCCACGACCCTTCCTCTAGGCTTTCAAGCCCTTGTACATATTCAGGTGTTTTACCTGGGAAGGGTGGGAACAGTTCAGCAGCAGCTGGCCTGGGGCTCAGCTCACGTTTACTCACAGAGGCCTCGGCACGGTCCCCCAGCTTTGCAATGAGGACGCTCCTTGCGTGGGGAGGCAGGGCTGCTGGCTGTATGGGAGATGATTCCCCACCTCTGACCAATTTCAGAATTGTTTACCGCTGGAGCAAGTGCCCTGATAGGGTTTTCCTCTGTATAACTTCTGGGTTCAGGTTTTTTTTTTCTTTTTTGGTTCAAGTTAGAATTTAATCATCTTTTATGTATTTATTGATATAAGCATGGAAATAATTCATTCATAGAAATACATCTGTGTGAAAGGAAGAACTTTTTTCTGTTTTATTTTTAAATTTCATTTCTAAAAATTTGAAGTTTAATTATATTTATTTTTCTATACAGCAGGTTATTATTAGTTATCTATTTTATTCATATACATATATACAGGTCAATACCTATCTCCCAACTCATCTGACCCCCAACACCCCATGGCTTCCCCCACTTGGTGTCCATACGTTTGTTCTCTACCTCTGTTTCTCTATTTCTGCCCTGCAAACCTGTTCATCTGTACCATATATCTAGGTTCCACATACATGCATTAATACAGAATATTTGTTTTGTTCTTTCCGACTTACTTCATTCTGTATGACAGTCTCAAGTTCCACCGACTTCTCTACAAACAACCCAGTTTCATTCCTTTTCACGGCTGAGTCATATCCCATTTTATATATGTACCACATCTTTATCCATTCGTCTGTCTGTGGGCATTTAGGTTGCTTCCATTACCTGGCTATTGTAAATAGTGCTGCAATGAACATTGTGGTGAATGTGTGTTTTTGATTTATGGTTGTCTCTGGGTATATGCCTAGAAGTGGGATTGCTGGATCCTATGGTAATTCTATTTCTAGTTTCTTTAAGGAAACTCCATACTGTTCTCCATAGTGACTGTAACAATTTACCTTCCCACCAATAGTGGAAGTGTGTTCCTTTTGTCCACACCCTCCCCAGAATTTGTTGTTTGTAGATTTTCTGATGATGCCGATTCTAACAGGTGTCAGGTGATACCTCATTGTCGTTTTGATTTGCATTTCTCTAATACTTAGTGGTGTTGAGCAGCTTTTCATGTGCGTCTTGGCCGTCTCTGTGACTTCTTTGAAGAAACGTCTATTTAGATCTTCTGCCCATATTTGTATTAGGGTTGTTTGTTTTATTAATATTAAGCTGCATGAGCTGTTTATATATATTGGAGATTAAACCTTTGTCCATTGATTCGTTTGCGAACGTTTTCGCCCATTCTGAGGGTTGCCTTTTTCCATTCCCGTTGTTTTTAACCAAAAAAGAAAGAATGCAAAAGAAGCAGAACACTAATGTGCGTGAAATATTCCTCTTGAAACTGTCGTTTTGAAATATGGACGTCTTTTGAACTTTTTGGTCGATATATGACCCCAGGATTTGTTTTCAGGGCAGGTGTCATTTACAGGCCTGCAATGATTTGGAATATCCACTGACCATTAGCACTGGGATTAAAGCTGCTGTTGTGTGAAACGGCCACAAGGTGGCAGCAGTTCTCGCTTAGCAAATCTGCTTACTAGGGCAACAGAGCCTCAATGGAAGCCTTGTTCTAGATTGGAATTTAGAATGGAATGTGCCAGGAGAAAGCCTCTCAAGTTTGGCTCACTACTTCTTGTTCGTGTTTTTAATTTAATTTTTTATTACCGCAAGTTTGATTACATCGTTTGGCTTGTTGTAGGTGTGCAAGATGTGGTTCTTTTACACATATACATATGTCTGTTCTTCCTGGGACCCTTTTCCCATGTACGTTATGACAGAATGTTGAGTAGTCTTCTCTTGGCATTCCGTAGATCTTTGGTGATTATATATTTACCTGTGTTTGTATATGTCTCTTAACCCCAATATCGTAATGAATCCAATCCTCACACCTTTCCATTGGTGAACCATAAGTTTGTTTAATGAATCTGTTATTGCCCTTCTCCGTGGAAATATCTGCCCTGGTATCCGTTTTTAGGTAACACCTATAAGTGATATCCTACGATATGTGTCTTTCACTTTCTGACTTACTACAAGTCACGTGATTACCTGTAGACTCATCTACGGGGCTGCAAATGGCATTGTGCCCTTTTTTTCCTTGGCTAATATTCTGTCTTAGCGAGGTCCATTTTCTGCAATGTGATTCCCTGAGGGCTGAGGATTAGCTGACCTGGGCAGCCTGACCCTGCCGGCAAGCCCTCCCCAGGTGTGCCTGGGTTGAGGTAGATAGAAACAGCACTCCAGGCAGCAATAGCCCCTGCAGCTGTGCCTGACTCCATATTCTCTGCCCCGTCAGCAGTCTCGGGGCTGTGCTGGTGGGAGGGTGTGAGGGTCCACGGCTTTGTTGGTGGCCCGGTGTGAGTGGGGCTCTGCTGGACTTTCTGCAGGACTTGCCAGGCTGCCACTTGTAAAGAAGAGGATGTGTCACCCATAACTTCCGCTGGAATTTCTCTCCGGGCTGAGGTGAGGAAGGAAAAAAAGGAGTGGGGGCCGGGACAGGAGGGGTATCTCAGGCAGGGAAATGGAAAGCTTCCAGAAGAGCTCCCGGGGCCAGGACCATCCTGGCTGGCCTGCAGGCACCAAGTTGGCCTGCGTGCTGTCGCTGGTGTGGATCCACGACCCTTCCTCTAGGCTTTCAAGCCCTTGTACATATTCAGGTGTTTTACCTGGGAAGGGTGGGAACAGTTCAGCAACAGCTGGCCTGGGGCTCTGCTCACGTTTACTCACAGAGGCCTCGGCACGGTCCCCCAGCTTTGCAATGAGGACGCTCCTTGCGTGGGGGGGCCGGGCTGCTGGCTGTTTGGGAGATGATTCCCCACCTCTGACAAATTTCAGAATTGTTTACCGCTGGAGCAAGTGCCCTGATAGTGTTTTCCTCTGTATAACTGCTGGGTTCAGGTTTTTTTTTTCTTTTTTCGTTCAAGTTAGAATTTATTCATCTTTTATGTATTTATTGATATAAGCATGGAAATAATTCATTCATATAAATACATCTGTGTGAAGGGAAGAACTTTTTTCTGTTTTATTTTTAAATTTTATTTCTAAAAATTTTGAAGTTTAATTATATATATTTTTCTATACAGCAGGTTATTATTGATTATTTATTTTATTCATATACATATATACAGGTCAATACCTATCTCCCAACTCATCTGACCACAACACCCCATGGCTTCCCCGACTTGGTGTCCATACGTTTGTTCTCTACCTCTGTTTCTCTATTTCTGCCCTGCAAACCTGTTCATCTGTACCATATATCTAGGTTCCACATACATGCATTAATACAGAATATTTGTTTTGCTCTTTCTGACTTACTTCATTCTGTATGACAGTCTCTAGATCCACCGACTTCTCTACAAATAACCCAGTTTCATTCCTTTTCATGGCTGAGTCATATCCCATTTTATGTATGTACCACATCTTTATCCATTCATCTGTCTGTGGGCATTTAGGTTGCTTCCATTACCTGGCTATTGTAAATAGTGCTGCAATGAACATTGTGGTGAATGTGTGTTTTTGATTTATGGTTGTCTCTGGGTATATGCCCAGAAGAGGGATTGCTGGATCCTATGGTAATTCTATTTCTAGTTTCTTTAAGGAAACTCCATACTCTTCTCCATAGTGACTGTATCAATTTACCTTCCCACCAATAGTGGAAGAGGGTTCCTTTTGTCCACAACCTCCCCAGAATTTGTTGTTTGTAGATTTTCTGATGCTGCCGATTCTAACAGGTGTGAGGTGATACCTCATTGTCATTTTGATTTGCATTTCTCTAATAATTAGTGGTGTTGAGCAGCTTTTCATATGCGTCTTGGTCGTCTCTGTGACTTCTTTGAAGAAACGTCTATTTAGATCTTCTGCCCATTTTTGTATTGGGTTGTTTGTTTTATTAATATTAAGCTGCGTGAGCTGTTTATATATATTGGAGATTAAACCCTTGTCCATTTTTTCGTTTGCGAACGTTTTCGCCCATTCTGAGGGTTGCCTTTTTCCATTCCAGTTTTTTTTTAACCAAAAAAGAAAGAAAGCAAAAGAAGCAGAACACTAATGTGCGTGAAATATGCCTCTTGAAACTGTCGTTTTGAAATATGGACGTCTTTTGAACTTTTTGGTCGATATATGACCCCAGGATTTGTTTTCAGGGCAGGTGTCATTTACAGGCCTGCAATGATTTGGAATATCCACTGACCATTAGCGCTGGGATTAAAGCTGCTGTTGTGTGAAACGGCCACAAGGTGGCAGCAGTTCTCCCTTAGCAAATCTGGTTACCAGGGCAACAGAGCCTCAATGGAAGCCTGTTCTAGATTGGAATTTAGAATGGAATGTGCCAGGAGAAAGCCCCTCAAGTTTGTCTCACTACTTCTTTTTCGTGTTTTTAATTTAATTTTTAATTTTTTATTACAGCAAGTTTGATTACAACGTTTGCTTGTTGTAGGTGTGCAAGATGTGGTTCTGTTACACATATACATATGTCTGTTCTTCCTGGGACCCTTTTCCCATGTACATTATGACAGAATGTTGAGTAGTCTTCTCTTGGCATTCCGTAGGTCTTTGGTGATTATATATTTCACCTGTGTTTGTATATGTCTCTTAACCCCAATATCGTAATGAATCCAATCCTCACACCTTTCCATTGGTGAACCATAAGTTTGTTTAATGAATCTGTGATTGCCCTTCTCCGTAGAAATATCTGCCCTGGTATCCGTTTTTAGGTAACACCTATAAGTGATATCCTACGATATGTGTCTTTCACTTTCTGACTTACTACAAGTCACGTGATTACCTGTAGACTCATCTACGGGGCTGCAAATGGCATTGTGCTCTTTTTTTCCTTGGCTAATATTCTGTCTTAGCGAGGTCCATTTTCTGCAATGTGATTCCCTGAGGGCTGAGGATTAGCTGACCTGGGCAGCCTGACCCTGCCGGCAAGCCCTCCCTAGGTGTGCCTGGGTTGAGTTCAATAGAAACAGCACTCCAGGCAGCAATAGCCCCTGCAGCTGTGCCTGACTCCATATTCTCTGCCCCGTCAGCAGTCTCGGGGCTGTGCTGGTGGGAGGGTGTGAGGGTCCATGGCTTTGTTGGTGGCCCGGTGTGAGTGGGGCTCTGCTGGAATTTCTGAAGGAGTTGCCAGGTTGCCACCTGTAAAGAAGAGGATGTGTCACCCATAACTTCCACTGGAATTACTCTCCGGGCTGAGGGGAGGGAGGAAAAAAAGGAGTGGGGGCCGGGACAGGAGTGGTATCTCAGGCAGGGAAATGGAAAGCTTCCAGAAGAGCGCCCGGGGCCAGGACCATCCTGGCTGGCCTGCAGGCACCAAGTTGGCCTGCGTGCTGTCGCTGGTGTGGCTCCACGGCCCTTCCTCTAGGCTTTCAAGCCCTTGTACATATTCAGGTGTTTTACCTGGGAAGGGTGGGAACAGTTCAGCAGCAGCTGGCCTGGGGCTCAGCTCACGTTTACTCACAGAGGCCTTGGCACTGTCCCCCAGCTTTGCAATCATGACGCTCCTTGCGTGGGGGGGCCGGGCTGCTGGCTGTATGGGAGATGATTCCCCACCTCTGACCAATCTCAGAATTGTTTACCGCTGGAACAAGTGCCCTGATAGGGTTTTCCTCTGTATAACTGCTGGGTACAGGATTTGTTTTTTCTTTTTTGGTTCAAGTTAGAAGTTATTCATCTTTTATGTATTTATTGATATAAGCATGGAAATAATTCATTCATAGAAATACATCTGTGTGAAGGGAAGAACTTTTTTTCTGTTTTATTTTTAAATTTCATTTCTAAAAATTTTGAAGTTTAATTATATTTATTTTTCTATACAGCAGGTTATTATTAGTTATCTATTTTATTCATATACATATATACAGGTCAATACCTATCTCCCAACTCATCTGACCACCAACACCCCATGGCTTCCCCCACTTGGTGTCCATACGTTTGTTCTCTACCTCTGTTTCTCTATTTCTGCCCTGCAAACCTGTTCATCTGTACCATATATCTAGGTTCCACATACATGCATTAATACAGAATATTTGTTTTGCTCTTTCTGACTTACTTCATTCTGTATGACAGTCTCTAGATCCACCGACTTCTCTACAAATAACCCAGTTTCATTCCTTTTCATGGCTGAGTCATATCCCATTTTATGTATGTACCACATCTTTATCCATTCATCTGTCTGTGGGCATTTAGGTTGCTTCCATTACCTGGCTATTGTAAATAGTGCTGCAATGAACATTGTGGTGAATGTGTGTTTTTGATTTATGGTTGTCTCTGGGTATATGCCCAGAAGAGGGATTGCTGGATCCTATGGTAATTCTATTTCTAGTTTCTTTAAGGAAACTCCATACTCTTCTCCATAGTGACTGTATCAATTTACCTTCCCACCAATAGTGGAAGAGGGTTCCTTTTGTCCACAACCTCCCCAGAATTTGTTGTTTGTAGATTTTCTGATGCTGCCGATTCTAACAGGTGTGAGGTGATACCTCATTGTCATTTTGATTTGCATTTCTCTAATAATTAGTGGTGTTGAGCAGCTTTTCATATGCGTCTTGGTCGTCTCTGTGACTTCTTTGAAGAAACGTCTATTTAGATCTTCTGCCCATTTTTGTATTGGGTTGTTTGTTTTATTAATATTAAGCTGCGTGAGCTGTTTATATATATTGGAGATTAAACCCTTGTCCATTTTTTCGTTTGCGAACGTTTTCGCCCATTCTGAGGGTTGCCTTTTTCCATTCCAGTTTTTTTTTAACCAAAAAAGAAAGAAAGCAAAAGAAGCAGAACACTAATGTGCGTGAAATATGCCTCTTGAAACTGTCGTTTTGAAATATGGACGTCTTTTGAACTTTTTGGTCGATATATGACCCCAGGATTTGTTTTCAGGGCAGGTGTCATTTACAGGCCTGCAATGATTTGGAATATCCACTGACCATTAGCGCTGGGATTAAAGCTGCTGTTGTGTGAAACGGCCACAAGGTGGCAGCAGTTCTCCCTTAGCAAATCTGGTTACCAGGGCAACAGAGCCTCAATGGAAGCCTGTTCTAGATTGGAATTTAGAATGGAATGTGCCAGGAGAAAGCCCCTCAAGTTTGTCTCACTACTTCTTTTTCGTGTTTTTAATTTAATTTTTTATTTTTTATTACAGCAAGTTTGATTACAACGTTTGCTTGTTGTAGGTGTGCAAGATGTGGTTCTGTTACACATATACATATGTCTGTTCTTCCTGGGACCCTTTTCCCATGTACATTATGACAGAATGTTGAGTAGTCTTCTCTTGGCATTCCGTAGGTCTTTGGTGATTATATATTTCACCTGTGTTTGTATATGTCTCTTAACCCCAATATCGTAATGAATCCAATCCTCACACCTTTCCATTGGTGAACCATAAGTTTGTTTAATGAATCTGTGATTGCCCTTCTCCGTAGAAATATCTGCCCTGGTATCCGTTTTTAGGTAACACCTATAAGTGATATCCTACGATATGTGTCTTTCACTTTCTGACTTACTACAAGTCACGTGATTACCTGTAGACTCATCTACGGGGCTGCAAATGGCATTGTGCTCTTTTTTTCCTTGGCTAATATTCTGTCTTAGCGAGGTCCATTTTCTGCAATGTGATTCCCTGAGGGCTGAGGATTAGCTGACCTGGGCAGCCTGACCCTGCCGGCAAGCCCTCCCTAGGTGTGCCTGGGTTGAGTTCAATAGAAACAGCACTCCAGGCAGCAATAGCCCCTGCAGCTGTGCCTGACTCCATATTCTCTGCCCCGTCAGCAGTCTCGGGGCTGTGCTGGTGGGAGGGTGTGAGGGTCCATGGCTTTGTTGGTGGCCCGGTGTGAGTGGGGCTCTGCTGGAATTTCTGAAGGAGTTGCCAGGTTGCCACCTGTAAAGAAGAGGATGTGTCACCCATAACTTCCACTGGAATTACTCTCCGGGCTGAGGGGAGGGAGGAAAAAAAGGAGTGGGGGCCGGGACAGGAGTGGTATCTCAGGCAGGGAAATGGAAAGCTTCCAGAAGAGCGCCCGGGGCCAGGACCATCCTGGCTGGCCTGCAGGCACCAAGTTGGCCTGCGTGCTGTCGCTGGTGTGGCTCCACGGCCCTTCCTCTAGGCTTTCAAGCCCTTGTACATATTCAGGTGTTTTACCTGGGAAGGGTGGGAACAGTTCAGCAGCAGCTGGCCTGGGGCTCAGCTCACGTTTACTCACAGAGGCCTTGGCACTGTCCCCCAGCTTTGCAATCATGACGCTCCTTGCGTGGGGGGGCCGGGCTGCTGGCTGTATGGGAGATGATTCCCCACCTCTGACCAATCTCAGAATTGTTTACCGCTGGAACAAGTGCCCTGATAGGGTTTTCCTCTGTATAACTGCTGGGTACAGGATTTGTTTTTTCTTTTTTGGTTCAAGTTAGAAGTTATTCATCTTTTATGTATTTATTGATATAAGCATGGAAATAATTCATTCATAGAAATACATCTGTGTGAAGGGAAGAACTTTTTTTCTGTTTTATTTTTAAATTTCATTTCTAAAAATTTTGAAGTTTAATTATATTTATTTTTCTATACAGCAGGTTATTATTAGTTATCTATTTTATTCATATACATATATACAGGTCAATACCTATCTCCCAACTCATCTGACCACCAACACCCCATGGCTTCCCCCACTTGGTGTCCATACGTTTGTTCTCTACCTCTGTTTCTCTATTTCTGCCCTGCAAACCTGTTCATCTGTACCATATATCTAGGTTCCACATACATGCATTAATACAGAATATTTGTTTTGCTCTTTCTGACTTACTTCATTCTGTATGACAGTCTCTAGATCCACCGACTTCTCTACAAATAACCCAGTTTCATTCCTTTTCATGGCTGAGTCATATCCCATTTTATGTATGTACCACATCTTTATCCATTCATCTGTCTGTGGGCATTTAGGTTGCTTCCATTACCTGGCTATTGTAAATAGTGCTGCAATGAACATTGTGGTGAATGTGTGTTTTTGATTTATGGTTGTCTCTGGGTATATGCCCAGAAGAGGGATTGCTGGATCCTATGGTAATTCTATTTCTAGTTTCTTTAAGGAAACTCCATACTCTTCTCCATAGTGACTGTATCAATTTACCTTCCCACCAATAGTGGAAGAGGGTTCCTTTTGTCCACAACCTCCCCAGAATTTGTTGTTTGTAGATTTTCTGATGCTGCCGATTCTAACAGGTGTGAGGTGATACCTCATTGTCATTTTGATTTGCATTTCTCTAATAATTAGTGGTGTTGAGCAGCTTTTCATATGCGTCTTGGTCGTCTCTGTGACTTCTTTGAAGAAACGTCTATTTAGATCTTCTGCCCATTTTTGTATTGGGTTGTTTGTTTTATTAATATTAAGCTGCGTGAGCTGTTTATATATATTGGAGATTAAACCCTTGTCCATTTTTTCGTTTGCGAACGTTTTCGCCCATTCTGAGGGTTGCCTTTTTCCATTCCAGTTTTTTTTTAACCAAAAAAGAAAGAAAGCAAAAGAAGCGGAACACTAATGTGCGTGAAATATGCCTCTTGAAACTGTCGTTTTGAAATATGGACGTCTTTTGAACTTTTTGGTCAATATATGACCCCAGGATTTGTTTTCAGGGCAGGTGTCATTTACAGGCCTGCAATGATTTGGAATATCCACTGACCATTAGCGCTGGGATTAAAGCTGCTGTTGTGTGAAACGGCCACAAGGTGGCAGCAGTTCTCCCGTAGCAAATCTGGTTACTAGGGCAACAGAGCCTCAATGGAAGCCTGTTCTAGATTGGAATTTAGAATGGAATGTGCCAGGAGAAAGCCCCTCAAGTTTGTCTCACTACTTCTTGTTCGTGTTTTTAATTTAATTTTTAATTTTTTATTACAGCAAGTTTGATTACAACGTTTGCTTGTTGTAGGTGTGCAAGATGTGGTTCTGTTACACATATACATATGTCTGTTCTTCCTGGGACCCTTTTCCCATGTACATTATGACAGAATGTTGAGTAGTCTTCTCTTGGCATTCCGTAGGTCTTTGGTGATTATATATTTCACCTGTGTTTGTATATGTCTCTTAACCCCAATATCGTAATGAATCCAATCCTCACACCTTTCCATTGGTGAACCATAAGTTTGTTTAATGAATCTGTGATTGCCCTTCTCCGTGGAAATATCTGCCCTGGTATCCGTTTTTTGGTAACACCTATAAGTGATATCCTACGATATGTGTCTTTCACTTTCTGACTTACTACAAGTCACGTGCTTACCTGTAGACTCATCTACGGGGCTGCAAATGGCATTGTGCCCTTTTTTTCCTTGGCTAATATTCTGTCTTAGCGAGGTCCATTTTCTGCAATGTGATTCCCTGAGGGCTGAGGATTAGCTGACCTGGGCAGCCTGACCCTGCCGGCAAGCCCTCCCCAGGTGTGCCTGGGTTGAGGTCGATAGAAACAGCACTCCAGGCAGCAATAGCCCCTGCAGCTGTGCCTGACTCCATATTCTCTGCCCCGTCAGGAGTCTCGGGGCTGTGCTGGTGGGAGGGTGTGAGGGTCCAGGGCTTTGTTGGGGGCCCGGTGTGAGTGGGGCTCTGCTGGACTTTCTGCAGGAGTTGCCAGGCTGCCACCTGTAAAGAAGAGGATGTGTCACCCATAACTTCCACTGGAATTTCTCTCCGGGCTGAGGTGAGGGAGGAAAAAAAGGAGTGGGGGCCGGGACAGGAGTGGTATCTCAGGCAGGGAAATGGAAAGCTTCCAGAAGAGCGCCCGGGTCCAGGACCATCCTGGCTGGCCTGCAGGCACCAAGTTGGCCTGCGTGCTGTCGCTGGTGTGGCTCCACGGCCCTTCCTCTAGGCTTTCAAGCCCTTGTACATATTCAGGTGTTTTACCTGGGAAGGGTGGGAACAGTTCAGCAGCAGCTGGCCTGGGGCTCAGCTCACGTTTACTCACAGAGGCCTCGGCACGGTCCCCCAGCTTTGCAATGAGGATGTTCCTTGCGTGGGGGGGGCGGGCTGCTGGCTGTATGGGAGATGATTCCCCACCTCTGACCAATGTGAGAATTGTTTACCGCTGGAACAAGTGCCCTGATAGGGTTTTCCTCTGAATAACTGCTGGGTTCAGGTTTTTTTTTTCTTTTTTGGTTCAAGTTAGAATTTATTCATCTTTTATGTATTTATTGATATAAGCATGGAAATAATTCATTCATAGAAATACATCTGTGTGAAGGGAAGAACTTTTTTCTGTTTTATTTTTAAATTTCATTTCTAAAAATTTTGCAGTTTAATTATATTTATTTTTCTATACAGCAGGTTATTATTAGTTATCTATTTTATTCATATACATATATACAGGTCAATACCTATCTCCCAACTCATCTGACCACCATCACCCCATGGCTTCCCCCACTTGGTGTCCATACGTTTGTTCTCTACCTCTGTTTCTCTATTTCTGCCCTGCAAACCTGTTCATCTGTACCATATATCTAGGTTCCACATACATGCATTAATACAGAATATTTGTTTTGCTCTTTCTGACTTACTTCATTCTGTATGACAGTCTCTAGATCCACCGACTTCTCTACAAATAACCCAGTTTCATTCCTTTTCATGGCTGAGTCATATCCCATTTTATGTATGTACCACATCTTTATCCATTCATCTGTCTGTGGGCATTTAGGTTGCTTCCATTACCTGGCTATTGTAAATAGTGCTGCAATGAACATTGTGGTGAATGTGTGTTTTTGATTTATGGTTGTCTCTGGGTATATGCCCAGAAGAGGGATTGCTGGATCCTATGGTAATTCTATTTCTAGTTTCTTTAAGGAAACTCCATACTCTTCTCCATAGTGACTGTATCAATTTACCTTCCCACCAATAGTGGAAGAGGGTTCCTTTTGTCCACAACCTCCCCAGAATTTGTTGTTTGTAGATTTTCTGATGCTGCCGATTCTAACAGGTGTGAGGTGATACCTCATTGTCATTTTGATTTGCATTTCTCTAATAATTAGTGGTGTTGAGCAGCTTTTCATATGCGTCTTGGTCGTCTCTGTGACTTCTTTGAAGAAACGTCTATTTAGATCTTCTGCCCATTTTTGTATTGGGTTGTTTGTTTTATTAATATTAAGCTGCGTGAGCTGTTTATATATATTGGAGATTAAACCCTTGTCCATTTTTTCGTTTGCGAACGTTTTCGCCCATTCTGAGGGTTGCCTTTTTCCATTCCAGTTTTTTTTTAACCAAAAAAGAAAGAAAGCAAAAGAAGCAGAACACTAATGTGCGTGAAATATGCCTCTTGAAACTGTCGTTTTGAAATATGGACGTCTTTTGAACTTTTTGGTCGATATATGACCCCAGGATTTGTTTTCAGGGCAGGTGTCATTTACAGGCCTGCAATGATTTGGAATATCCACTGACCAGTAGCGCTGGGATTAAAGCTGCTGTTGTGTGAAACGGCCACAAGGTGGCAGCAGTTCTCCCTTAGCAAATCTGGTTACCAGGGCAACAGAGCCTCAATGGAAGCCTGTTCTAGATTGGAATTTAGAATGGAATGTGCCAGGAGAAAGCCCCTCAAGTTTGTCTCACTACTTCTTTTTCGTGTTTTTAATTTAATTTTTAATTTTTTATTACAGCAAGTTTGATTACAACGTTTGCTTGTTGTAGGTGTGCAAGATGTGGTTCTGTTACACATATACATATGTCTGTTCTTCCTGGGACCCTTTTCCCATGTACATTATGACAGAATGTTTAGTAGTCTTCTCTTGGCATTCCGTAGGTCTTTGGTGATTATATATTTCACCTGTGTTTGTATATGTCTCTTAACCCCAATATCGTAATGAATCCAATCCTCACACCTTTCCATTGGTGAACCATAAGTTTGTTTAATGAATCTGTGATTGCCCTTCTCCGTAGAAATATCTGCCCTGGTATCCGTTTTTAGGTAACACCTATAAGTGATATCCTACGATATGTGTCTTTCACTTTCTGACTTACTACAAGTCACGTGATTACCTGTAGACTCATCTACGGGGCTGCAAATGGCATTGTGCTCTTTTTTTCCTTGGCTAATATTCTGTCTTAGCGAGGTCCATTTTCTGCAATGTGATTCCCTGAGGGCTGAGGATTAGCTGACCTGGGCAGCCTGACCCTGCCGGCAAGCCCTCCCTAGGTGTGCCTGGGTTGAGTTCAATAGAAACAGCACTCCAGGCAGCAATAGCCCCTGCAGCTGTGCCTGACTCCATATTCTCTGCCCCGTCAGCAGTCTCGGGGCTGTGCTGGTGGGAGGGTGTGTGGGTCCATGGCTTTGTTGGTGGCCCGGTGTGAGTGGGGCTCTGCTGGAATTTCTGAAGGAGTTGCCAGGTTGCCACCTGTAAAGAAGAGGATGTGTCACCCATAACTTCCACTGGAATTTCTCTCCGGGCTGAGGTGAGGGAGGAAAAAAAGGAGTGGGGGCCGGGACAGGAGTGGTATCTCAGGCAGGGAAATGGAAAGCTTCCAGAAGAGCGCCCGGGGCCAGGACCATCCTGGCTGGCCTGCAGGCACCAAGTTGGCCAGCGTGCTGTCGCTGGTGTGGCTCCACGGCCCTTCCTCTAGGCTTTCAAGCCCTTGTACATATTCAGGTGTTTTACCTGGGAAGGGTGGGAACAGTTCAGCAGCAGCTGGCCTGGGGCTCAGCTCACGTTTACTCACAGAGGCCTTGGCACTGTCCCCCAGCTTTGCAATCATGACGCTCCTTGCGTGGGGGGGCCGGGCTGCTGGCTGTATGGGAGATGATTCCCCACCTCTGACCAACCTCAGAATTGTTTACCGCTGGAACAAGTGCCCTGATAGGGTTTTCCTCTGTATAACTGCTGGGTACAGGATTTGTTTTTTTCTTTTTTGGTTCAAGTTAGAAGTTATTCATCTTTTATGTATTTATTGATATAAGCATGGAAATAATTCATTCATAGAAATACATCTGTGTGAAGGGAAGAACTTTTTTTCTGTTTTATTTTTAAATTTCATTTCTAAAAATTTTGAAGTTTAATTATATTTATTTTTCTATACAGCAGGTTATTATTAGTTATCTATTTTATTCATATACATATATACAGGTCAATACCTATCTCCCAACTCATCTGACCACCAACACCCCATGGCTTCCCCCACTTGGTGTCCATACGTTTGTTCTCTACCTCTGTTTCTCTATTTCTGCCCTGCAAACCTGTTCATCTGTACCATATATCTAGGTTCCACATACATGCATTAATACAGAATATTTGTTTTGCTCTTTCTGACTTACTTCATTCTGTATGACAGTCTCTAGATCCACCGACTTCTCTACAAATAACCCAGTTTCATTCCTTTTCATGGCTGAGTCATATCCCATTTTATGTATGTACCACATCTTTATCCATTCATCTGTCTGTGGGCATTTAGGTTGCTTCCATTACCTGGCTATTGTAAATAGTGCTGCAATGAACATTGTGGTGAATGTGTGTTTTTGATTTATGGTTGTCTCTGGGTATATGCCCAGAAGAGGGATTGCTGGATCCTATGGTAATTCTATTTCTAGTTTCTTTAAGGAATCTCCATACTCTTCTCCATAGTGACTGTATCAATTTACCTTCCCACCAATAGTGGAAGAGGGTTCCTTTTGTCCACAACCTCCCCAGAATTTGTTGTTTGTAGATTTTCTGATGCTGCCGATTCTAACAGGTGTGAGGTGATACCTCATTGTCATTTTGATTTGCATTTCTCTAATAATTAGTGGTGTTGAGCAGCTTTTCATATGCGTCTTGGTCGTCTCTGTGACTTCTTTGAAGAAACGTCTATTTAGATCTTCTGCCCATTTTTGTATTGGGTTGTTTGTTTTATTAATATTAAGCTGCGTGAGCTGTTTATATATATTGGAGATTAAACCCTTGTCCATTTTTTCGTTTGCGAACGTTTTCGCCCATTCTGAGGGTTGCCTTTTTCCATTCCAGTTTTTTTTTAACCAAAAAAGAAAGAAAGCAAAAGAAGCAGAACACTAATGTGCGTGAAATATGCCTCTTGAAACTGTCGTTTTGAAATATGGACGTCTTTTGAACTTTTTGGTCAATATATGACCCCAGGATTTGTTTTCAGGGCAGGTGTCATTTACAGGCCTGCAATGATTTGGAATATCCACTGACCATTAGCGCTGGGATTAAAGCTGCTGTTGTGTGAAACGGCCACAAGGTGGCAGCAGTTCTCCCGTAGCAAATCTGGTTACTAGGGCAACAGAGCCTCAATGGAAGCCTGTTCTAGATTGGAATTTAGAATGGAATGTGCCAGGAGAAAGCCCCTCAAGTTTGTCTCACTACTTCTTGTTCGTGTTTTTAATATAATTTTTAATTTTTTATTACAGCAAGTTTGATTACAACGTTTGCTTGTTGTAGGTGTGCAAGATGTGGTTCTGTTACACATATACATATGTCTGTTCTTCCTGGGACCCTTTTCCCATGTACATTATGACAGAATGTTGAGTAGTCTTCTCTTGGCATTCCGTAGGTCTTTGGTGATTATATATTTCACCTGTGTTTGTATATGTCTCTTAACCCCAATATCGTAATGAATCCAATCCTCACACCTTTCCATTGGTGAACGATAAGTTTGTTTAATGAATCTGTGATTGCCCTTCTCCGTGGAAATATCTGCCCTGGTATCCGTTTTTAGGTAACACCTATAAGTGATATCCTACGATATGTGTCTTTCACTTTCTGACTTACTACAAGTCACGTGCTTACCTGTAGACTCATCTACGGGGCTGCAAATGGCATTGTGCTCTTTTTTTCCTTGGCTAATATTCTGTCTTAGCGAGGTCCATTTTCTGCAATGTGATTCCCTGAGGGCTGAGGATTAGCTGACCTGGGCAGCCTGACCCTGCCGGCAAGCCCTCCCCAGGTGTGCGTGGGTTGAGGTCGATAGAAACAGCACTCCAGGCAGCAATAGCCCCTGCAGCTGTGCCTGACTCCATATTCTCTGCCCCGTCAGCAGTCTCGGGGCTGTGCTGGTGGGAGGGTGTGAGGGTCCAGGGCTTTGTTGGGGGCCCGGTGTGAGTGGGGCTCTGCTGGACTTTCTGCAGGAGTTGCCAGGCTGCCACCTGTAAAGAAGAGGATGTGTCACCCATAACTTCCACTGGAATTTCTCTCCGGGCTGAGGTGAGGGAGGAAAAAAAGGAGTGGGGGCCGGGACAGGAGTGGTATCTCAGGCAGGGAAATGGAAAGTTTCCAGAAGAGCGCCCGGGTCCAGGACCATCCTGGCTGGCCTGCAGGCACCAAGTTGGCCTGCGTGCTGTCGCTGGTGTGGCTCCACGGCCCTTCCTCTAGGCTTTCAAGCCCTTGTACATATTCAGGTGTTTTACCTGGGAAGGGTGGGAACAGTTCAGCAGCAGCTGGCCTGGGGCTCAGCTCACGTTTACTCACAGAGGCCTCGGCACGGTCCCCCAGCTTTGCAATGAGGATGCTCCTTGCGTGGGGGGGGCGGGCTGCTGGCTGTATGGGAGATGATTCCCCACCTCTGACCAATGTCACAATTGTTTACCGCTGGAACAAGTGCCCTGATAGGGTTTTCCTCTGAATAACTGCTGGGTTCAGGTTTTTTTTTTTTCTTTTTTGGTTCAAGTTAGAATTTATTCATCTTTTATGTATTTATTGATATAAGCATGGAAATAATTCATTCATAGAAATACATCTGTGTGAAGGGAAGAACTTTTTTCTGTTTTATTTTTAAATTTCATTTCTAAAAATTTTGCAGTTTAATTATATTTATTTTTCTATACAGCAGGTTATTATTAGTTATCTATTTTATTCATATACATATATACAGGTCAATACCTATCTCCCAACTCATCTGACCACCATCACCCCATGGCTTCCCCCACTTGGTGTCCATACGTTTGTTCTCTACCTCTGTTTCTCTATTTCTGCCCTGCAAACCTGTTCATCTGTACCATATATCTAGGTTCCACATACATGCATTAATACAGAATATTTGTTTTGCTCTTTCTGACTTACTTCATTCTGTATGACAGTCTCTAGATCCACCGACTTCTCTACAAATAACCCAGTTTCATTCCTTTTCATGGCTGAGTCATATCCCATTTTATGTATGTACCACATCTTTATCCATTCATCTGTCTGTGGGCATTTAGGTTGCTTCCATTACCTGGCTATTGTAAATAGTGCTGCAATGAACATTGTGGTGAATGTGTGTTTTTGATTTATGGTTGTCTCTGGGTATATGCCCAGAAGAGGGATTGCTGGATCCTATGGTAATTCTATTTCTAGTTTCTTTAAGGAAACTCCATACTCTTCTCCATAGTGACTGTATCAATTTACCTTCCCACCAATAGTGGAAGAGGGTTCCTTTTGTCCACAACCTCCCCAGAATTTGTTGTTTGTAGATTTTCTGATGCTGCCGATTCTAACAGGTGTGAGGTGATACCTCATTGTCATTTTGATTTGCATTTCTCTAATAATTAGTGGTGTTGAGCAGCTTTTCATATGCGTCTTGGTCGTATCTGTGACTTCTTTGAAGAAACGTCTATTTAGATCTTCTGCCCATTTTTGTATTGGGTTGTTTGTTTTATTAATATTAAGCTGCGTGAGCTGTTTATATATATTGGAGATTAAACCCTTGTCCATTTTTTCGTTTGCGAACGTTTTCGCCCATTCTGAGGGTTGCCTTTTTCCATTCCAGTTTTTTTTTAACCAAAAAAGAAAGAAAGCAAAAGAAGCAGAACACTAATGTGCGTGAAATATGCCTCTTGAAACTGTCGTTTTGAAATATGGACGTCTTTTGAACTTTTTGGTCAATATATGACCCCAGGATTTGTTTTCAGGGCAGGTGTCATTTACAGGCCTGCAATGATTTGGAATATCCACTGACCATTAGCGCTGGGATTAAAGCTGCTGTTGTGTGAAACGGCCACAAGGTGGCAGCAGTTCTCCCGTAGCAAATCTGGTTACTAGGGCAACAGAGCCTCAATGGAAGCCTGTTCTAGATTGGAATTTAGAATGGAATGTGCCAGGAGAAAGCCCCTCAAGTTTGTCTCACTACTTCTTGTTCGTGTTTTTAATATAATTTTTAATTTTTTATTACAGCAAGTTTGATTACAACGTTTGCTTGTTGTAGGTGTGCAAGATGTGGTTCTGTTACACATATACATATGTCTGTTCTTCCTGGGACCCTTTTCCCATGTACATTATGACAGAATGTTGAGTAGTCTTCTCTTGGCATTCCGTAGGTCTTTGGTGATTATATATTTCACCTGTGTTTGTATATGTCTCTTAACCCCAATATCGTAATGAATCCAATCCTCACACCTTTCCATTGGTGAACCATAAGTTTGTTTAATGAATCTGTGATTGCCCTTCTCCGTGGAAATATCTGCCCTGGTATCCGTTTTTAGGTAACACCTATAAGTGATATCCTACGATATGTGTCTTTCACTTTCTGACTTACTACAAGTCACGTGCTTACCTGTAGACTCATCTACGGGGCTGCAAATGGCATTGTGCTCTTTTTTTCCTTGGCTAATATTCTGTCTTAGCGAGGTCCATTTTCTGCAATGTGATTCCCTGAGGGCTGAGGATTAGCTGACCTGGGCAGCCTGACCCTGCCGGCAAGCCCTCCCCAGGTGTGCGTGGGTTGAGGTCGATAGAAACAGCACTCCAGGCAGCAATAGCCCCTGCAGCTGTGCCTGACTCCATATTCTCTGCCCCGTCAGCAGTCTCGGGGCTGTGCTGGTGGGAGGGTGTGAGGGTCCAGGGCTTTGTTGGGGGCCCGGTGTGAGTGGGGCTCTGCTGGACTTTCTGCAGGAGTTGCCAGGCTGCCACCTGTAAAGAAGAGGATGTGTCACCCATAACTTCCACTGGAATTTCTCTCCGGGCTGAGGTGAGGGAGGAAAAAAAGGAGTGGGGGCCGGGACAGGAGTGGTATCTCAGGCAGGGAAATGGAAAGTTTCCAGAAGAGTGCCCGGGTCCAGGACCATCCTGGCTGGCCTGCAGGCACCAAGTTGGCCTGCGTGCTGTCGCTGGTGTGGCTCCACGGCCCTTCCTCTAGGCTTTCAAGCCCTTGTACATATTCAGGTGTTTTACCTGGGAAGGGTGGGAACAGTTCAGCAGCAGCTGGCCTGGGGCTCAGCTCACGTTTACTCACAGAGGCCTCGGCACGGTCCCCCAGCTTTGCAATGAGGATGCTCCTTGCGTGGGGGGGGCGGGCTGCTGGCTGTATGGGAGATGATTCCCCACCTCTGACCAATGTCACAATTGTTTACCGCTGGAACAAGTGCCCTGATAGGGTTTTCCTCTGAATAACTGCTGGGTTCAGGTTTTTTTTTTTTCTTTTTTGGTTCAAATTAGAATTTATTCATCTTTTATGTATTTATTGATATAAGCATGGAAATAATTCATTCATAGAAATACATCTGTGTGAAGGGAAGAACTTTTTTCTGTTTTATTTTTAAATTTCATTTCTAAAAATTTTGCAGTTTAATTATATTTATTTTTCTATACAGCAGGTTATTATTAGTTATCTATTTTATTCATATACATATATACAGGTCAATACCTATCTCCCAACTCATCTGACCACCATCACCCCATGGCTTCCCCCACTTGGTGTCCATACGTTTGTTCTCTACCTCTGTTTCTCTATTTCTGCCCTGCAAACCTGTTCATCTGTACCATATATCTAGGTTCCACATACATGCATTAATACAGAATATTTGTTTTGCTCTTTCTGACTTACTTCATTCTGTATGACAGTCTCTAGATCCACCGACTTCTCTACAAATAACCCAGTTTCATTCCTTTTCATGGCTGAGTCATATCCCATTTTATGTATGTACCACATCTTTATCCATTCATCTGTCTGTGGGCATTTAGGTTGCTTCCTTTACCTGGCTATTGTAAATAGTGCTGCAATGAACATTGTGGTGAATGTGTGTTTTTGATTTATGGTTGTCTCTGGGTATATGCCCAGAAGAGGGATTGCTGGATCCTATGGTAATTCTATTTCTAGTTTCTTTAAGGAAACTCCATACTCTTCTCCATAGTGACTGTATCAATTTACCTTCCCACCAATAGTGGAAGAGGGTTCCTTTTGTCCACAACCTCCCCAGAATTTGTTGTTTGTAGATTTTCTGATGCTGCCGATTCTAACAGGTGTGAGGTGATACCTCATTGTCATTTTGATTTGCATTTCTCTAATAATTAGTGGTGTTGAGCAGCTTTTCATATGCGTCTTGGTCGTCTCTGTGACTTCTTTGAAGAAACGTCTATTTAGATCTTCTGCCCATTTTTGTATTGGGTTGTTTGTTTTATTAATATTAAGCTGCGTGAGCTGTTTATATATATTGGAGATTAAACCCTTGTCCATTTTTTCGTTTGCGAACGTTTTCGCCCATTCTGAGGGTTGCCTTTTTCCATTCCAGTTTTTTTTTAACCAAAAAAGAAAGAAAGCAAAAGAAGCAGAACACTAATGTGCGTGAAATATGCCTCTTGAAACTGTCGTTTTGAAATATGGACGTCTTTTGAACTTTTTGGTCGATATATGACCCCAGGATTTGTTTTCAGGGCAGGTGTCATTTACAGGCCTGCAATGATTTGGAATATCCACTGACCATTAGCGCTGGGATTAAAGCTGCTGTTGTGTGAAACGGCCACAAGGTGGCAGCAGTTCTCCCTTAGCAAATCTGGTTACCAGGGCAACAGAGCCTCAATGGAAGCCTGTTCTAGATTGGAATTTAGAATGGAATGTGCCAGGAGAAAGCCCCTCAAGTTTGTCTCACTACTTCTTTTTCGTGTTTTTAATTTAATTTTTTATTTTTTATTACAGCAAGTTTGATTACAACGTTTGCTTGTTGTAGGTGTGCAAGATGTGGTTCTGTTACACATATACATATGTCTGTTCTTCCTGGGACCCTTTTCCCATGTACATTATGACAGAATGTTTAGTAGTCTTCTCTTGGCATTCCGTAGGTCTTTGGTGATTATATATTTCACCTGTGTTTGTATATGTCTCTTAACCCCAATATCGTAATGAATCCAATCCTCACACCTTTCCATTGGTGAACCATAAGTTTGTTTAATGAATCTGTGATTGCCCTTCTCCGTAGAAATATCTGCCCTGGTATCCGTTTTTAGGTAACACCTATAAGTGATATCCTACGATATGTGTCTTTC